>NC_064930.1:54845055-55167555 GCF_023897955.1 Schistocerca gregaria
TGGATAAGGAAGATAACTTAGCAATGGCAACAAAAATGGATGTGGCTTTTCAATCAACAAAAACATTATACGTTAAGAAATCTTTATCAACAAATACCTAACTTTGGCACGACAACACTGTCATTAGACTAGATTGCCTTTATGCTTCAGAAAGCCTTTCATTAAATATAGCCAAATAATTACGTGAAACAGAGAAGAAGGAAAGGAAAATAGTAAGGAAATTCTTGGCAGCAAACTATATGGATGAGAAATGGAAGTAAGAAGTTTATAAACAAGTTTATGAAAGAACAGAATGAATATTAGACAAAATGAGGAAGCAAAGAGTTTTATTCTATGGATACCTAGAAAGGCTCGAAGACAAAAAAAAAATAAATAAATTTTTGATAGAAACCTAAAAACATCAATGATGTGACTCAAAGAAGTTAAACCAGACTTCGGGAAATTCAAATAACGGAGAAAGAAATAGGAAAAAGAGAAAAGTCCAGTCTAACAACCCTACCACAACAAATGTCAAAATTTAATAATGATTGTGATGTTGCTCACGCTGCTAAATACTGCATTTTCGGGCAACAACAAAGTTATTATGTGGCAGGTGTCATTAGAGCACAGTTAATAAAGTCATTTCATGTAGTACTGAATTAACTAGGCACTCATCTTTTTGTGTTTCCCATGCTGGTCTCATAAAATCACGGCTCAATCGTCGAAAATCTAGGTGGTGACGATTCCAAGCTCAGATGCAAAGTGGCCTAGGTTTTATTCTGCTATATTCAAAAGTTTTATAGATGTGTTTCACGAACCATTCTTGAAGATTACACTTTTGCAGGACAATGGTGATGTAAAAAAAAGTAATCAGCACTCCGAATTTAAGTTACACTTCTTTTGTATTACTTTTGCTGCAATATCATGTAACACACAAAACATCACTTCACAATACAAAACATACTTGAAAACATCTTCCTCACTGTTAAAGTTCACATTTTATAAGCTGACTACAATATGCGTCTTTTCAACATGACGATCAAGACTTGACTTTTTCAAGGTCCGACTCTCTAACAACAAACTAATAATCACTTACGCGCCCAAAAATCAGAGTTACAAGTACGACAATGATCATAGTGACAAAAGAAAGAATACACATACGAATAATATCATTGCAACATAAACATATCGATGTATCAAAGTGCCTCTACATTAATGAAATCAAATCTGAATGTTGTCTCAGAAATACGTTAACTACTTTACAGAAATACAGTAGAATATTGCTGATAACGAGAGGTTCAGGTGAGCTGCCGTAAAGGTTATGTAATTCAAGTACCATTACACCAGATCAAAAGCAAAAAGGTTCAGGGGCTTTCAGGTGAAACGAAGATAAAGACATGCATAATATGGGCAGAATAAAGAAGACAAAAACACAGGGAAAGAATGAAAAACTAATAGAAAGAAAGAAAAGAAAGAAGACTAAGACTAAGGGAAAAAAGACAACAACAATGAGAACCACCACCACCACCACCACCACCACCACCACCACCACCACCACCACCACCACCACCACCACCACCACCCCCAACATATATCTCATCCTGGTGTCCGACTGCCCTTTCCTTTTTAACCTAACCAATATAGCTCTCACTTTCCTCCCCAACACAGGAACTGTTAATTGTGAAAGATAGGATAGTTTTATGTATGTTAATATTGTTAAAAATTTCACCACCTGAACTACAGTGGCCAACAATTTGGTCCACACAAAATGTACAATAAATTGCATAAGCAGATTAAACAAATGGCTGAACCAGTTGTAAGTGTATGCATTAAACAGTAACTATTTTGTGTGTTTTTATACACAAACTGGAACCACGCAAAATATAAACAAACATGTAATATCTGACACATGATGTTGACTCTCTTCATTTTGTGAAGCTCAGTATCCCATTCATAATTGTGTCTCAGTTGTTCTCAAAGATAATGGACACATGTAGACAGTGCAATTGCAACACACATAAGCCACTGATAGCTACATCTACATGTAGATATCCTGCAAACCACCGTATAGTGCACAGCAGAGGGTACCTCATCCCACTACTAGTCATTGCCTTTCCTGTAGGCAAAAATGACAGTCTATAAGCCCTTGTGCAATCCCCAATTCCTCTTATCTTGAATTGTCTTCTCAATTCTTAAACGAGATGTATACTGGTGGCAGTGCAATCTTTCTGCAAATGCCTATTCTCTAAACTTTCTCAATAGCATTTCACAAAAACAAAGGTGTCTTCCATCCAGGGATTGCCACGTAAGTTCACAGAGCATTTCTGCAACACTCGTGTGTCGTTCGAACATACCGGAGGCAAAACTAGCAAAACCCCTCCGTATTGCTTCGGTGTTTTCCTTTAATCTGACCTGGTGCGTATATGGACACTACAGTAGTACTCTAGAGTAGGTCACATAAGTGTTCTATACACATTCACTTTTATAGTTCGGGGTTACTACTCGAACACGGAGGGGGGGGGGGGGGGGGGGGGAAATTCCCCGAGAATTCCGAGACTGAGGAGGAAGGTGGTGTCGGTGTCACGGAGATCCTCACAAATTAATGGTGAGCGAGGGGGAGGGAGAGAGGCAGCATACCAGAATAATGCCTTCTTTCCTCTCAGGTGAGCTATATACCAGCCACAAAGAGTAGTTCAACCGCAGTTTTTAAACATCGACGACTACGGAACAATACTCGTGTAATTAACACATTTCGACATATTAAGTATTTTAAAATCTACGAGCTATAAAATTCAATTTCGATGTTAGATTAAAAATGCAGAATTCCCCCAAATTTTATGAAATTCCTGGATTTTCTGATTTTTCCAGGTAATATGTAGTCCTCTCAGAGTTCCACTTTTTCCAGAGGGGAATTGCCACTCCGACAGATGAGCTAAATTTTCCAATAATTCTCCCAACAAACTAAAGTTTACCATTACCCTTCTCTACTCTGACCTTACACGCTCATTCCATTTGATGTCTTTTGCAAAGTTACGACTAGCTAATTTAATAGTTGCAACTGTGCCGAGCAGCACCACCAATACTGTATTCTAACATTACAGAATAGTTTCTCCTACTCGTCTGCATTAATTTACATTTTTCTACATTTACAGCACACTGCCGTTCACCACACAAAATAGAAATTCTTTCCGAGTCACCCTTATCCTCCTACAGTCACTCATCGACGACACCTTGCCGTATACTACAGTGTCATCAGCCGACAGTCAGGCTGCTCACACTACCTGTCAGATAATTTATGTACCGAATACAGAGAGCGAGGATGGTCCTGTCCCACTTGCCTGGGGTACTTACTAACATACCCTCGTCTCTGACGAACACTTGCCGTACAGGACTGAGTTCTACATTCTGTTACTTGAGAAGTCTTTCAGACACACTCATACAGTTGAATGATTTGGGTGAGGACTCATGTTTGAGAACCTAAAGAGGCTGCCTACACTACCCTTATTCATACTCTAGCAGAGTACTGCTGTCCAGTGTGAAATTCTTAGCAGATAGAATTGATGAAGACCATTAACAAAGTTCAAAGAAGAACAGCTTGCTTTGTATTATCACGAAATAGGGGAGAGTATCATTAAAACAAAGGCATTTTTCACTGTGACGAAATTTTTTCATGAAAGATTAGCTCCAGCTTTCTGCTCCAAATGCAAAAATATTTTTTTTGACAACCACCTACATGGGTAAAAATAATCATTGTAACAAAATACGAGAAATGATCATTGTAATGAAATAAGAGAAGTCAGAGCTCACATGGAAAGATTTAAGCGTGCGTTTTCCCCACACACTGTTTGAGAGTAGAACGGTAGCGAATGTGGTTTCCAAACACTTTGCTACACACTTAAGCATGACTTACAGGGCAATAATGTAGGTATAAGTTTAGAACTTATTCTGTATGCTCTGACTTTCATTATAAAATAACAGTGAGTAAGAGTATGAAGTCGTTTTGTTGACAATGGTTAAAATAATTCATTTTCCTGGAACATTCTGACACAATTATATGTTACGCACTGCACAGTTATCGATCACATCTATAATGTTTTGTAAATGTTTATAATTTAGTTATATCCAAATCTGTGAAGAATTCATCTGTTTACTGCATGTGATGACATATTTACTGGTCTATCATACATAATGAATAGGAAACATAGACAACTGTGAAGAAGCACAAAAAGCAGCAAATAAAATGTACAGAAGAGAGCAGGTCAAAAAATAACTCCCCCGCCCCTCTCCTATGAATGAGAGCACAAAAATTTAACAGATAACTACTAATAAAGGAAATGACAAAAAGGCTGGGGGGGGGGGGGGGGGTGAAGGAGATTGAGAGAGAAAACAAGAAGTGAACCAATGATAATCATAAAAAGAAAAACAAATACACATCACAATGTTATTTGCGACTTCTTTAAATTGAGTGGTGGTAGAGAAGTTTGTCAATAAGTAAGATGACAAAACAGCAATACTTAACAATTTGTAGACTAAGTCCAAGCACAGCTCAGGCCACAACTTTGTATTAAAAAGACTGTCCCCAAGTACAGGTCAGCCCACAATTTTCTCGATGCTCAGGACATCTATCGCTTGAAAACTTGATTGATTTCATATGGGAACAACGTACAGATATCTTACTACCTGTCGCTTTTTTGGTGCTGCCATAAGTTTTCAATTTCTAGAATTATTTTAAAAGAAATATAAGTGAATGTAACAATTGCTGAAACTTCCTGGCAGATTAAAACTGTGTGCCCGACCGAGACTCGAACTCGGTCCCGAGTTCGAGTCTCGGTCGGGCGCATAGTTTTAATCTGCCAGGAAGTTTCATATCAGCGCACACTCAGCTGCAGATTGAAAATCTCATTCTGGTAACAATTGCTGTTGCAAATGGCTGAATTCATACGGTCACACTGGCATAATTTTGTGCGAGTATTCATGAGGTTTCGCAGTCTGCAGCAATTCTGCTACAAATACATTATGATTCTTCAATGCACAAGAAACTTGGGAAGCTCAAGAGGAAGAAATTGTCCAAAAAACCACCTTGTTCTTTTTTCTTGGAAGGATAAGTACACTTTGTGTCATAATTATTTTACAATTTGTACGGTATCAAAGAACCAAAATTAATATGAAAAACAAATAATTAAGCTTGTCTTTTTAATATGTATTACTCTTGAAGATACAGTAATTACATATGTGCCAGTAATGCTTTAAATAATAGCATAAATGGCCAGTTTCCTAGGCCTGGTATTCTTCTAAGTGGCCAGACTCCAAAGCATTAAGACTGGGGCCACTGGAGGATAGAACACTTTCACAACAACAATAACAACAACAGCTAAAGCTTCATGCAATTTTATCGAAAACTGACATGATGAGACTATGTCTATAAAAATGCAGCTTCATTCTTACACTAAAGTAAAAATAGCAATCAGCCACTGTTAATAATAATATTTATTAGGAACAAATATCAGCATCAATGGTTTCGACTTGACAGATTTATCTTCGGACTGCTGTTCACATTTAACGTTATGTTATGCTGTACATATGACATTCGTCGATTGCAGTGACGATTCCTTGTGGCAAAACACGCTGCAAGAAAAAATGACTATTATATTCCATTTTTCTTACACACTTAAGGATGTTTCATCATTATCAGCAAACATCACATGAAAGCACAATATAATTTTAGATGTTAATAGCTGTCTGAAGCTGAACCTGTCAGTTTGAAAACAGAAACTAATATACGTTTTTATATGACCTAAAGATATATCTTCAGGGTATGAAACTGGTCATCATACAGCAAAAACACAAAAAACAGCTATTGCGGATATAGACTATATTACCAACTTTGACTTAATTGTTTGATTGTCCTTTGCATTATGTAGAAGCAACAACATTAATTGTGCCTAATAAACAACATTGTTAATAGTGCCTGGTCGATGCCTATACATTATTTTAAAAATTATCCTGAGCTAAATTGTCAGTTTCACACAGTTAATGGGATGAAAGCTGCACACGAGTAATGAACACTGGTAAGACGAAGTGGATATCTTCCAAATCTATATATACAAAAATGAAATGCTGATGTATGAAGGATCATTATTTGAAAATAGTTTGACAGATATAGCCTTTCCACCCCCCACCCCCCTCACCCAGTTTTTCGTAATTGTCAAAACAAGGTTTGTATGAAAGAATTTTTTTGGAAAATCCACAGGAAAATCCCACAAATTTGGATGAAATTTTTTGTATGAAAAACTCAATGAAAGATGTGACATATCGTTTGACAGTTCTGCTGTCAGATTTTCATAACAATAACAAATACATCACTGAATATTGAAATTTTGTGAAAAAGAATCGAGTTGAAAGTGACATTTCAGTGTGTTACTGGTGGCAATCTCATATTTGGTGTGTTGGGAAGATGAATTGATGCCAGTGCGTGGTAATCTGGTGTGTTGCAAATCTTTAATTGGTTTCAGTTCTCGGTTTATTTCTTTGGAAAGAAATGCCACCAATGTCGTATTATTGGTCAGCCTACACAAAACACAGGCCAAATACATAATCGTCAAGTCAATAAGATTGACAAAGAGCACGTACAGCATCAGGTGGCAAATCAAATAAGAATTTGTTAAGCGCAATCCATAATGATGGATACAGCTGAGTTCGACTTGCTCAGTTGGAGCTTACGCACAAAATTCGTAATGTCGACAAAACAGATGGACAAATGTGACAATTCAAACAGAGCATTTGGGATTCAGATACAATCCAACAATCAGTTACACCGTGGTTGTATTGCTCAACTTTGGAGTAATGAACAATATGTTTCAACCCCCTCCTCCCCCCAAGAACCACGGACTTTGACATTGGTGGGGAGGCTTGTGTGCCTCAGTAATACAGATATCCGCACCGTAGGTGCAACTACAATGGAGGGGTATCTATTGAGAGGGCAGACAAACGTGTGGTTCTTGAAGAGGGGGAAACAGTCTGCATGATTGACTGATCTGGCCTTGTAACCCTAACCAAAACAGCCTTGCTGTGCTGGTCCTGCGAACAGCTGAAAGCAAGGGGAAATTATAGACGTAATTTTTCCCGAGGGCATGCAGCTTTACTGTATGGTTAAATGATGATGGCGTCCTCTTGGGTAAAATCTTGTTGTTGTTGTTGTTGTTGTTGTTGTTGTTGTCTTCAGTCCTGAGACTGGTTTGATGCAGCTCTCCATGCTACTCTATCCTGTACAAGCCTCTTCATCACCCAGTACCTACCGCAACCTACATCCTTCTGAATCTGCTTACTGTATTCATCTCTTGGTCTCCCTCTACGATTTTTACCCTCCACACTACCCTCCAATACTAAATGTTCTACCAACCAATCCCTTCTTCTAGTCAAGTTGTGCCACAAACTTCTCTTCACCCCAATCTTATTCAATACTTCCTTATTAGTTACGTGATCTACCCATCTAATCTTCAGCATTCTTCTGTAGCACCACATTTCAAAAGCTTCTATTCGCTTCTTGTCCAAACTATTTCTCGACCTCATTTCACTTCCATACATGGCTACACTCCATACAAACACTTCCAGAAACGACTTCCTGACACTTAAACCTATACTCGATGTTAACAAATTCCTCTTCTACACAAACGCTTTCCTTGCCATTGCCAGTCTACATTTCATATCCTCTCTACTTTGACCATCATCGATTATTTTGCTCCCCAAATAGCAAAACTCCTTTACTACTTTAAGTGTCTCACTTCCTAATCTAATTCCCTCAGCATCACCCGACTGCTCTTCCACGTCCTTTGCTGTCTCTGACAGAATTACAATGTCATCGGCAAACCTCAAAGTTTTATTTCTTCTCCATTGATTTTAATACCTGCTCTGAATTTTTCTTTAGTTTCCTTTACTGCTTGCTCAATATACAGATTGAATAGCATTGGGGAGCAGCTACAACCCTGTCTCTCTCCCATCCCAACCACTGCTTCCCTTTCGTGCCCCTGATCTCTTATAACTGCCATCTGGTTTCTGTACAAAATGTAAATAGCCTTTTGCTCCCTGTAATTTACCCCTGCCACCTACAGAAATTGAAAGAGAGTATTCCAGTCAACATTGTCAAAAGCTTTCTCTAAGTGTACAAATGCTAGAAATGTAGGTTTGCCTTTCCTTAATCTAGCTTCTAAAATAAGTCGTAGGGTCAGTATTGCCTCCCGTGTTCCAACATTTCTACGCAATCCAAACTGATCTTCCCCGAGGTCGGCTTCTACCAGCTTTTCCATTCGTCTGTAAAGAATTCGCATTAGTATTTTGCAGCTGTGACTTATTAAACTGATAGTTCAGTAATTTTCACATCTGTGAACACCTGCTTTTTTTGAGATTGGAATTATTATATTCTTCTTGAAGTCTGAGGGTATTTCACCTGTCTCGTACATCTTGCTCACCAGATGGTAGAGTTTTGTCAGGACTGGCTGTCCCAAGGCTGTCAGTAGTTCTAATGGAATGTTGTCTACTCCGGGGGCCTTGTTTCGACTCAGGTCTTTCAGCGCTCTGTCAAACTCTTCAGAGCACTATCTTATCTCCCATTTCATCTTCATCTACATCCTCTTCCCATTTCCATAATATTGTCCTCAAGTACATTGCCCTTGTATAGGCCCTCTATATACTCCTTCCACCTTTCTGCTTTTCCTCCTTTGCTTCTACATCAGTCATCTATAGAGCTGCGAGAAGATGATGTGTTGCCATAGAGACGTATACAACGTCATATAATGTGATCGTGTGATGTAAATGCACAAAGCAGCTGCATGCTTGTAACATACAAATTTGTAGACTGACTTTCCTCCACATTCTGTTTTACCGCATATTAACATTTTTGTTATTGATACATTTGCACATCTGCACCTATTATGTCGAAAAATGTATCTTGATTCCAGAGACAATTATATTGATCAATTGTGTTGGGTGGACTGTGCTTTCTTCATTCTCTGCTTTTGCCCCTTAAGGGTTTATTTTTAAATTTACTGATATAGAGAGATTTTTGCACTGTCTGTACTGAAATATTACAAATTTCAACTCAAAGGCAGAACCTATATTGCGGTGTAAGACTGATCTGCAGCATAGATCAAGGTCTAAGTTGGGATGGAAGATGCCAATATGGCTGAGGATTGAGGAAGCCATCAGATATGAAAGCAAAATCTTTGTTGAGATAACAGATTTACCTATAGTGTTGGCAGAAATCTATGTTAGCTCGGAAGCTGACAGTTTCATTGTCCATTATTTTCTGTCTACTTGCATCCAGAGTTCTGCAATATATAGATCAATAACAGAAAATTCAGTGTGATTGTGTTCCAGTACCCGGTGTGTTAGTACCTAGTGCGTTAAGATTTTTCTTATGCTCAACTGACATATTTCTCGTGCAATCATTACATCATTGGCTTCACAAATCAGCTGTTCTGTCATCATAAGTTCCCAGGAGTTGCTATGACATGGTTTATCAACATACACTTTGAGGTTCAAATATGCATGGTCCCCAATAAAAATTTTTTGCCAGGCTATTATGGCTTGTTGGAATAAATGAATGATTGGAAAAAGTGCAAGTCAGTTCAACCTTTAAGAATAGTTCTCTTATAGATGCAGAAAGCAATAAACTTCTTACACTGACATCAATTTGCTGGAGACACATGAAACACGTTCTGTGCTTATATGATGAGCAGACAACTTCAACAAATGGAGACCAGACAATTTCTTTTTTGGATCCACACTGATTCAGCAAGACCATACACACACATTGTTACTAAACATCAGGAGAGGCTTCTATAAATGGCTACATCACAGGCTAATACCCTATGTAAGTGCTTCTGAATACTACAACAGATATGGGATTGGATCCAAAACTTCTCAGCAAACACAAACCATACTCTGCAAACCATTATGAAGTGTGATAAAACCATTAGAGTTCACAATAAACTCAAAACGTCTGGCAGGGACAATTCTTCGACTCCCTGAGTCTCTTGCAGATGATATAATTGTACACAGTGAGGGCATGTTGAAATAAAATTATCATGAAATTCAAGATAACCTTGTGGTGCAAAAGTGGCAGCTGAGCGCAAAAATAAGTAAATAAATACCACGTTATGTGCATAACCAGAAGAAAACATCAAGGATTGCCTAACTACAGTATCTGTAACCAATCTGTCTTATGAGTCTGAACTGCCATGTAAGTACAAGCACTTGAACACTGGAACAAGCAGAAAGCTTCTGTGGCAAACACAAGATGCCAATTTGGGATACGTTAACCACAAGGGGAGTTTGTTACTGTACAGAACCATTGCCACTGGTTACAATGGAAGAAGTCTGAAGGCACTGGTTGTAGATATTATCCAGTACATTTCTTATCACCACCAACCAAGTTCTTATAACGGCGGTTGAGCGTACAATTCTAAAACCTCACGAAGTAACGTCATATGTCGAAGCACTCTTTAACATTTTCATTTTCAGGTACAGTACGAGGTGAGGTATTTGAAAGTAGGCTTTGGTGGTTGGTGTAACCTGCGAATACAGACGATTCTCGATGTAAGCATCCGCCAAAACTGTCAGAAAAGCAAGTCAATTACCTTCGTATGCTTTCTTAGTCTTGTTGAAAAGAATTTCTGCTTCCTTCTTCCTCTCCGGATCCACATGCTTGTCGGGATGGTACATGCGACTGAGGTGACGGTAGGCATTGTTGATCTGCTCGTTCGTAGCCTGCAAAAAAATTAGACAAGAGTGACTACAAATTAGAATCTTTTCGTCATTGTCCGAAAATACCTCGCCGGCTGTCGAAAACTACTGTGCAAGCCACTAAAAGTCAAAACTTCAGTAGAAGAAGTCATAAGTTCTTAACACACAAATAAATAAACAAAGAAGGCGACTTACATCTCTTGGTATATTTAAAAACGAGTAATAATCTTCTTCGATCAAAACATCACTTTCATCATCCATAATTGAATCGCAAGATTATGGTAACAACTGCCTCTCGCTCTTGGCATCACGTGACCAGGGTACATGAGAGAGACAGAGTACACTGCAGTTCGTAAAGAAATGTATGCGGTTATTTATTTTTTTCAGGCAGGTAAAAACATAACTTCAAATAAAGATGTACCTCATCTTTCCAAAAGCATGCTGTGACAAAGCAAATCCTCAAATTTAAAGACTAGAGCTAAAAAATCACACACTACGAATTTACGCACTGGAGCTGCATATATAGAAGCGAACTCCGCATCCTTTAATGAAAAGAAACAGCATAAAGTGAATTAGTGTTGCAGAAACAGGGGAAAATCCTCTTGTTAACAAAACCTATCAATGGAAAAATGAAAAAAGAATGACGTTGTAATAATTTATGCCTGTGAGCGGTGTAAATCAATGTGTCGCCACAAAAATGAACCTCTTGATCATAAGCTCCTATGTTTGTTTGGTTGCCTACAAAAAAAATTACTAAACGCCTATTTATATCTGTCCAATGCGTGTATTTAAAATAGGTTGTGATCCGTTTCGTGCATTGTGACAGCGTCATTTCATAGCGATTATTGGTAATCGATCCTTAATTTTATCGATAGTGTGACATGCATGCGTAAAATCAGCCACGTCTCACAAGATCTGTGGCGGTGTTTCTGTAAATGATTTTGTTGCGTGATTGTTGGAAGTCTGTTTTTATGTGACAGTTTATTTGAATCTGTTTCATATTTAAATATGGTTAGTAGAAATTGTTGAATACGGAGTTTTAAGTTTTAGTTGGAGAGTGCGTATTGTGTCAAGATGTTCATGTAATAGTTATTTACATCCTGTTTCTCTTGTCGCTCTTGACCCTAGAAACGTTTACTGCGTAAAATAAGTTTCAGCGATGAAGATAATGTAAATCATATAGTACTTTTAAGTGAAGCTTATGTTGAAAGCGGTGTGGCAAAATTTAGGTTATGGTCGTAGTAAAGTGTTAAAAGTTGTGTAGGAAATCTACAAACTTTGTAGACTTTTATAGTGAATGAGGATTCCGAGCACACTGTTCCATTTAGAAATCTTCTAAGACACATCACTCGCTGAAACAGTGTGATGAAAGAGTGGATGGATTTGCGAAGCTGTTCCTAGACGTTAGACTGTTTCCCTGGAGTTTCATGTTATTGGAAGTGCTGCCTACATTAGCTAGTTTAACGTTTTAGACATGGTTATTAACAACTGCATAGTTGCCGAAATTTAATTTTAGTATTTTTCGCAGCTGTAGCGGTATTAATACTGTAGAACGTTTAACTTAAAAAAAAAATATGTTGTGTCAACCAAGCCCAACAAACGATAAGTTTTAAATCTTATTTCAAGAATATATTAGCATGTTTATGCTATGACTAGTGCGACAGGGCTCTGAGTTCTGTGGTTGTGAACTGAAATAACCAGCGTTTCTTTGGCAGTAAACATTTTTTATTTATCAAATCATCTTCATTATTCAACTCCACAGCCCAAATAAACTACATGTACAGATCCTGTGAACTTCACATTTAGTAAATAATACACACAAAATCAAAGATTTACTACTAAAGTCAAATACATTTTAAAGACCAATGTACATTTTAGTAGTCTTCGTCATCAATCGGATTAAGAATTATTATTATTATTTTATTTAATATTGTGGAATTTACATATGACATGCACAATTGTTTATTTGGCAGACAACTCTGTAAAATATATAGTTGTCATATTGCACTGTTTAGGAAATGTTAGCACTGAACAGTGTCACCCACAGAAACAGCATGTTTGCTAAGTACATCTTATATATCTGTGTAGAAATGAATAAAGTTTCATGCTGTTATGCACTGGAATGTACACAATTAACATTCTGACGTGTCAGAATGAATTTTCGCTTTGCAACAGAGGAACTAATGGAAGTAAAACTGTGAGGACATTATGTTGGTCATGATGGTGTAGCTCACTCGGTGGAGCACTTGTCCACAAAAGGCTAAATATCAGGTTCGAAGCCCGGTCTGGCACAGAGTTTTAATCTGCCACGAAGTTTCATTCTGATATGTAATTGAGTTTTATAAGGTGGGTCCTATCTTTTTTTGTCATTTTGTATGATGTTAAAAATAAAAAAAGGAAAGGTGTGTGGTGTTAGGTGTTAACATCTGTTTAACAGTTCTTCAACGTTTGTGTTTCCAAGATGTGTTGTCATCCTTTACCAATTTGCAATGTTTCTCTGTGTCAATAGCCGCTCAGACTCGACATCAAGCGCCGGCTGACGGCACGCTCGGACCGTGTAAAGTGTGTTGACTTGCATCCCACAGAACCATGGATGCTGGCTTCGCTGTACAACGGCAATGTCCACATCTGGAATCATGAGTCGCAGCAACTCGTGAAATCATTTGAGGTTTGTCTAATTGTGATATTATATTTTTTACTTTGCAGTGTCCATAACTCTTTAATCACTGTTCTGTGAATTCCTTTTTCTGCAGACTATCAAACTTATATTTTTGGGTGTAAAATGTTCCATCCTGTGGCATTGCATAATTTGGTGCATTCCAAACTTGTGACAGCAGTGAAAGATCTTGTGATTTGCATTTTGCACCTTTCCTAGTTGTTAGCCATACGACTATCTCAGATCTGTGAATGAGAATGGATCTGTCACTCCTCATCGGAGTGTATATCTTTCCAAAATGTCCCAACATGTTTGCGCTGTGTGCCGGGATGGAATTTGAACCCAGACCACCGTGTTTCAGGTGCGGTGAGCAGTGCTGTCCAGCTAAGCTTGTGGTGCCCACTAGCCTCTATCAGATTTTTCTTATAATGTACTGCTCTCCATTTAAAACAGGGGTTGTTTAGATGTGGAAGACTGGCAGCTCTAGAGAGTATGGCTAAGTGTGTATGTAGTAGGGTATTGTTTGTAGCTCCACATGCTCTTCAGAGTGTTCGTTTCATATTTTTTATATTATTCCCATTCTATATCATTTTTGATACTTATCTTTGTTTAAAAAAATGTGTTGGTCCGGTGATTGATGATTTCTAAAAATGGGTGCTTCTTTTGTGGTATCAGTGAGGTTTCTTTAACAAACAGACTGTGAAATTCATACATACACAGAACTAACACTTGTAGAATGGCAGACTGTCATAATAAAAGATCCAGAGGCTGTCGTCGTGTAAGTGTTCATAATCTTTAAACAATTCCTCATAATATTACCATACATTAATACAAATCAATTTCAAATAATTGTATTACCTTTTATTGGTTTTATGGACAGGGTGTTTACAATTAAACTTTGCAACTTGAACCAGTGTAGACAGAAAACTGTTTATTATATGGGTGTCCAACTTTATAGGAATGATTATCAGATTATGTGCTGCAGGATTTGTATTATTAATAATGTTTGTGCCATGACTTGCTATTAGGTGCTGGTACTAGTACGGTGATGGTAAAACACAAGCATAGGTGTGCATTGCAGTTGCAGTTAGTCAGCACTAACTGAAAACATTCAAAAGCCCTCTGTGTTATGGAAAAATGCACAAGGGCTAGATATTTCTAGAACTCAGTCTGTAGATGAACCTCTAGTTCATATTGAGGATCTAAATAAGTATTAAACCATGCCTGCATCTCTACTGGACAGACACGCAATTCTTCTAAAGTGTCAGTAGTTGGTACAAATGAAAAAAAAAAAAAAAATTCACTGGCCTGTAAATTTTAAGACAGTCAGGAAGTCAACTGCGCAAATTTGATTGGCAGCTGCAGGACACTACAATATTGCAACACAAATGATCAGTTTCCTCGCCGGTCCATTACTGCCCATAATAATCAGTATTTTTAACAATTCCATGACTTCCAGCACCTTCTCAATAGCCTGGGAAAATGTACTCATAAAACCTGTGCCCAGAAAGGAATCTGTCAAAGAACTTTATGACTACAGTTTCATTTGGATTCTACAAACATTATCTAAGGCTTTAGAATACATATTAACGATCAGCTTACCTATTACTTAACATCAAATAATATTCTGGGTGAATACCAATTTGGTTTCTGGAAAAGTCGCAGCATGACGACTGCTATTATTAAAGTGGCTGATGAATTGAAACAAGCTATGGACAAATGAGAGGCAAATATTATGTGCTTTTTTTGGTTCTCAGTGAAGCTTTTGAAGCTGTTGATTTCAATATTCTACTTGCTAAAATCAAGTCAAAACTTTTGTTCGAGGGCTGTACAATGGTTCCACCTATACCTTACATACTGCCAACACTATGTAATGGTCAGAAGAAAGAGGTTGCAGTGGAAGAGTGTAGTATCAGGGAACTGACAAGGATCGGTATTGGGCCCATTATTTTCCTCATCGTGTGTTAATGATTTGTCGACTATTATCTCCCATTGCAAATATCATTTACTCACAAACAACTATTATTTGTACCTAAGTGTATGCCCAACAAATCTGCATGGAGCCATATGGGACATAAATGCCAACTTACTTGCTTTATGGACACAGGATATAGGTTTGAAACTTAACCCACGTAAAACACAGGCAGCCGTAGTTGCTCACAAAAGATGTATTAATCCCTATTTCAGAGAATCTCTTCTTCACTTAATCCTAAACAGCACATAAATATTCTTTTCTTCATGTGCAGAGAATTTGAGTGTAATTCTGGACCATCACTGAACACACAAAAGCAGTCTATAAGAAGGTATCAGTATGACGTTTTTCACTGCAGAAGTGTATGAAAGTGTTTTCTCTCTGACTTAAAAAGGAACTCATACTCACTAATACTCCCCATCACTGATCACGGTGATCCTACTCTCCAAGGACACTCTTAAGAGAGCTCATGTCCACTGGAACCGACGACATAAGCTTGTGTGCGATACATTTGTCTTGTACGCTGTTTTGATCACATCACCCCTTTTTTGTGAATAGTTATCGTGGCTACATGTCTATACCTTGTGTTTACTGTACCATCTACTCAACCATTGCCCATCTTCTACACTACTATCTGAACAGTGTAGCAGAAATACTATTTCTCACCAAAGTAAAATCCTCTCTGTACCACTGCACAACACAGCCCTGTTCTCTAAATCATCTTCTGTACAAGGAACCTGACTCATGAATAATCTTCCTCAAAATGTTAGAGAAATTAAAAAGACAGCCAATGCTTCACCTATCGTAATAGCTATCTCCCTTGTCTACTGAGTTCTCTAATGTAACGAATAACATTTAGTTGCTCAGCAGTAAAGCACGCAATTTAAAATTTCGAACCCCTCAAAATACAAGGTACATCAAACAGAAACATCTGATTTAAAAAGATCATAACTATTACATTATTTGAGATATGTGCATGAAAAATGTACTGTTCGAAAGAGCAGACTATTGAGTTCCCGCTAGGTAGCAGCAGGGTGCGCCCATTTCACTTCTGGTAGAAATGGCATCGGGACAACAGAAAGCGTTTTGAGCAGTGCGGGTCAGTAATAACTGTTCTGTGTGTCTTTCATACTGGGTATGGCGTGGATCCTCGTACAGCCCAGAGCATTAGATGATGGCACGAACAAGTCCGAGAAACAGGTTGTTTGTGTAAAGGCAAATCTCCTGGCCGGCCCAGAGTGCCTGACACTGACGTCGAATGCATCCGCCGTAATTTCAGAAAGAATCTGCAGAAATCTGTCGCCGGGTAGCTCGACGTGCCCCCCGATGTCCGTCTAGTGTGTGTTGCGTCGGCATTTACACACGAAACCGTACGAAATGCAACTTCTGCTCGCTCTTTGTGAAGGTGACAGCAACGTGTGGACTTCTGTAATTTCGTTCTTAGCTAGATGGAGGCTGACAGTTTTCTTCCACGCTTAGTGTTTAGTGACAAGGCAACATATCATTTAAATAGAAAGGGTGAACTGTCATAATGTGATGATATGGGGTATGGAACAATCACATGAAGTTGTACAGGTGGCCGCAGTGGCCGAGCGGTTCCAGAACTGCGCTGCTGCTACAATCACAGGTTCGAATCCTGCCTCGGGCACAGATGTGTGTGACGTCCTTAGGTTAGTTAAGTTTAAGTAGTTCTAAGCCTAGGGGACTGATGACCTCAGATGTTAACTTCCATAGTGCTTAGAGCCATTTTTTTTGAATTTGTACAACTTGAGAGGGACTCTCCAAAATTTAATGTGTTTTGTGCATTTTCATGGGAAACGGTGTACGGTACATTTTTCTTTGCCAAGAACACTGTTACGGGAAGCACATTGTTGATATACTTGAGCACATTCTTTTCCCACAGTTGGAGACTGATTAGAACAACTTCATTTACCGACAGGATGGGGCACCGTCACACTGGCATCTGGAAGTGCTGAAATTTTTTAAATCGAAGGATTACTGAACGACGAATCTGTCGCACTAGACTAAATGATTCAGCCTTCCATTACTGGCCTTCGAGGGCACCGGACCTGACTGTACGTGGTTATTTCTGGTGGGTGTTTATACGAGACATTTTATGTGCCCGAGTTACCAGCAACAACGAATAAATGGAGGCATCGTGTAACAACAGCTGTGGAAGCTGTAACTCGAGACATGCTCGCTGCAGTGTAGTAACAATTTGAATACCGCATTGACCTGCGGCTCTAAATCGATCACGCGACTGTGGTGGCGAACGTTACGAGCACGTTTATAGTGGTCACCACAGCGACGACAAAAGAAGAATGTTACTAAGATATTTGTAATTACAAAGGAAACAACTTACCTCACTCGTGTCGACATTTTCATGTGTATGCCACGGGAAGCATTCCTTTTTTGCCTGTAACCTGGCTAGACTCTTGCCAATATCGTGCAAAAATATGGGTAGAGTATCACGTGGGTCAACTTTTCCTTGCAACTGCAAGTTACGGAAATACAGAAACTGAAACAAGTAGAGTTGGTCTCTTTCTTCTGGACACCCTTCTCTTTTAATGGAAGATTTCACTGATTTCCACAGCCGCTCAGTTTGTAGCGTGTAGGTTCCTAACAGCCATTGTCACTTTCATTTCAGTCTTCTCCTTTTTCACTATCCCTTATTCTAAGACCAAAAAAGGCTTCAACATTGCTAAATTAATCATTACAATTCTTAATGTCTTTATTATTATTGTTGTTGTTGTTGTTGTTGCCAGTTATTACTTTTTATTGATAATGCAGATTATTGTTACTGAGTTTGTTATGTGCTGAGGTAACGAAAGTCATGGGGTACCTCCTCATATAGTGTCGGACCTCATGGTGCAGCAGCTGCGCGTGATACGGACTCGACAGGTCGTTGCAAATCCTGTGCCGAAATATTGAGCCTTGCTGCCTCTATAACTGCCGGTAACAGTGATAGTGTTCCCAGACAAGGATTTTGTGTGCAAACTGACCTCTTCATTATGTCCTATAAATGTTATATAAGATCCATGTTGGGAGATCTGGGTGGCCAAATCATTTGCTCAAATTGTCCAAAATGTTCTTCGAACCAATCACAAACAGTTGGGGCCATGTGTTGTAGTGCGTTGTCACCCATAAAAATTCCAGGAGTGTTCGTGGACGACTTAGTGATCTCCAGGTAGCTGTATGTAACTATTTCCAATCGGTGATTAGTTCAGTTGAACCAGAGGACGCAGTCCATTCCGTGTAAACATGGCCTACACCATTGTGGGGCCACCACCAGTGTACACAGTGGCTTGTTGACAGCTTGGATCCGTGGCTTCACGGAGTCTGCACCACACTTGAATCTTACTGCCTGCTCTTACCAACTAAAATCGGGACTCGAACCAGTGGTATTGGCTTAAAGCATTTGTAGAGGATTTACAATTAATGGGCTGTACGCAATCAACAAGTAATAAAAATCACCTCGTACGTATTATTAAAAATATATTGTATTTACACCGGTATCCTTCATTTAATATCTTCAGGTTGCCATTTTGTGCTAAACTCTAGTTGGAGGTGATGTTAAAGACAACCAGACAATTTATGTCACGACTTGAGCACAACCTGACATCCTGAAGTTGTTCAGCTAACAAAACTGTTTGTTACACAATGTGTAATAATACAGATCAGGTTGTTGTTTGTTTAATTGTGAACATTGTTACTTGTAGTGCTCAACATAATCAAGGCTGTGTGCAATTGATGCTGAAAATATTTGGGTTCAAAACATTCAACAGAACTGCAAAGCCAAATAAAATAATATTGTGTAGGTCTTGTTTTTCTTTGAATTTCTTTTAATGAACTGACTGTTCCACTTTTTTCCGTGTAGAAACTTTCTGAGGGTATTCTCATGAAGCTTGTCAAGATATATACGCGCATTCAAATGAAAATCCACTGTTACGTTTCGATACTGTCATCACTGTGGTTGATGAACAGCATAAAGCCACATTACAGGTGCAAGTGGTTGTTGGATTATGACCTCGGTTGACTGTAGACTTATCTAGTGTGTTTGTCCCACTTTTGACACAGAGGTAAGCAAAGAACAGCAGAGATGTGTGGTCCATTTCTTAGTGGCCGAGGATGCGAACTTCGTCGCGTGTGGTGAACATTGCATGTGCAGGAGTAGGGGAAGAGATTCTGAGAGGAGGAGGGATGGGACTGTTTGACGATCCGTGCCCAGGACAAACCCGCCGAGCCACTGTCCCCGATGTGATGGGATGCATTGATGGCCTCATCTGGAGAGACCGACGAATCACGAAAGATGAATTTCGTGTTCAAGTCGGCATTAGCCGTAGCTCTGTGTGTGCCGTCGTCAAAATTCTATTTGCGTTACCGCCATTTGCGCACAGTAGGTGCCGTGTGAGTTGACGGAGGGATGAAAGGTGGAGAGGACGGTGTCAAGTTTTAGTCCCACGAGGAAGGGTGTGCTTATCTGTCCAGCATCATCACAGAGCACAAAATGTTGTGCCAGCATTTTGAGCCAAAGAACGTCAAAGCCGACAGTGGAAATGTCCCACATCTCTTCAGAAATGAAATCCAAAGGTGTTCACACAAGTTCCGGTAAGCGTTTGTGTGTCCATTCTTTTAGCAGGAGGTCTTTGGGATGACAGCCGTTTACTATCGTGACAAAAATACCTACAGCTGTCCGTATGATTTTAATTTATTGTGTCACTACCAGTTTCAACGCTTCATTGCGTCATCTTAAGGCTGTTTTGATGCGGTACACGTTAATATGAGCCCCGTGCGTAACCCGTCAGTTGCCAGCATTACTGGATATGCAGATAGTCTGTCAGTCCTCCAATCGTCAACTGCCAAGCCTGAAGGTGACGCAGTGAAGCGTCGAAACTGGTTGCGAAAAAAAAAAAAATCGTAGGGACAGCTGTAGATGTTTTCATTTTTTGTCACGATAGTTCCGGTAAGGTTTCGCGACCTTCTTTTTTTAACTCCGGGGCCCTTAGCTTGTCGAATTCCTCGAGTACGGAACTTCAATTGATGCCTAGTGTTGCGAAAACACCTGTAGAAACTACGATGCACCGTAAAGTCAAAATGCCCAGGAGTGCTGTAGGGCAGAACCGTCCTGTTGCACGGTAACACCTGCCCCCACACAGCTGATCGGACGAAGGCTACACTTCACTGATTTGGTTGGCAGACACTGCACCGTCGTCTGCACAGCTCAGATCCTTCACTGTGTGGTTTTCACACTTTGATAACTTGAGGAAAGACGCGTGGACGTCAGTTTGTCGGGTGAGGAAGTGCGAGAATGAGTACGGTTGTTGATCTGTCAGTGGCTGACTGCATTCTACAAAACTGGAATTGATCATCTCGTCTCCCAGTGGGGTAAATGTCTGGACATGTGTGGTGGTTACATTTGAATGGAACCAATCCGTGCTCCCTTTGTGATGGGTGTTCAGTTTTCATTTGACTGTCTCATCATCTTAGAAGTGTGTTTCACCTGTCTACCAACATTAGAGCACTACTTGGCTGTGTTTAAATAATCTAGGACTGAGGAAGCCCTGTGTTTACAAATCCCTTGCCATTGTGTGAAAATGTGTGTTTGGCATTCAGTTCGTAACATTACCATTCACAGTTACTACAACCCGAGAAATCTGTCCCGGTGGAGCACTGTTTAACCAAGGAACACTGTGTGTTCCAGTTCAGTGAGGACTACTCGGGTGAAACTCCAAGCTGCGAGTGCTATCTTGTGGCAAGTTTTGGCATTAAGATTCTCGGAGTTCCAACAACACCCGAGTAGACCGACAAAATGCTAGTATCGCTGCAATAGGCATGCTGGCCTCAAATGTAACAGTACTTGTCTGTAAAACTCGTCGGAAAATGGTGGTGGATCATCGATCTGACATCCAAGTTTTATACCTGTGGGTGAGAATTCGCTGAATTTGATCCGAATACCGAGAGGCAGAGACGTGGTCACACTTCCACAACCACCTCAGTCCTCATAGAGAAGATTGTGCGTGAGTTTCTGGCCGGTAAACGGATCACAGTCCCTGATCGCCTGCCGGATTTTGCGCCAACTGACTTCTGGTTGTTCGCCAAATTGAAGTTGGCAGTGAAAGGATGCCATTCCCGTGCTATTAAGGATATCCAACAAAATTGTACTGTAAACTATATACATATACAGGAACTACACTGACTCTTTCAAAGGGGGAGACTGTTTTAAATAAATACAGCGATTTTGTGAATATAATCAGTGACTTTTAGTTTTTATTAGCCAGTGTGCTAACTGAAGTGGGACACACTGTTTATATGATGATACACGAATGGTGTTTCGGGTTGGAGAGCTGAAGCCTGTGAGAACTTTGCATCGTAATTTTCATAGAGTATGGAAAGGAGTCTATCCCCTGCATGTTGCTATTGATACTCTCGGAAGAGAATCAGTATAAATCAGACCGGCAGATAATATTATAGTGACAATGGATATCCTTTAAGTAAAATGTGAAATCCTGGTTTATCTGACAATAATAAAAATGGTTGTCGACTCGGCAGAATATATTGACATTGGTACCCCGTAGCGATTTATCGTTTCTGCCAGCTTCCATTTTTGGGAAACAGTGCGGTAGGGGGCATCAGGTGTGCACTCCCCACAGTGTAAAAAAGGGACAGCTTTTACGGTAGGAATCAGTACTTCCCTCAGCGTGGGAAACTGTGAAGATGATTGCCCTCGCGAAACCTAACAAAAACGTGCACCTTCCAGAGAGTTACAGACTTATTTCCCTACTAACTGCCCACTGTAAAATCCTCGAACTGATTGTCCTAGCACCCCTCTGGCAATTCCTTGCTGAAAACAACATCCTTATGACTGAGCAGTATGGATTCTGTGTTGAGCACTCCACTGCCCAACAATCCCTGTACTTGGGAGAATACATCTGTCTGGCTAAAACAAATAGAGAAGGAAGAGGAGCAGTTTTCCTAGTTAAAGAGAAGACATTTGACCGAATCTGGTCTAATACAAAAACTAGATGAAACAGGGTGCTCAGAACATGTAATAAAGATAATTCCTTTCTTGCAGAGTGCTATTTCTTCGTAAGAAACAGAATAAGATTCAGCCAGACAGGACTGATTGTGGTCGAAGTCCCACAGGGTTCAATTTTGGATCCTGTTCTATAATCTGTTTACACAGGCGACACTCTGAGGCAAGTTGGCTGAGCAATCACACCTACACTTACGGTACAGTGACCTACAGGAGCTGCCACAGCCTACTGTTTGTAAGCAGGAAACTACAAGAACTTGTAGATGAAATCACCCAGTCTTGTGATAGCTGGAAGATTGAAATTAATCTTACCAAGCATCAGGCGATATACTTCATGAACGGAATAGAGGAACACATATGGAGATGATCTATATTGATCTCCACACATTGTTCTATATTGTTAGAGGAAAAATTGGGCTTTGCCATCCTGTATGGCAATTTTGCCCACTACGAGTACTGCTCGGTTTTCAGTTTACAGGCTGACTGTATCTCCCCAGCATTTTCTGTCCAGTTCTCTTGTATTAGCAGACAATATAACTTCACAGAGTTCATGTTCAAATAATGGAGCTTTTTTCAGTTCATTACGAGTACTTAATTGCAGTAGTTATGTGACATTTTATGTAAAATACATTTCTGTAAGGAATGGCTGAGAAATGTTTAATTTGTAAGTGTGATGTCAGCAACTTACGTGGTGTTGGTAGGAAAGGGATTGGTTTAGCAAAAGTAGCATTGTGCAGCTGTATGATACTGACAGCACATAGTAAAGTGGTATGATTGTGTTGTAGTCATATCGAGGTGAATTAATGAATGACAAGGAACTGTACTTCCCTCACTATTGTGTTACTGGTCAGCTGCATAAATCTTTTCCATTAAGGAATTCCTGGCAGTTATAGAGAGAGTTTGCACAGAGTGGGGCCATTGTTACGTATCCACAGTGCATCTTGCAAAGCGGGTGTCAATATATAACTGATGGAACAGGACAGACATGTTCAATTGTAGAGCAGTAATGTGATTTAATGTGTTGTTTGGATGGTGATGAAATATTTGAAGTTTGATGACACCGAGGCGATCTATTCCTGTTGCAGATGTAACCAGTTTAAGGCCATGTTCTCATTCAAATGAGCAAAAAATAGGCAAAGTTTGGAAATGTTTTTGAGACAATGAGAAGACATACAAAGGATTCTTTTGGGGATTATGGCACGCATAATTATGGTTTGATCAAGGGCCTGCGAGTTTGAAGTACGCAGACTGCATGCAGTGTAGCCCATCACAAGTCATCTGAAATCAAAAATGGATAATGTCACTCAATACTACATTAAATTTATGGAAGCTTATGCCTAATCATAATGAAAAAATCTTAAATTTAATGATATAATTCCAACATGAACTTTGAGTTTGATTTCTTTTTTTCAATTTTAATGGCTTTAAAAAAAATTAAGATTGACAGATTTCATATATTATAGGTTATAGGAAATTTAGGGAAACGAAGAAATTCCTAACTGCTAAGACCTAAACTTAATCATTGCAGACTCCATTGTATTATGTTTGATTTTAGTGCTCCAATGGGGGTGTAAACTCTGTAAATAAATAATTAGGTATAAGGTATCAGATAGATTATGTAATGGTAAGACAGAGATTCAGGAACCAGGTTTTAAATTGTAAGACATTTCCAGGGGCAGATGTGGACTCTGACCACAATCTGTTTGTTATGAACTGTAGATTAAAACTGAAGAAACTGCAAAAAGGTGGGAATTTAAGGAGATGGGCCCTGGATAAACTGAAAGAACCAGAGGTTGTACAGAGTTTCACGGAGAGCATAAGGGAACAAATGACAGGAATGGAGGGAAGAAATACAGTAGAAGAAAAATGGGTAGCTCTGAGGGATGAAGTAGTGAAGGCAGCAGAGGATCAAGTAGGTAAAAATACGAGGGCTGCTAGAAATCCTTGGGTAACAGAAGGAAATATTGAACTTCATTGATGAAAGGAGAAAATAAAAATGCAGTAAATGAAGCAGGCAAAAAAGAATACAAACGTCTCAAAAATGAGATCAACAGGAAGTGCAAAATGGCTAAGCAGGGATGGCTAGAGGACAAAAGTAAGGATGTAGAGGCTTATCTCACTAGGGACAAGATAGATACTGCCTACAGGAAAATTGAAAAGACCTTTGGATAAAAGAGAGCCACTTGTATGAATATCAAGAGCTCAGATGGAAACCCAGTTCCAAGCAAAGAAGGGAAAGCAGGAAGGTGGAAGGAGTATATAGAGGGTCTATACAAGGGCGATGTACTTGAGGACAATATTATGGAAATGGAAGAGGATGTCGATGAAGATGAAATGGGAGATAAGATACTGCGTGAAGAGTTTGACAGAGCACTGAAAGACCTGAGTCGAAACAAGGCCCCCGGAGTAGACAACATTCCATTAGAACTACTGACAGCCTTGGGAGAGCCAGTCCTGACAAAACTCTACCATCTGGTGAGCAAGATGTACGAGACAGGAGAAATACCCTCAGACTTCAAGAAGAATGTAATAATTCCAATCCCAAAGAAAGCAGGTGTTGACAGATGTGAAAATTACCGAACTATCAGTTTAATAAGTCACGGCTGCAAAATACTAACACGAATTCTTTACAGACGAATGGAAAAACTAGTAGAAGCCGACCTTGGATAAGATCAGTTTGGATTCCGTAGAAATGTTGGAACATGTGAGGCAATACTGACCCTACGACTTATTTTAGAAGCTAGATTAAGGAAAAGCAAACCTACATTTGTAGCGTTTGTAGACTTGGAGAAAGCTTTTGACAATGTTGTCTGGAATACACTCTTTCAAATTCTGAAGGTGGCAGGGGTAAAATACAGGGCGCGAAAGGCTATTTACAATTTGTACAGAAACCAGATGGCAGTTATTAGAATCGAGGGACACGAAAGGGAAGCAGTGGTTGGGAAGGGAGTGAGACAGGGTTGCAGCCTCTCCCCGATGTTATTCAATCCGTATATTGAACAAGCAGTAAAGGAAACAAAAGAAAAATTCGGAGTAGGTATTAAAATCCGTGGAGAAGAGAGAAAAACTTTCCGGTTCGCCGATGACATTGTAATTCTGCCAGAGACAGCAAAGGACTTGGAAGAGCAGTCGGGTGATGCTGAGGGAATTAGATTAGGAAGTGAGATGCTTATGGTAGTAAAGGAGTTTTGCTATTTGGAGAGCAAAATAACTGATGATGGTCGAAGTAGAGAGGATATAAAATGTAGACTGGCAATGGCAAAGAAAGCGTTTCTGAAGAAGAGAAATTTGTTGACATTGAGTATAGATCTAAGTGTCAGGAAGTCGTTTCTGAAAGTATTTGTATGGAGTGTAGCCATGTATGGAAGTGAAACATGGACAATAAATAGTTTGGACAAGAGGAGAATAGAAGCTTTTGAAATGTGGTGCTACAGAAGAATGCTGAAGATTAGTTGGGTAGATCACATAACTAATGAGGAGGTATTGATTAGGATTGGGGAGAAGAGGAGTTTGTGGCAGAACTTGACTAGAAGAAGGGATCGGTTGGTAGGACATGTTCTGAGGCATCAAGGGATCACCAATTTAGTATTGGAGGGCAGCGTGGACGGTAAAAATCGTAGAGGGACACCAAGAGATGAATACAGTAAGCAGATTCAGAAGGATGTAGGTTGCAGTAGTTACTGGGAGATGAAGAAGCTTGCACAGGATAGAATAGCATGGAGAGCTGCATCAAACCAATCTCAGGACTGAAGACGACGACGACAACAACAAATATTGTGCGGCACGCAGTTCTGAAAAATTGATTGTCGAGAAAAACCTGTTTAGGGAAAACTTTTATATGTCTTACTAGTCCAGTCTGCTTAAAAACTACATGTCATTATATAATTTTTGTCTCTCTGAACACAAATCTGAAACTAGATTTTCATAGTTCGAAATGGCTCATCCAATATGGGAGTCCAGAGATTACGCTTTGACAAAAAAGTGTTTTTGTTGCTTATGTTCTGTCTGCAATTCCAGGACGGTATATCAACCTTTCTTTGACCTTCAGTTGTTCCTAGAGAGCAATTCCCTTGTTCTTCGTGGCAAGAAAAGCCAATCTGGCTGAGCTGGATGTGCTATTTTCAGCAGCCTGCACATGTTGCACTTGAGCTTTTTCGGCAAATATTTGCATGCATGCTGCAATATAAATCATTTTGTGAACGTGTTGCAAGGCACAACTAGTTTTCTGTATGAGTCGGCGTGTCTGGCTAAGAGCATCCCACAATGGCTGTGACACTGCTTTGAACAATGGGCTGTTGAAACTTATGTAATGCATGGATTAATAAACTTTTTCATCTCAACATTCTTGATATTTGTGTGTTTCCAAAAATGCTATAAAAAGTGAGATTTTGCCCATTTGAATGAAAACCTACCCTTCACCACTGGCTCTCTTTAGATGTTGGGAGTGATGAGTCTGGGGTGATGCATTTAATTCCTTTAATCTGCAAAAAGTATTCCAGCCATTGATGGTGGAGACAACGAAATCAAAATTGTTGAATAGACAGTGTTTTACATTTGTGTCAGACTTGTCAGTGTGGTATACAGTTGACGGCTCCAGTTGTTGACCTTTTTTACATAGAAGTTCGTTTAAGAACTTCAAATAAATACTCACTTCATGAACTGAAAAAGTCTACTATGTACACAGTAGCTCAGTGAAATTATTTTGTGTACCCACATGAGAGCTGAACAGGAAATGCTTGGGAGATATAGCCTGTCTTTAAACTGAAAACCGAGCAGTGCTTGTTATGGGGAAAGTTGCCTTTCCTGGAAGAAAGTTACATCTTCCATGCAGGATGAGTAAGGATCTATTTCCCCTCTAGCAGTGTTGAATAGTGCACAGAAATTCATCTAGTCCATCCATATACGAGGGGCATTTGAAAAGTCCGTGGACAATCCGATAGGTTGCGCATATCGAGGTCATGTTTAGTTAGTAGCATCTTCGGAAATAACACACACCAAGTTTCAGCCATATTGGTCTATTTCTTTGTGTTTGGGGCTTTTTTGAATCAAGGAAGTCGAGTCACTGTCAAAAAAATGGACGAAGAAGTATTTCGTGTGGTGATTAAACATTACTTTATGAAAGGCAAAACACTTCAGGAGACTAAAGAGAAGGTTGATAAACATCATGGTGACTCTGCACGTTTGTTTAGAACAATTTATTAATGGTTTCAAAATTTTCGAAGTGGCCATATGGGCACAAATGATGCTGAATGTTCTGGACGCCCTGTGGAGGTTACGATTCCAGAAATCATTGATAAAATCCATGATAGGGTGATAGATGTTAGGAGAGTTGAGGTGCGTGAGATTGCTAATGCTGTGGGAGTCTCGAATGAATGGTTACATAATATTTTGCATAAACATTCGGACACGAGAAAGCTATCTGCAAGATGGGTTCCACGATTACTCAACGCTTGACCAAAAATGGAATTGTGTGAAGTGTTGCAAGGTCGCTTTACAGCTGTTCAGAAAAAACTGTAGGACTTTAAGCATTGTTTCGTCACTGTGGATGAAACACAGATACATTACTATACTCCTGAGACCAAAGAACAGTCTAAACAATGGGTTACCAACGGAGAATCTGCACCAAAAAAGGCGAAGACCAGTCCTTCGGCTGGAAAGGTTATGGCGACTGTCTTTTGGGATTCGCATGGGATAATGCTCATTGAATATCGGAAAAGGGTAAAACTATAACAGGTGAATGTTATTCATAGTTATTGGACCGTTTGAAAACCGAGCTGCGAGGAAAACGCCGGCGATTGGACCGCAAAAAAGTCCTTTTCCATCACGACAATGCACCAGCACACACCTCAGCAGTTGTGGTCGCAAAATAATTGGAAGTATGATTGCAACTCGTTTCACATCCCCCCTATTCTCCTGACTTGGCTCCCTCGGACTACTATTTGTTCCCCAATCTGGAGAAATGACTGGCAGGATATTGATTTTATTCAAACGTGGAGGTGATTTCAGCAACTAATAGCTACTTTGTAGACTTGGACAGTTCCTGTTAATCAGAAGGGATCAACAAATTAGAACAACATTGGACGAAGTGTGTAAGTCTAAAGGGAGACCATGTTGAAAAATAAAGAAGGGTTACCCCAAGCACGTAAGTAGTTTTTATTTTGTTGTATGTTTGTTAGGCAAGTTTTATTGGCAAATCATATCCGCATGCAGTATAATGTTAATGCAGTTTGTGAGGAAATAAATATCTCCAGGTCATGTCTGTGCACCTTTGATTTGTAAGGTGTGATTTGGCTGCCTCATGTGATGTAGTGGGGCAGGTAGTGCGGAACCACCTGCGTGCTGCTCCTATGGAGGAGAGAACTGCACGGGTACAACGCAGCGACTTACCTTCCCTTGCACTTTTACCTCACATGTCCCCCACTACACCTTGGTATGCCTCTGGAAGACAGTTTATCCCTTAATATGGTCCTACTGCTCTTAGACGTGCTACACACAATTTATATTTGTTTCTCGTCAACTTGATTCAAAAACAAACATTAATTTTACACCATTAAAACAGTATTTTTAATAATGTGCTATTCTTCTGTCGCTAGCAGTGCAGAAGTTACTGTAGGCTATGTAATGTAGTTAAATTTGTACTTGAAAACATTTTCACTTAGAAGCCACGGTAGTCTTCGTCGACTGGGCTAAAACATTGGCCCAGTAGGCCTACTTGGCCTAGGCACACTACCTCTTCGACATCCAGGATTTCCTAAAAGTCTGCTTTCTGAGCAAGTGGATTGGCAGAGGTGTGTTAATTGCATGGTCCCCACGTTTACTAGACCTGACACCTCTTGACTTTTTCTTTTGGGGATTCGCAAAGATCCTGTCTCGTTCCATCCGTACTAGCACTTCTGTAGCAGAGCTCGTAGCTAGAATGTGTCATATAACCGACGGAAATCACATTGAATCTATTTAGCTAAAGAAATTAATTTATTTTGCTATAAAGTTACACCATCAGGCAGTATGAGTTTTCACATCCTAAAGTCTTTTTTGATACACCCAATTTTGTTTCTTACACAATCTGACTGCAGACACGGCAAGAATATTGTCAGTTAGTAGCCACAGATCTAAGCGATTGTATGAATGAACGGCTTCAGTTGGGTATGACGTAGCTGAACTTGTGGACTGTCTTCCTCATCAGATTAAGATTGTTAGCAAAACTGGAGATGGTGTCATATGCTCGTAGTGTGATGTCTCTTCAGGTTGATTAATATTTCCCCCCTTGCTCATATTTTATGAAGGTTAGCTGTTTATTATGGAAAAGTGATTTCAACCGTGTGACACCGAATGGTGTCGAGTGACTGAACAATGTGGATTTCCAAACTATGCTGGAGACTCACTGCTCTTTTTAATTATGTGTGACCATCAGTTTGATAATTCTCTCTCTTCTGTCTGTGTACTTGCCACATGCTAAGCACTAAATAAATAATGTACTTGTGCCGTGTCGACTGCCGCCTACAGGTTTGCGACCTGCCCGTGCGCGCCGCAAAGTTCGTGCCCCGCAAGAACTGGGTGGTGACGGGTTCGGACGACATGCAGGTACGCGTGTTCAACTACAACACGCTGGAGCGAGCACACGCATTTGAGGCGCATACCGATTACCTGCGCTGCATCGCCGTGCACCCCACACAGCCGTACGTCCTGACCAGCAGTGGTGAGTGACGCTCAGTGTTCACAGGAGAAAATAATTTTAGACTCAATCTAGTAAAGTCTCACATTACGCTGGTTTATTGAGCACTAGTGACCTTTGTACTTTTCTCATTGGTTATTATTTAAGTTTAGATTTTGTCTCGGGCAGGAGTTGTAAATATTATTATGCCTGCTTTTTATTCACTGAGGATGTATCAATTTGTGGATTTCTTCTCCAAATTTCGCAGTATCTGCTGGAAGTCGAGAATTTAGCACAGGAACCATATTTGCAAATAAATGAGATGACACTTCTCATAAAGATGTGTGCAATGTATTTTTCACACATAATACAACCACCTTCTTGGGCAAACAGTAGATTGTATGAGAACATGAACAATAATGTTGTAACTCTGGATGTGAGTGTCAACTTGACATTTCAGAATAGTGCCGTATTTACCCAATTATAAGACGAGGTTTTTTCTGAGTTCATCATTTGAAAAATACAGGGTCGTCTTATATTTGCAGATTAAACTGTTACCACTGAGGCAAACATTTTTGTGTTGTGTAATAGAGGATATAAGAGTCATCTTTTATTTACAGATGAACCTTTGGATATTTATTTTGAAGAATTCAGAAGGGTAGGGCCAGACAAGAGACGCTCTCATTCCGGCAGGCTCAGGAATTTCCGTACGCCGAAGTGCTCGAAATAGTATCGATGTTGCTCGAACAATTGTGTGACGTTTGACTAGTGTGGTGCTAGTGTGAGCGATATGCGAGAAACTATGAACTAGTCACTACAACAGTCAATTTCTCTCCTTAAAATTGGCAATTTTGTGAAACACAGGAAGGAAAAAAGCACCAATTTCTGTCATCTTAGACTCTTGTTGTTCTTGAATAGGTTTGGAATAAAAGTTCTCTTAAGGATATGGATACTTGAACAAACATTAATGCTGCTTTTTAAGTTAAGGTAACATTCAAAAGTGGAAGTATTGTCCTTCAAAAAACATTACTTAATTCTGAAACAGATCAATATTTTATTTGGATATGAGAGAATTTAATGGTTTACTAAGTGGGTTGTAATGAGAAATTCGGTCACTGCTCACATGTTAGAGTACCGGGTAAAAACATTACCAGCCTTTAAGCAGGTTTAGAGCATGATGATGGTGGTGATAAGGTGAAACAAGAAGGAAAATAAATCCTGAATAAAATGTCTTACAAATGAACTAAATCATGTTAAATTGACTGTAATTGTTGTGTTCAAAGATACAGTATCGACAGCAATAGATAGATTCATACCACGTAAGTTAATAAGAGACGGGACTGATCCATCATGGTACACAAAACAAGTCAGAACACTGTTGCAGAAGCAATGAAAAAAGCATGCCAAATTCAGAAGAACGCAAAATCTCCAAGACTGGCTAAGTTTCACGGAAGATCGAAATTTAGTGCTGACGTCAATGCGAGGTGCTTTTAATAGTTTCCTCAATGAAATATTGTCTCAAAATATGGTAGAAAACCCAAAGAGATTCTGGTTGCATGTAAAGTACACCAGTGGCAAAAAAACAGTCAATACCGTCACTGTGCGATAGCGATGGAAATGTTACCAACGATGGTGCCACTAAAGTGGAGTTAATAAATACAGTTTTCCGTAAGTCCTTCACGAAAGAAGACAAAGTAAATATTCCAGAATTCGAAACCAGAGGAGCTGTTTGCATGAGTGCCATAAAAGTAGATATCTTAGGTGTTATGAAACAACTCGAATCACGTAAGAAAGGCAAGTCTTACAGTCCAGATGGTATACCAATCAGGTTCCTTTCAGAGCATGGAGATGCAGTAGTGCCTTTCTTAGCAATCATATACAAACACTCACTTGACAAAAGGTCTGTTCCTAAAGACTGGAAAGTAGCACAGGTCACATCAATTTCCTATCAAAAGGGGTCACAGTTCATAGTGATAGATGGTAAATCATCGGGTAGAACAGAAGTGATATCTGGCATTCTGCAAGGTAGTGTCATAGACCCTCTGCTGTTCCTGATTTGCATAAATGATCTAGGTGATAATCTGTGCAGCCCCCTTAGATTGTTTGCAGATGACACTGTAATTTCCCGTCTAGTAAAATCATCAGACGATCAATTCCAATTACAAAATGATCTATAGAGAATGTCTGTGGCAATTGGCACTATACAAAGAAAAGTGAGAGGTCATCTACGTGGGTACTAAAAGAAATCCGGTAAATTTTGGGTATACAATAAATCGCACAAATCTAAGGGCTGTCAATTCTCCTAAATACCTAGGAATTACAATTATGAGCAACTTAAATTGGAAAGACTACGTAGATAACATTGTGGGGTGGCAAAAAAAAGGCTGCGCTTTGTTGGCAGAACACTTAGAAGATGCAAAGAGGCAGCCTACATTACACTTGTCCGTCCTCTGCTGGAATATTGCTGCGCGGTACGGGATCCCTTACCAGGTAGGATCGATGGAGGACATCAAAAAAGTGCAAAGAAGGCAGCTAGTTTTGTGTTATCACGCAATAGGGGTGAGAGTGCCACTGGTATGATATGCGAGTTGGGGTGGCAGTTACTGAAACAAAGGCGGTTTTCTTTGTGGCAAGATCTAGTTACGAAATTTCAGTCACCAACTTTCTCTTCTGAATGCGAAAATATTTTGTTGACATTAACCTATGTACGGAAAAATGATCATAAATAATAAAATAGAGAAATCAGAGCTCGAACAGAAAGATTTAGGTGTTTCATTTTCCCACGCGCCATCTGAGAGTTGAACAGTGGAGAAGTAGTACGAAAATGGTTCAATGAACCCTCTGCCAGACACTTAAGTGTGAACTGCAGAGTAACCTTGTAGATGTAGAGAATAAATTACAGAGGCAAGAACTGTCGAGGCCATATTACCAATAGACGTAAGTAGATCACAGGATGAGCGAGAGATTGAGAATCGGACTAAATTGAATTGGTGAGCTTTCATTTGTGGATTAGTGGCTGGTGTTATATACTATAAGACGTTGGAATCTGTGTTGCTCAAACACAGCACTACGGAAGGGTCGGAGGGAGACACGGATACCAGCTTGGCTGTAGTGAGCAGGCAGCAGATTATGTCACGTCGGCAAACATGGGGATCCATTCTGTGAACTTTGGCTTTTTAGGAACATCCACCACGTTTGAACTGCAGTTTACCTGAATCCATTCATAGTCGGGATTGAAACTACAAATGTACATTTGCCTTTCTTCAGTTTGTCATCAACGTAAGACATAGTCAGAATTGTGTCCTACATTTCTGCGGAAGTCAAACTGATTTGGCTAGTAGTTGACTTAGTCTTTCCAGCCTGACATAAATAATTCCTGTCAATAATTTGCAAGAAATGAAATGAAAACCGCCTGGTAGAATTTTGCACAGAGCATAACTTAATCTTAGCTAACACTTGGTTCAAGAATCATAAAATAAGGTTGTATAAATGGAAGAATCCTGGAGATACTAGAAGGTATCTGACAGATTACATAATGGTAAGACAGAGATTTAGAAACCAGGTTTTAAATTGTAAGACAATTCCAGGGGCAGATGTGGACTCTGACCACGATTTATTGGTTATGAACTGTAAATAAAAACTGAAGAAACTGCAAAAATGTGGGAATTTAAGGAGATGGGCCCTGGATAAACTGAAAGAACCAGAGGTTGTACAGAGTTTCACGGAGAGCATAAGGGAACAAATGACAGGAATGGAGGGAAGAAATACAGTAGAAGAAAAATGGGTAGCTCTGAGGGATGAAGTAGTGAAGGCAGCAGAGGATCAAGTAGGTAAAAATACGAGGGCTAGTAGAAATCCTTGGGTAACAGTAGAAATATTGGATTTAATTGATGAAAGGAGAAGATATCAAAATGCAGTAAAAGAAGCAATCAAAAAGGAATACAAACGTCTCAAAAACGAGATTGACAGGAAATGCAATATGGCGAAGCAGGGATGGCTAGAGGACAAATGTAAGGATATAGAGGCTTATCTCACTTGGGGTAAGATAGATACTGCCTACAGAAAAATTAAAGAGACCTTTGGAGAAAAGAGAGCCACTTGTATGAATATCAAGAGCTCAGATGGAATCCCAGTTCTAAGCAAAGAAGGAAAAGCAGAAAGGTGGAAGGAGTAGATAGATGTTCTATATAAGTGCAATGTACTTGAGGACAATATTATAGAAATGGGAAGAGGATGTAGATGAAGATGAAATGGGAGATAAGATAGTGCTCTGAAGAGTTTGACAGAGCACTGAAAGACCTGAGTCGAAACAAGGCCCCCGGAGTAGACAACATTCCATTAGAACTACTGATGGCCTTGGGATAGCCAGGCCTAACAAAGCTCTACCATCTGGTGAGCAAGATGTATGAGACAGGTGAAATACCCTCAGACTTCAAGAAGAATATAATAATTCCAATCCGAAAGAAAGCAGGTGCTGACAGATGTGAAAATTACCGAACAATCAGTTTAATAAGCCACAGCTGCAAAATACTAACACAAATTCTTTACAGACAAATGGAAAAAGTGGTAGAAGCTGACCTCAGGGAAGATCAGTTTGGATTCCGTAGAAGTATTGGAACACGTGAGGCAATACTGACCCTACGACTTATTTTAGAAGCTGGATTAAAGAAAAGCAAACCTACAAAATGCTATTTACAATTTGTACAGAAACCAGATGGCAGTTCTAAGGGTCGAGGGGCATGAAAGGGAAGCACTGTTTCGGAAGGGAGTGAGACAGGGTTGTAGCCTCTCCCCGATGTTATTCAATCTGTATACTGAGCAAGCAGTAAAGGAAACAAAAGAGAAGTTTGGAGTAGGTATTAAAATCCATGGAGAAGAAATAAAAACTTTGAGGTTTGCCGATGACATTGTAATTCTGTCAGAGACAGCAAAGGACTTGGAAGAGCAGTCGGGTGATGCTGAGGGAATTTGATTAGGAAGTGAGACGCTTATAGTAGTAAAGGAGTTTTGCTATTTGGAGAGCAAAATAACTGATGATGGTCGAAGTAGAGAGGATATAAAATGTAGACTGGCAATGGCAAAGAAAGCGTTTCTGAAGAAGAGAAATTTGTTGACATTGAGTATAGATCTAAGTGTCAGGAAGTCGTTTCTGAAAGTATTTGTATGGAGTGTAGCCATGTATAGAAGTGAAACATGGACAATAAATAGTTTGGACAAGAGGAGAATAGAAGCTTTTGAAATGTGGTGCTACAGAAGAATGCTGAAGATTAGATGGGTAGATCACATAACTAATAAGGAAGTATTGAGTAGGATTGGGGTGAAGAGAAGTTTGTGGCACATCTTGACTAGAAGAAGGGATTGGTTGGTAGGACATGTTCTGAGGCATCAAGGGATCACCAATTTAGTATTGGAGTGCAGTGTGGAGGGTAAAAATCATAGAGGGAGACCAAGAGATGAATACAGTAAGCAGATTCAGAAGGATGTAGGTTGCAGTAGTTACTGGGAGATGAAGAAGCTTGCATAGGATTGAGTAGCATGGAGAGCTGCATCAAACCAGTCTCAGGAATGAAGACCACAACAACCACCTCTACCGTTTCTTCATTCGTCGTCGGCGTTGTTGTTGGTACCGTGAGACACCTTTATACCAAGAGGAAAGGCACGTCGATCTTAGAGCATGAGATATGATGTCCTTAAGCCATTGACAACACGCAACGGTCATGGTTGCACCTGATTCCAGAATAGCAGCAGTAGTTAGGATCTACGAACTGTCCCCTCTTGACCAGGTTCGCAAAACCTAACTTGGAACGAGATCTCTTCAAAACAAATTGTCATAACGATAGTCTATAAAGGCTTCGTACAATGGGAAGAAATGTTACAGTATATGGAATAATAACAGATACGACCAAACTGTCTTGTCTCCTCTGCTTTATTTAACATAACTCCGTGCACAGTTTCATTTGCATTCCCCACTCATTCACCGAAACCCTTTGATTAACAGTTTTGGTTGCTTGACACCAACAGTCAATGATAATGATAAAACTTATAAACTGAAGCCCGCTCTCTGCGATAATAATAATAATAATAATAATAATAATAATAATAATAACTGGCTGAGGAAGTCAAGGATATGTGGCATCAGGATAAAGTTGACATTATACCAATTATACTATCAACTACAGGAGTCATACCACACAATATCCACCAGTACATCAATGCAATACAGCTACATCCAAACTTACATACACAAGTACAGAAACAGTAGATCACATCACAAGCGGAAGTACAATACTAGCAAATACAGAATACCTCAGAAGACATGACAATGTAGCAAAAAAATACATCAACAACTTGCCATACAGCATAAACTAATAAAACACGTTCCCACATACAAGTATGCACCACAAAGTGTACTGGAGAATGATGAATACAAATTATACTGGAACAGAACCATTATAACAGATAAAACAACACCACATAACAAGCCTGACATCATACTCACCAATAAAAAGAAGAAATTAACACAACTAATCGAAATATCCATACCCAGTACAACAAATATACAAAAGAAAACAGGAGAAAAAATTGAAAAATACATCCAACTGGCTGAGGAAGCAAGGATATGTGGCATCAGGATAAAGTTGACATTATACCAATTATACTATCAACTACAGGAGTCATACCACACAATATCCACCAGTACATCAATGCAATACAGCTACATCCAAACTTATTAAAAACAAAGATTCCAAGACTTACCAAGCGGGAAAGCGCCGGTAGACAGGCACAATAAATAAAACACACACACGGAATTTCTAGCTTTCGCAACCGATGGTTGCTTCTTCAGGAAAGAGGGAAGGAGAGGGAAAGACGAAAGGATGTGGGTTTTAAGGGAGAGGGTAAGGAGTCATTCCAATCCCGGGAGCGGAAAGACTTACCGCTCCTGGTATTGGAATGACTCCTTACCCTCTCCCTTAAAACCCACATCCTTTCGTCTTTCCCTCTCCTTCCCTCTTTCCTGAAGAAGCAACCGTCGGTTGCGAAAACTAGAAATTCTTCTTTGCTGAAATAACTCAGCAGTATCTTGTTATGCTGCAAAACTGGTTTTTTCTGAGGCTGAATGACGACGGCTTCATTTTTCAACTAGATGGGGCACGCCCCTCACTGAAGTTGGCAAGTGCGTGAATATCTTAAGTGAAACTCTACAGAGCTGTTGGTGAAACTCTACAGAACTGTTGGATCGGTTGTCAAACAGCCAGTGACTTAGCACTTCTGAGACGGTCTCTGAATTTGATGACCTGTGATTTTTTTTCCTCCTGTGGATTCATCAAGGACAATGTTTATGTCCCAACACTACCACAGAACCTAGAAGAGTTGAAGAAACGGATCTGTAGTGCCACATCATCAGTGACGATGGACACGGTTACCCGAGTTGTTGGAGGAATTAGAGTATCAGTGCAATATTGTTCATGTCGCTGGTAGAGGACATATTGAACATTTGTGATCTAAACTTGAGAGATTCATCAAGTACCAAGTTTCGTAGTTGTAGGTCTTACAGTTTAATAAACATATATGTTCGAAATACGAGTATGTATATTTGTTTTGAAATAGTCTTTATATTGACTTGTTGCATGTCTGTAAAGGGTCTCCTCCTTGACAAGCTCTGTGGAAGGGGACAAGTGAGTGAATGAATGAGTGAGCGTATTATGACAGTGTTCTCTCTGCCCTTTATTAAAAACTTGGAGAATACATGGGTAGGACATAGTTGAGCTTACAATGGTGAACCTAAGCAATAAGGCTAACTTGCTTAATAGTGTGATATAGTTGGATAAATAAAGTAAAAAGCTAGCTTTCAGAGCCAGTAGCTCCTTGTGGGAGAAGGGGTGAAAGGAGAAAGAATGATGAAGGAAAATGAGTGCCAAGGTTTAGGAAATGGAGAGATTGAGAAAAGTCACCCGGAACCCCCAATTAGGGGAGACTTACCAGACGGGATGAGAAGGAAAGACTTGTTGTTTGGGACTGCACTTGACTAGATCTTAAAACCCTGAGAGCTTAAGGCTGGAAGATAGAGTAATAACAAAGACAGAGATTTCTGACAAAACATTGTGCTAGAGTTAATAAGTGTAAAGCTAAGTGTATAAAAGGCAACGGCCTTGCCGCAGTGGCTACACCGGTTCCCGTGAGATCACCGAAGTTAAGCGCTGTCGGGTGTGGTAGGCACTCGGATGGGGGTGACCATGCGGGCCGCCGTGCACTGCTGCCATTTTTCGGGGTGCACTCAGCCTCGTGATGCCAATTGAGGAGCTACTCGACCGAATAGTAGCGGCTTCTGTCAAGAATACCATCCTAACGGCCGGGAGAGCGGTGTGCTGACCCCACGCCCCTCCTATCCGCGTCCTCCGCTGAGGATGACACGGCGGTCGGATGGTCCCGGCAGGCCACTTGTTTCCTGAAGACGGAGTGCTTTAAGTATATAAAAAGTGGTAGTAGTGGTGGGTGGGGTATAATAGACAGGTCAAAAAATAAGGTACAGAAAACAAAGGAAATGAAGAACGGAATAGTCACTTAGAAATAAAGTGGAGACAGTGAAAATTAAACTAAATTAAGGCCTGGTGGATGGCGATAACTGAGGACAGGTAACGCCACTATCTGCTTGGGGAGTTCTGAAGAGCTGCTCTCTGGGGAAAGAATCTAGGCGGTGCTTTTAGTGAAAAGGGCACCGAGGTCATGACTCTCACATTGCAGAGCGTATTGTGTATTGTCAGTACACAACCTCTACCTTTGCCCATTCGTCCTAACTGTAACTCGGCGACAGTCGTACTGATGATGAAGGATGAACTGTGTTTACGTAACAGTTGGTACGTGACGGGTTTTTCCAGAGGTGGCTCTCCCTTTGCAGGGCCGGTACAGGTCATGGTAGGAGGCTGCACAGGGCAAGTCTTACAGCAGAGACGGTCACGGGGGTAGGTGCCGTAGGGTAGGGAGACGGGTGCAGCAGGAGCCTAGAGTCTGACGAGGACAGTGTGGAGATTGGGGGGGGGGGGGGGGGGGATGAAAAGCTATTCTAGGCAGACAGAATGGACCTCATTTCAGGGCACAATTTACAATTTTAGGAAGATGTAGCCTTGTCGAAGTAGCAGATGAATAACATTCGACACCAGGATTGTCGTGACTGAAGAGGGGTGTATTCCCAAGATGTTTTTTGGAGGGATAAGCGGTACAATTGGATTTGATGGCCTGGGAAATTTTCTTTTAAACTAGGTAGGTGGGGTAATTATGACAGGAGGGATAGTTTAATAGTGTGTCGGTCCCCATGCGGAATGCAGTTCTCGAGTGATTCCGAGCAGTTTGGGTTCTGCGAGACTGTGATAGGTGTCTGGGGATACGCAGCACTAGATGACTACACAAAGATCGTGTAATTCTTGTAAGTTATATACTGGTGATTTATGAGTACAGAGCTTCTGTCCGACAGTGTCAGAGGTGTGTTTCCTCAGAGTTCAGATCGGAGGAATTCGGTGGCCGAGATATCGACGCGAGTTCAGTGCCACGCTCTTCGAACTACTGTATCATGATTTTGGTCTCCTCCTGCAGGAAGCGCCATCCTTTTCGGAGTAACTTTGAGCATGAATGGTGCGCACACGCAGGCCTGCAATAGTGTTCAAATTTTCCACAGCTGTCGTGGTGCCTCAAGTTACTATCAGAGGTCCTGTGACACCCGGTGGGGTGTCCTCCTTAGCATACTACTACTCAGTCAGCCAGCATCTGTAGCTCAGTGCATGTTTCGAGCAGCCGTTCATCCGGACGGCGGCGTATCTGCCTGCAACTGTTGGCTCGGTGTAACAATTAACGTGATTTGTCCGATAAGATGATGGGTTTCCATTGTTCCGTGGTCCAGCCTCAGTGAAGCTGTGTGTACTGTAAACTTAACTGATGATCTCAGTGAGTCAACAAGGGCCACTTAGAGGTTGCTGCGGAGCATTCCGTTAAACGGTGTGTGCTGAACGGAAACTATGGGTGTCGCCGTCACTTGTTAACTCACAAGCCGGTGTCATTACAGGACAAGAAAGTATTTGAAGTTTTGTGCAGCAGGCATACTCTGTAGGTTAGGTGGCTTTTGTAGGCCAATTTTAGGTTGTTTCCCAACTTAATAGACAAGTATCTTATTAGTGGTAGGCAGTGAAAAACTGATAACTCCACCTGTCTCTAGAAACAGGTGGGGTTTGAGGTTTTCATTGCCTACCACTGATAAGATACTTGTGGTGTATTGAGTTGTCTGTAAAAACCTCATAATTCCAGTAACAATAACTCCATTATCAAAGACAGACTTTCATTTCTCTAATCTGTCAATAACAAGGCTTCTGCTGTATAGTTTCATAAGTAGCAACTTTCTGTGTCACTTATATTATTTTTAAGGAACTGTTTTTGCTTCTCCTGTAAAATTTAACAACATGGAGTTACTAGATTTTTCAGTGCCTTCCATTGTTATGTCAGATTGTTTGTCTCGACTGCCCTTACATTGTAAGAAGTCATCATTTACACACTGTGTACTCTGTAAAGTTGTTCTGCTGTGTATCTTGTGTCCTCTTTCTGTAAATAATACAATCTAGTCGTGTACCCTCTGTTTCAAAATCTTGGGAAAAAAATCATTTCCAGTGAATTCTCTGTAACTTTAAAATTTTAATATAAAAATTTAAATCTAATTAAGTGTTCATAAAGATCTCCCCACAATGTTTGTGATACATCTCCTGAACTTTGTGTCGTACAGTGGAACAGTTTTTTAAGTAAATTCATCGGTATACGTGTGTTGTGAGTAGAGTCTCTAGGAAAGAAGTTAAAAATATAATGTTGTGTCTTATGCACAAGTTTTACTGCATGAACAGCAAAAATGTAGTTATTGATAGATGTTTTCCTTTCATCATGTGGAAGGCGTCAACAACAAAGTCTCGTAAGTGTTGGAATCGGTTATGCTGCCTCGAGACACGCACAGTTTCTGACCATAGTACTTGTCTTATTGTACTAAATTTTAACATAGGTCGTACCTCGGGAAGATTAGGGACGAGTAGCTACTGGCTCAGGGGGAAGCAGCAAGTACAACTGTGATGAGTTATTTTATCCCTCAAAATAAAAAGAATTGTGATGTAGTTTATAAAAGATGCCATGAGTGTAATTCTAAGATGGCACGTAACCAGAGTGCGTTGCCCACTATGCAGAGTATTCGTTAATTGCTTCACTGGTTCCACACCATAGTGTTGAAATGTTTCAATTCTTCACCACATCGAGCTTCTCCGTCTTTATCACTACAAACTGAAAATGTAAAACCTCAACACTAGTGCAGCATTGGCGTATACAATTCTATGCATGTTAATTGAAAGCACTAACACATGACATTGTTATTAATGGTCAGCTTCTTCTCATGACTTGAAGAGTATTGATGCCAGATGTCATTCACAACTAGTTTCAGAATACATTCATAATGATTATGGTTACATACATGTACAATGATAACGGTTCAGTACTTAACTGCTTACCTGCCATTGTCTTTCCATTAACACAGTTCTCACTAACTTTGTATTATCATTATGTGATACAGTTTACGGTGTTCCTGTAGGATTTCACCTGAACAATTGACATAATCTGTGCTCCTGTGAATATACTTTCCAACTGTCACATCCACCATTCTGACTATTTATAGCCTTCCCCTGTGGTGTTAACTCACAATTTCAAGGGTGTTTTTTCTTGTCAGTTAAAAGATACAATAATTAATAACAACAAAGAGGGAATATTGTATAGATAACCATGCTGGGTTTCTAGGACCAATTATTTCATGTCAAAAATGATTTATATTCTTGAGTTTTACAAAAACAGAAGGCACTACTTTTTGATACCATGATTTCATGTGCATCAAAATGTCCCCGGGTTCCAATAGCTGACATTTACAATTTATTTAATAAAAGTTTCCATTTTGAATATTTCCCTTACACCAAAATACAGGAATCTTAAGAACATCACTGTGTCCAGAAAATTTAGTACATCGATATTGTCAAAACAAAGTTTAGGACACAATACAGACTAAAAAATAGGTGGTCTCTTGACATTGTATACTAATTAATCAGTAACTCCTGAACTATGGAAATTTAAGACAACCAATTACTTTTTCTGAATCAGGAACAGTCGGTCCACAAAATTGACTAGGTTGTTGGCTCTTTTGACACACATTTTTGCACAGTGATGAACTTATGATGTCTTCAAATTGTGACATCTTCTGAACTAATTAACTTTAAGAGAGAACAGTTGCCCCACAGTGTTTGGAATTGGAGAAATTATATGCGTGACAGTAAGAATATGAAATACATTACCAGATGGAAAGTTTATAACTACATGTACACATGTGGTGCAATTGTGATTCTACAGGGTGATTCAAAAAGAATACCACAACTTTAAAAATGTGTATTTAATGAAAGAAACATAATATAACCTTCTGTGATACATCATTACAAAGAGTATTTAAAAAGGTTTTTTTTCACTCAAAAACTAGTTCAGAGACGTTCAAACGGCCCCCTCCAGACACTCGAGCAATATCAACCTGATACTCCAACTTGTTCCACACTCTCTGTAGCCTATCAGGCGTAACAATTTGGATAGCTGCTTTTATATCTCGTTTCAAATCATCAATGGTGGCTGGGAGAGGTGGTCGAAACACTATATCCTTAACATACCCCCATAAGAAAAAATTGCATGGGGTAAGATCACGGCTTCTTGGAGGCCAGTGATGAAGTGCTCTGTCACGGGCTGCCTGGCAGCCATCCATCTTATCAGGTGCAGACAGTGCTTGAACCAATTTCAGACGATAAGGTTTCATAACTAACCTTTTTCGTAGGACTCTCCATACAGTTGATTGTGGAATTTGCAGCTCTCTGCTAGCTCTGAGAGTCGATTTTCCTGGGCTGCGAACAAATGCTTGCTGGATGTGTGCTACATTTTCATCACTCGTTCTCGGCCGTCCAGAACTTTTCCTTTTGCACAAACACCCATTCTCTGTAAACTGTTTATACCAATGTTTAATACACCACCTATCAGGAGGTTTAACACCATACTTCGTCCGAAATGCACACTGAACAACTGTCGTCGATTCACTTCTGCCGTACTCAATAACACAAAAAGCTTTCTGTTGAGCGGTCGCCATCTTAGCATCAACCGACGCTGACGCCTGGTCAACAGCGCCTCAAGAGAACAAATGTACAACTAAATGAAACTTTATAGCTCCCTTAATTCGCCGACAGATGGTGCTTAGCTCTGCCTTTTGTCGTTGCAGAGTTTTAAATACCTAAACTTGTGGTATTCTTTTTGAATCACCCTGTATAGTTCGAATAATTGCACTGTGACGTCATCGTCACCTGAATGGTGCATTATCTGAAGATGGCCTACTTCTAGAGGATGAAACTAATAGTATTTTTAGTAAATGACTGTGAGTTCAAGACATTTTCACTAATTTTACTTTACTGTTAGATTGCTGTTCCCAATAATGTTGTCTAAAATTCTCTTTAAATGTGTGGTATAGTATGATAGATAATCACTCAATTGGGCCTGTCGCATTGCTACATTGTCTCACAGGTCCCCTTTACACAGATCATTCTGGTAAATGAGCGTGCATCATTATTGAAAGACATTGCTGTGGCTGTGGGAATGGATATGTACTTCCAGCAGGATGGAATCCTTGCACATTCTAGTTGTCAGGTGACACTTTATCTGAAAGTAACATTACCTGGACGATGGAATGGCAGAAACTGTTGCATTTCTTGGCCGTGTACATCTCTGGGCATTATTCCTTTGGATTTCTACACGTGGCAATTGTTGAAAGGCGAAGTCTGCATAGAAAAAGCAAAAACAAGAGATGAATGATTGTAAGGGCTATGAATACTGGCTTCCTTTTGAAAGAATTCCAAGATAACTTCAGAAGAAAACTCAAAATGCATTGTAGTTGGAAGTGGAATTTATGAAAATCAACTTTGAACTGAAATCATTTCTCTTTGCTTAACACTCTCTGCAAGTGTTTGTTCAGGTTGAATTCTAACAACTGTATTATATGAACACTTTTATGTGGCAGTTTTAGGTGGGGGTGCTCGGGTATGTGGTTGTGCAAGACTCCAGTGTAGCTCAGGCCTCAACTACCGTATCTAGAGCTTTGCAAACCTTAGCAAACAATTATGCCGTAGCTGTTGCTGGATGTTATGTGTACTCCACTTTGCTTGTTGCTTCCTTTTCTTATTTTGAAGTAAAGAGACTAATCCTGCGCCATCACAGGGTTCAAATGTGACTCTATACCTGAAGGGATCTGCAGTCTGTATGAGCTTCGTGTCAATTCTGCTTTTGTAGAACCACAAAACACAAATATAGGCTGCCAGTCCTGCAAGGTTTAGGTGGGGCTCGTTCTCCTGCACTGCTTCTCATCCCTCGAATGCTTTACATTCTTATTTGTTTACTCCCACAGCTGAGTGCCGTGATATAATGTGTGCATCATGTCTCTGTAACCGATAGAAACTGAAAACACCTTATATGAAACATTTTATTTCTGTTTGTCTGTACTAACAACTGCTAAATGTTAAGTATTCTTCCTGAAATACCTTCTGTAAATAACAGGAGAGTTTAGAAGCAGACACGGGCTTGTTTCAGATGACATGATGATCAAGCTGTGGAACTGGGAGCGGCAGTGGGCGTGCCAGCAGGTGTTTGAGGGCCACACCCACTATGTGATGCAGATTGTCATCAACCCCAAGGACAACAACACCTTCGCCAGTGCCTCCCTGGACAGGACTGTCAAGGTGAGTCACAGAGAGGCGAGGTCGGTCACGATCACACTACACAATTTCTATATCGCAGTGTATGCCGCTTTACGATTGTGTCGACAGAAGAAACCCTTGCTCTCGGTGTGTTGTTAATGCTTCGAGGACCGGCCTGCCAGAACAATTTGGATCCAGAAAATCGGCAATTTGTTCCATTAGTTAAATGGTTATTGGTACATCTTTGAGATAACTCAAAATGGCAATGCATGCTAAAAAAGACAAAACTCCGAGGTTTATTTTTCATCTGTATTTTAGTTCTGTGATAGATCGCGAATCTTACAATAGCGATAACAGAAAGGCTAAATCCGCCTGGGCAGCTGCACTGTTGCACTGTTAGCACACAGCGTCTTGGATTGGGTGAAGTGCACTGGTCCCAGATTGAATCCACCCAGCAGATGAACTAACATGCCTGGATGTGTTTTTTTTTTTTTTTTTAATTTTTTTTTTAGGTGGTTTTCCACATCTGACTAGATGAATGGTGGGCTGTTACCAACATCTCACCTCAGTTACACAACACACAGTCATTTACAAAATTTTTTGCACATCTTCACAGGGAATAACACTATATGCAGACACTTTGGGTTCACAAATTTGATTGACTGCTTGGGGGGGGGGGGGGGGGGGGGGGAGGAGTGGTGTTGATAGTTGCTCTAGGAACAATTTCTGCACACTGTTCCCTGTCACGTATTTCTCCCTCCTCTTCGGAATCATTCAGTTCTTCCTCTAGAGCTTCCAAAATCTTTTGCTCGCTTAACAGAATGTGACGTATTTGTAGTGAAATTATAGCAAACAGAAAAAAGCAATACTTGACAAGTGCACACCCAGATTTCACGAGAATGTAAGCACACAGTGACTGAGTCAGTCCGGGCAGCAGCTGTAGGATTTGCTACTTCTTACATCAAAGTGATTCTGTAAACTGACAACAGAGGCCAGCACCTGTAAAGGGAGAGGTGTCTGTACTACTTCATTTAAAAGTGGTCCAGTTTTCCCGCAATAGGTGGCTTGTGCATTTTGAAACATCACAGCATGATATATAGGCAGTTGTGGTCCTTTGAATGCAATGCTGTGATCCAAGTTGTGTTCAGATTTGTCGCTGAAGTGTTAAACAGTATTAGCCCCCATCCCTCCCGCTCATGAATAACTTTTGTACCTGTTTAGAGTGGAGAGACTGGCACTCCAGTGCAAGTGAAGGTTTTTCGAATCTGTAAGGAAAATGTTTTTGGTGTCAAATGGTAGTTCTTTAAGTATCACAACACCTCTTTGTCAACACCACCCTCCTCCTCCCATATCATTACACACCTGCCCCAGTTGCGATGTAAGGGAGCAACAAAACTTCAGCTTGGAAGGGCAAGTGTGGAAGGTACCTCCTGCATCTCTTCTGCATGTTTTATTGTGGAATTTAAAGGTATGTGATTACAATTTTTCCACTGTGGCGGAGAAGTGTAAAAAGTTTTTATGTACTTGAAGTGGCTATTTGTAATCTGTTTCATAACCATGTAGCTTGAAAATTTCCAAGGGGGCAAAGTTACCTAATAGTGAAAAGGCTCAAAATAATGTGTCTTTAAAAACATGAACAAATAAATAGGTAAAACAAAAATAAGGATAACATAAACAGGACAATGACTTCCCTCAAGAAATCTATTTTCTTCACAGTTCAGTGTACCATCCCCCATTCATAAGACTCAACCTACCCACCTAATATTCAGCATTCGTCTGTGACATCATATTTCGGAAGCTTCTGTTCTCTTTTTCTCTCTGCTGTTTACCATCATCATCATTATTTCATTTCTGTTTAAAGCTATTCTGCAGACAAATACTTCGAGAAAAGACTGTGTAACACTTCAGTCATGTTTACATTGTGCCTGCTGAAAAGATTGCGCAATGACCACCAATCAGCTGTCCACCCAAATGAGTGGCCATTGCAAAACTGTGACTCTGAGCAGAGTTGTAACACTCCATTTTTGAAGTTTTTTTACAACTTACATTGTATGTGAAAGTTTAGCTTTTCTTATATCTGTAATTTTTGTGCAATAGTTTAGACTATTCACTTTTCCATTTATAAGTTCATGTTGCTTAACAGCGATGTTGTTTTTATCTGACTGCATTACGTATACTATGCTGTGATTGACTGACAAAAGTGCATCGAAATCTCGATTTCAGTGCTTCGGAAGCAACGTTGCTGTCTTTGGTGGAATTCATATTGATAGTTCCCTAATACACTGCATATTTTCATACATGTTTCTACACACTGAAGATTTTTCCAAAATGTGTTGTTTTTCAATTGGTTGCATTTCGTTTAGTGTCATGAGGTTCTACACTGGTGTGTAAAACATTTACCATTCAAAGAATTCAAGTTTTACAGTTCCTAGGGGAGGTATATAGTCACACACCAAGGAAAAAGAAGGTCTTTCCATGCAAGTTGTAGTGTATTTTCACCCTGAAATAAACTGTATTTTTAACCTGGAAATCTGGAAAAATCCATGATTTTTTTACCCCTCAGCATGTAAAAGATGAATAATAATAAAAAAAATAAGATTTGCAAGTTTTCTGGAAATCAGAAACATTTATAATATTACACACTGAATTTATTATACACTTCTTTGTGCTGCACAGAAAAAGATCCTTACGTTGTTTAACATTCATTCACAACACTTAACAATCTCACAGTTTTGCCTCAATGGCCGAAACAAGTAGTAATCGTAGGGAGCCAGTTCGAGGCCATAGGGTGGATTTGGCAGCACTACCCAACATTGTGTCAGACCAAAACATCCCCTGCAGCAGCACAAGGTGCCAAGCCGTAATGTGTTTATCATCACAAATGAGAAGAATGGCACATTAGTGTTTCAGGTATGATAGCCATGGATAGTCTTTCCACGCACTGCTAATTTTGAAGCTCCACCAAACCACCACCCGATGGGCTCACCCTCTCTGCCCAGCCACCGACTGCACTCCTGTCAAATGCACATTTTCAGCAGACTTCACACAACTGTTTGTGAATACTGGGTTTACCCAAGTATAAGATGACCCCGCCACCCCTCTTTTCCATAGAGTTCTTTAGAAAAATTTATTTTTAACAAATTCTGAACAATTAGAACTACAGACTGTTTCATTGGTGAAAAGAATCTGCCTAAAAAGTTAACATTACACCTACTCTGAACTTTTCGCCATTTATTGATAGTCTACATTTTGATAACAAAAGGAACTTTTTATATTAATTTTTATCTTCATTGCCTTTTTCATCCACTTAGCCTGTCATACGTGGTATTATCCTAACAGGACAGCTGTGAAACTTCATTCAAACAAATATTTGGCTGTTTCTTTTGAATATGTTGCTATTTCTGAGGTTGGGTTTACCATGGCAACTGAGAACACAGCTGGTTTTATCAGAATACATATCGGATTTCCCTTCTATACTGACATGAGAATGTTACAGTGTTGCTTGCTTCCAAACGTGTTGTCTGCCTGCTGTTCTCTCATCGACTTTGTAGAGTCGACAGTCGCCACACCCCGCTTCGTTCCCGTTATACGTTACGGTGAATATCGACAACATTTGTAACACGAGAGTACTGCACGCAGGACTAGCCTTTGGGATGATGACGGTTCAATCCTGTGTTCGGCCGTCCCGATTTAGGTTTTCCGTGATTTCCCTAAATCGCTCCAGGCAAATGCTGGGACGGTACCTTTGAAAGGGCACGTCCAACTTCCTTTCCCGTCCTTTCCTAATCTGCCGAGACCGATGGCCTCGATGCTTGGTCTCCTCTTCCAAACGACCTCAACCCAGAGTACCACCGCTATCCTCTATCTGTACCTTTACCATCTCCTCTTTTTGAGTGTCCAGTTTTAAATCGATTCAAATCCCACTACGAATGGACTCATAAAAACTGCAGTTTAAACATGGTAGATGTTCCTAAAAAACCAAAGTATGCAGTTTACATTCCTGTGGTTGACAGTATGATGTGATATGCTGGATGCTCACTACTCCCCTCCCCACACTGCTCTAGTTCTCGGCCATGCTTGTGTCACTACCCAACCTGTTTGTAGCGCTGTGCTTCAGCAACTGAGGAACGTGTGCTGCAGTATCTATTAGGGCACAAGACGTATGTAACAGCAGCAACTAATACACAAATAAAAGATCACAATCACGATCCAGTCCCATTCGTGAACTTTCACTTGTCCTGCGATCTATTGGCACCTGTTTGTACTAGTCCCATGGTGGGTCTCGCTGCTGTAATTTATTCTCGCAATAATTACAGCCAGTATAATGCAATTGAATAGATAAAAAATCTACTCGTCAGGAGAACACACATGTAAAAATAAATAAATAAAAAAAGTTTTACTGGTGCAAACTTTTAGAGACAATGGCTCCTCCTTCTGGCAGGAGGATTGAAGGGGAAGGAAAATGGGTGAAGGGAAAGGAACTAGTGTGCTTCAGAAAAATGGGATGAGAAGGAAAGACAGAGTGTTGGGAACTGCACTGGACGAGATTTGAAAACCTGAGAGTGTAAAGGTGTAAGATAGGAGAATATGGAAGACAGAGATTACTGCTGAAATATACTGCACAAGTTAATAAAATCGATAAACTAAGTGCATTCAATGTGGTAGAGATGGAAGGGGGGGTGGAGAAAAATAGACAGGTCAGTAAATGAAAGCTGTAGAAAACTAAAATGGAGTGAAGAAAGGAGATGTTACTGTGAAGAAATGTTGACACAGAACAAATTAACATAAATCGGGGTGAAGCGGGTGGCGAGAAGTGAGGACGTGTTGTAGCACCAGTTCCCACCTGCGGTAGTCTGAGGAACTGGTGTCTGGGGGAAGAACCCAAGTGGTACGGGTGGTGAAACAGGCATCGAGGTCACAACTCTCATGTTGTTGAGCAACACACAATATCCTGTTTAGAGTATGCTCTTTCCTTTTGTGTTTCACAAAATTGTCAAATTTTAAGCAGAGCAATAGATTTTTGATTTTTGTAGTGACTAATTCATAGCTTTTCGCATCTCTCTCACACTAGCAACAGGCGAGTCAAATATTTTTCTAATTGTTCTAGCAACAAAGATACTGTATCGAACGCTTCAGTGTATTGGGAAATTTTGAGCCTGTTCGAAGGTGAGTATGATTTGCACAGTCGTGCCCTTTTACAAATTCCTCCAAATAAATCTGCAAGTGACCTCAGTATCCAAAGCTACATCTGTAAATGAATGCCGACCACTATATACGATATTAAAAATGTAAAAATGTTAACTTCAGCAGCAATAGTTTAATATGCGAATTTCAAATGACTGATTGAGAAAAAAACCCCATCTTGTCTTTTGAGTCATCTGTCTGTTGACTGGTTTGATGCAGCCTGCTACAAATTCCGTTCGTGTGTTAACCTGTTCACCTGAGAGTACATCTTCCAATATGTGCTGGGCGCATTCCCGCCTCTGTCCTCCTCCTACAGGTTTTGCCTGCTACAACTCCATCTAGTGCCGTAGAAATTACTCCACATTATCTTAACAGATGTCCTACCACCCTGTCCCTTCTTCTCATCAGTGTTTTCCGTATATTATTGTCCTTGTTGATCCTGTTGAAAACTCTTCATTGAGTAGCTTACCAGTCCACCTAATTTTCGACACTCTTCTGTTGCACCAGATCTCAGATGCTTCTATTTTCTCCAGTTCCGGTTTTCCTGCAGTCAGTGTTTCACTACTGTACAATGTTGTGCTCCAGACGTGCATTTTCAGAAATTTCTTCCTCAAATTAAGGCCTATGTTTGATACTAGTAGGCTTCTCGTGGCTGCGAATGCCATTTTTACCAATGCGGGTCTGATTTTGATGTCCTACTTGCTCTGTCTGAAATTGCTTATTTTGTTGCCTAGGTAGCAGAATTCCTTTCATCTCATTTACAATCACTAGTGCTGGCATTACATTTCTCGCTCTCATTTCTGCTACATCTCACTACTTTCGTCTTTCTTCAGTTTACTCTCAATCTGTATTCTGTACTCATTGGACAGTTCATTCCATTAATCAGACCCTGTAATTTTTTTCTTTACTTTCACCAATGTTACGAATGTCATCAGCGAATCTTATCATTGCTACCTTTTCACATCAAATTTTATTTCCACTCCTGAACCTTTCTTTTATTTTTGTCATGGCTTCATCAATGTATATAAGGGGCATTAAAAAAGAAATGAGCCGGAATCATAATTACAAAAACCGGTACCTGTATGTTAAAAGTATTGACCCTGGCTGTTGACACGCTTGTCCCACTGTGACACAAGGCGGTGAATGGCTGTCTCATAAAATTCGCGGGGCTGCAATGTTAATCAGTTCCGCATCTACAGCTGGACACTTTTGGCTGAGGTGAATCTTTTGCCCCTCAGACCTTTTTAAGGACACAAAAAATGGCGTAATCGCAGGGAGAGAGGTCCAGACTGTATGGAGAGAAGCCTAGAACCTTCCATTTCAATTTCTGCTGGAGTTCCGCGACTGTGTTGGCCGTATGAGGCTTTACATTGTCGTGTAGCAGAATGACCCCACGGGTCAGAATGCCCGGTCGTTTTGATTTGATCGCTTGGCAAAGGGTGGTCGAGGTTTGTGAGTAACACTGAGCAATCACTGTTGTCCTGTGCTGCAAGAAGTGAATCGGAAGGGGGCCATCTCGGTCAAAGAAGAACGTCAGCATAACCTTTAAAATTCGGACAATGATATCCAGTTGTATGTGCAGAACTGGTTAACATCGCAGACCCAGGAATTGTATGAGACAGCCATTCACCACCTTGTGACACAGTGGGACAAGTGTCTCAACAGCCAGGTTCAATAATTCTAAACTACAGGTACAGGTTTTATGTAATTACGCCTCTGACTCATTTCTTTTTGGATGCCTGTTACAGATTCAGCAGATTGGGTGAAAGACGACATCTCTGTGTTACACCCTTTTTGATCCGAGCACTTCGTTCTTGGTCTTACTCTTGTTGTTCCCTCTTGGCACTTGCTCTTGTTGTTCCCTCTTGGCACTTGCTCTTGTTGTTCCCTCTTGGCACTTGCTCTTGTTGTTCCCTCTTGGCACTTGCTCTTGTTGTTCCCTCTTGGCACTTGCTCTTGTTGTTCCCTCTTGGCACTTGCTCTTGTTGTTCCCTCTTGGCACTTGCTCTTGTTGTTCCCTCTTGGCACTTGCTCTTGTTGTTCCCTCTTGGCACTTGCTCTTGTTGTTCCCTCTTGGCACTTGCTCTTGTTTTTCCCTCTTGTCACTTGCACATATTGTATATTACCCATCTTTCCCTATACTTTACCCTTCTTTCTCTCAGAATTTCACACCTGGTAAATGTGGTATTCCCTACAGAGTCTCTCTCTACAGTGAGAAATTCGACTACGACACACTGTTTACATTGTACATCATTTACAGATGCCATTTTGAAACATTGCTGCAGCTACTCTGTTTGCTGGAGGAAATGAAAATATTACACGCACACGCAGAAAGCTACAGAGAATTTGTACCTAACATTTCACATTTGCAACATTGTCAGCTGAGTGGGAGGGAAAAAATGTGGGGCATTATTATTTGAGCAGTACTCGCACAAAGTATTCTATATTAGTTAGGCTGAATGAGGTTGTATTCTGAAAGCTTGCAGTGTTTTCAGTCTTACCAATGTGCCTTCCCACAGCTCGATGCCTCAACTTCATTAACAAATCTGTACTGTTCTAGTTTATATCACTGTTACTGCCGACAAGTCCCTACCTCTGCCGTACCGCTTCCTCTCACCCGAATACTGTGTCCCCTACCCGCAGGTGTGGCAATTGGGCTCCCCCACCCCCAACTTCACGCTGGACGGCCACGAGAAGGGCGTCAACTGCGTGGACTACTATCACGGCGGGGACAAGCCGTACCTGATATCGGGTGCAGACGACCGCCTGGTGAAGGTGTGGGACTACCAGAACAAGACGTGCGTGCAGACGCTCGAGGGCCACGCACAGAATATCTCCGCAGGTATAAATACGCAGTGCCAATATACACTCATTTTATGTGACCGCTTGCTGGTGATAGAAGATGTGTTTCTTCTGTATACGGGGTGTTCTAGGAGGAATTGTCAGTGTTGCGGAATATGACGGGAACAGCCATTTGAAGCAAAAAAGACTAAACACAGAAAGGAATTACAGACATTGGTTGTGAGTAGTTGTCGATTTAAATCGATAGTGAAATTTCAAAATTTATGCCAAACTGGGATTCGACGTGGATTGCTTGCTTACTAGGCAGATGCTGTGACCACTGAGCCATCTGGGACACATTGGTCATTGCAGTTGCTCAGACTAACCTAGCACACCTCCTGTCAGACCCAAATTCTCAACTTGTCCCCATACTACGAATGTAATCCCCCTTGCCCATTTCCCCATTACTCGTGGCATTTTGCCACTTCCCGTAAGAGTTCGAGCCTGGTGTGAATCTGCATTGAAGACATCATTGGCCATCTTCACCTTAATTAAATATATATGTGGTGTCTGTTCTTTCAGATGTGTCCGAAAGAACAGACACCACATATGCTATAAAGACTATTAAGTATGGACCCTGAAATCGTAACATTAAGATCTATGAGCACTACAACTTCAATACTGTGAAACAATTCTGTTCCAAGGAAAGCTATTTGCTTTCCATATTTTGCGAGGTGATAGCCTGGAGCAAAACAAGAAAAAAAAAGTTAGTAAACACAGCCCCTAATGTGCATACCTTAGAGCTTGGACCACTTGTTCATCTGTGCTATTGTGAAACACATCTGTCACACTGAACGAGTGCTCGTAGCTCATAAGGTATGCGTTTTATAGTCCACGTTTACTAGGCATTTTTGTGTCGAATGTGTGTTCTCGAATACTGACCATTCCTCGTGGGGCAGTCTGTATTAAAATATTTTTAGTTAGTCATTATTACTCTGATCTATTTTTGTATGAATGTTTTTGCAGGAAATATTTGTTATTAGCACCCAGATAATTTTACAATTTGGACGACAACATGACAGCCTCAGAATGTTAGTTTTTGTTGCTATATCTGGTCTCCAGTGACACTTTCATTCTCTACTCCTTCACTGCTAGTGTATCAGCCAGAGATGAATTTTTCTTTTGCTAGAAAGTTGAGATACCATTCGATTTAAATGCCCATTAAATTGGTTCTGTAATTTTTACATATTTTTAACTTTTACTCTTTTTCCGGCATTCTGTTAACCAGACTTTTAATATTTTGAAAACTAGTAATTCTTTTATATGTTACATCTTTCTGTGTTACTGGTTCAGGAATGTACGGTGTTGGAAAAAAAATGCAACTCCAAAAAATAAAGTAATGGAATTTGAGGAATCTACATCTATATCTACATTTACACTCCGCAAGTCACCGAACGGTGTGTGGTGAAGGGCACCTTACGTGCTTCTGTCATTACCTCCTTTTCCTGTTCCAGTCGCGTACAGTTTGCGCGAAGAATGACTTCCGGAAAGCCTCCGTTTGCACTCGAATCTCTCTAATTTTACATTCGTGATCTCCTCGGGAGGTATAAGTAGGGGAAGCAATATATTCGACACCTCATCCAGAAACGCACCCTTTCGAAACCTGGACAGCAAGCTACACCACGATGCAGAGCGCCTCTCTTGCAGCAATACTCAAGTAAAGGTCGAACGAGTGTTTTGTAAGCCACCTCCTTTGTTAATGGACTATATTTTCTAAGGACTCTCCCAATGAATCTCAATCTGGTACCCTCCTTGCTGACAATTAATTTTATATGATCATTCCACTTCAAATCGTTCCGTACGCATACTCCCAGATATTTTACAGAAGTGACTGCTACCAGTCTTTGTTCCGCTATCATATAATTGTACAATAAAGGATCCTTCTTTCTATGTATTCGCAATACATTACATTTGTGTATGTTAATGATCAGTTGCCACTCCCTGCACCAAGTGCCTATCCGCTGCAGATCTTCCTGCATTTCGCTACAATTTTCTAATGCTGCAACTTCTCTGTATACTACAGCATCATCCGTGAAAAGCCGCACGGAACCTCCGATACTATCTACTAGGTCTTTTATATGTATTGTGAAAAGCAATGGTCCCATAACACTCCCCTATGGCACGCCAGAGGTTACTTTAACGTCTGTAGACGTCTCTCCATCGAGAAAAACATGCTGTTTTCTGTTTGCTAAAAAACTCCTCAATCCAGCCACACAGCTGGTCCGATATTCCGTAGACTGTCACTTTGTTTATCAAGTGACAGTGCGGAACTGTATCGAATGCCTTCCGGAAGTCGAGGAAAGTGGCATCTACCTGGGAGGCTGTGTATAATATTTTCTGAGTCTCACGAACAAAGAAAGCGAGTCGAGTCTCACTCGATCGCTGTTTCCGGAATCCGTGTCGATTCGTACGGAATAGATTCTGGGTTTCCAGAAACGACACGATATGTCAGCAAAAAACATATTCTAAAATTCTACAATTGTCGAAGTGATATATTTAATGAATAAGATTTCATGAGCACATGTTAATGTAAATGTGAGATAGCCGTTGCCAAAGCGAAATGCTGGTACATTACTAACTGCCAGAATTGTGGATACGAGTGTGCAGACACGCACACACACATTGTGTCCTACAGATGCTGGATTCAGTTTGTAGGACGGAATTCCGTGCCTGTTGCACTCGGTCACTCAATACGGGACTGCTTAATACTGGTCGTAGATGATGTCGGAGTTGTCGTGTGACGGTGTCCCGTACGTGCTCAACCGGACACAGACCTGGCGATCGGACGGGCCACGACAACATGTCAGCGCCCTGTAGGGTGTGTCAGTTTAAATGGCGGTGTCTGGGCAAGCGTTATCTTGATGGAGAATGCTTCCGGGACACTGTCCGTGAGTGGCAGCGCGACGTGTTAAATAGCCACATTTACGTACAGATCTGCAGTCAGGGTGCGTGTGATAACCTCGAGAATGCTCCCGCTGTCGTGTGAAATCAGATCCAGACCGTAACTCCAGGTCTAGGTCTAGAGTGTTTAACATGCAGGTCCACAACTGGCCTCCTCCTTATCGACACGTGGTGATCGCTGACGTGGAGGTAGAACCAGCTTTCGTTAGAAAACACAAAGACCTCCAAACACCCCCCCCCCCCCCCCCTCCTCCACCCAATCCCCCAATAAACTCTTGCTCCACACCACTGAAGTTGCAAATGGCTGTGGTTTGGGGTCATTGGCGTGTATGGTATGGGGTCACTGCCTCGGTGTTGTTCTTGAAGTAACAACTTTGTAACAGTTTGTTGTCACTGTGGTACCAACTGCTGTTCAAATTGCTACTGCAGATGCAGTACGACGGGCCAGAACCGTACGCCGAACACGTTGGGCTTCTCTCTCGTTAGTGCCACGCGGCCATCCGGAGCCGAGTCTTCTTGCGACCGTACATTTCTGTTACCATCTCTGGCAGTAATTATGTGACCTCCTTCAAACTCACCGTGTCCAATCTCAAAAGTAGTAGGCTGCTCTTATGTGACAGGCGCGAAATTTGAAGGGACACCATCTTTCAGATGTAGCAACACATCTTCCAACTTTTGTTTGTTACACAACTCCTCCTTGGTGTTGCTATTTCCTTCTTCTTCTTCTTCTTCTTCTTCTTCTTCTCTCTCTCTCTCTCTCTCTCTCTCTCTCTCTCTCTCTCTCTCTCTATCTATCTATCTATCTATCTATCTATCTCGTTATATGTATATGAATCATTTCATTTCTTTCATCATGGTAACATGTCGTACAGCATAGTTTTATTTTTTTGACATTCACAAATAAAATGTTGATTTCTACCCATTGTATCAATAGAACATAACAATTAACAGAAATGTTGCTGTTGTAATCACTGCTACATATTCTTTTGTAAGTTACCAGACAGGCCAAATTTTGTTAATAGATAAAACTCGGAAGATTGAGGATTACAAAAGTGAAATTCGTACATCATTTTCATAAAATCATAATGTGTAAAAACCGTTTGATTATATTTTAAAAGAAGTATCTAACTTATGTCGCTCAGGAAGCAAAGATAGCAGTGTGCTTGAAAATTGTGACACTGTGTTAGGTTTCCACGACCTCTATCGGTCTCATTAAAAGTCTACTAAATACACTGCCAGAAAAAAAAAAAAATAGTATACACTTATAGAGGAAACAAATTCACTCGAGATTTGTTGCTGCAACAGTGCATAAAATGATTATATTTACAGGTCAATAGCACAAGCGGTTCTCAGGTACCAGATGGTGTAGCACCTACAGGTGACAATGCAGATAGTGACTGTAGCATCCAATCGATCGTGCAGATGCGAATACTGATCTCGGATATGTTACGCCACACCTGTTCGAACTGTTAACGTAGTTCTGTAAGAGTTGTCGGTTGATGAGTTGGAGTCACTTCCCGTCACATCGTATCCCGCACGTGCTCGCTGGGAGACGAGTCCAGAGATTGTGCCGGTCAGGAAATTTGCTGTGCACCTCGCAGAGCACGTTGAGATTCGCAGGCAGTCTGTGGGCGAGCATTATCCTGTCGCAAAAACACTTCACCTTCCTGTAGTTGTACGAACTGCTGCTGCTACCCTCACAATACGATAGGTCTGCGCTGTGTGGATGTCCAGAACGTCATCTGTGGTTGTGAGAACGTTTACGTGACCACTGGTATCCGCACCGTCGCACAGCTGACGCAGTACATCTGACGCCGTGGCAGTTCTCTGAAAGGACCGTCCCGCCACTAGGAAGGTCACAGTTTGAGCCGTTTCAAATTCGACTCGCTCAGTTGGCAGCAGGAAGCCTGAGTGTGTCTCTTGCATCACACTGAGCCTTCTGGCTGTGAACATTTACTGTCAAACTGTAGACACGTATGGCACTCTGGTAGCTATGCCACTACTCTTTGTCTGTTGCCGGACGATGGTTGATACCGTTACTAGTACGTCTCCTATCCTCCACGTAGCATATGTTATCACTGGATCAAATTGAAGTCGTCTTTCCAGGAGCACTGAATTTTTTTGTGGCATGTTAGTGCTATAAATACTGAAGTAAGTGTGTTATAGCAGCCTTCCTGAGAAGGTAGACTCCAAGGAAGACAACTGCAGCATGTTCAAAATGCAGGTTATTTTAGTAGTTTTAGTTGGCCTCCAGCTACCATTGACATTACCAAAACCGATATAACATGTCAGACCCGTAGAGGCAGCGCACAAGGTAAAGGATGAGAGGAGGAGGAGGAGGAGGAGGAGATACTTCAGTGAGAGGAGATACTTCAGTGAGAGGACTACTGTCCCTTCCGGAAGTAAACCAATTAGTTGTTAATGCTTCCAGATGAGTACCAGAGTGCCCGAGCAGTTCTAGGCACTACAGTCTGGAACTGCGCGACCGCTACAGTCGCAGTTTCGAATTCTGCCTCGTGCACGGATGTGTGCGATGTCCTCAGGTTAGTTAGGGTTAAGTAGTTCTAAGTTCTAGGAGACTGATGACCTCAGATGTTAAGTCCCATAGTGCTCAGAGCCATTTGAGCCATTTTGAGTACCAGAGTGTTAAGGAATAACTGGTAATCTGTGCACGAGAGAGTGAGAACGCAATAGAAATTTTTGGAAAAGAAGAAAAATAGTGGAAAGACTGAAAAATGGAGAAATACGTGCTACGACGAATTGGACTGTCGTAGAAAAACCAGTTGTGCAGCTACAGTGGGCTGGACGTGTGAGGTTTGCAGATGGTGCTGTCAGAAAGGTAATGCCAGTAGGTCAGAGGGAAAGTGTCCGCAGGGAAGACCGAGAACGAGGGGAGGAGACGGACTGCGTAGAGACTCGCAGTGACCGGGATTCACGAGAAACTGTACGGAAGGTGTACGGGGCGGGCCCTGGTGGAGGCAGTTTCTGAGGGCGGTGTGTGATCTGTGCAGTACACCCGAAAAGATTTTAATGTGATGCGTGCATTTGCATGCCAACTCTTCCTCAGCTCCTCGTGTCTTCCCATTTGCAGTCACGTGCAGCCCGGTCGGAGCTGCGTGCCGGACTGGGCGTCGACCCCGGTGCACTGTTTTTGCTCAGTTCGGGTCTCAACTTGTTCGTAGGCTGCGCGTGTGTGTATGGAGTTAGTCTGACGTTACTTCATTGAATGCACAGTCGCATATATTACTTATTGCAGAATTCAGAACTGGCCCAGCTACTCAGTTCCGGGCTATCTCCTTTGTGCTATGACCAGCTCCTCTCCTTTGAATATTTAAGGGATATGCTGAAAGAGAGCGTAATTGTTGATCTGGCTGCAAAAGCATCTCAAACACCTCTTTCCATTCAAAACTTATATTTTCTTTTCAGTTAGCAATACAACTTAATTATACGAGTGTTGTCCACAAAGTAAGTTCCGTTTCTGTTTCTATCTGCGACAGCGCTACTGTCGCAGTTCTGAACGTGCTCAGCAGTTACTCTGACGCGAGGAGAAGACGTGTACGCCATTTTCAGATTGCTGCTGCCGACGTGTGCTTTGTAGTGCTTCTTTCTAACGGCAGCCGTAATTTAAAATGCCGCCGTGTGTGAAATCGGATCTGTGATTTGTTTTCTAAATGCAAAGAAAGTTAAACTGAAGGAAATTTGTCGGCAAATCTTCGATGTTTACAGACAAAATACTAGGAGTGATTCGACGGTTACAAGATGTGTCAGACTGTTCAATGAAGGACGTGATAAAGTGCACGATGAAGAATGAAGTGGACGCCTGTCTGAGTTTACTGATGATCTGGTTCACACAGTTGAAGAGAAGATTAAGGACAACTGTAAGTTTACACTTAGTGCCCTTCCTCTGCAAGTTACGCAAATCTCCTGTACTACTCATGAAATTGTTACTGAAAAACAGAAATTTCGAAAACTTTTCTCACATTGGGTACTCAAAATTCTTACTGAACAACACAAAAAACCGATGGGCGGTGCACTTCAGTTTTTGATGCTGTACAATGAAGAAGGCAATGGCTTTCTTTCTTGGATAGTCACTGGGGATGAATCTTGGGTATCGTATGAGACCCAGAAACAAAACGGCAATCAATGGAATGGAGGCACACTTCATCCCCTATGAAAGTTAAGCCTAAGTGCCGAGGGTTACGCACTCTCGCCCCCCCCCCCCCCCCCACCCCCCCCTCTCCACAGTAATGCCCGGCCTCACATGGCAAGTGTGACCAAACAACTCTTTTCGCTGGGACGCGTTTGATCGTTCTCTGTACAGCCCAGACCTCGCTCCTAGTAACTTGCATATCTTCTTGCATCTACAATCTGTCCTTGGTGGTCAACACTTCAATGACTATGACAAGCTGAAAGATGGTGTAACCATATCGTCGAATACACAGGCGGCAACCTTCTACGAGGAAGGCTTACAAAAACTTGTGCCACGCTATGACAAGCGCCTACAAAATTTTGGAAGCTATGTAGAAAAGTAGTTTAACAGTTGTAGATTTCTGTACAATAAATATTTTTTTCTCTATCTGTACACACTTGTTTTATAGAACCAAACGGAACTTACTTTTTGGACAACCCTTGTATTACATTGTCCAGCTTTTGGACTTCAGCTCAATTATTTGACTGCACCTGCATTACGTCGTCTCCAGGAACACACCTCGTGAGACTTTCCACGCACTCCTGCACAGAATAATGCATGCCCACTACGGTGGGTGGAGATGCGCTCTGAATGTCCAGTCCCACTAGGTGGGCAGCTCTGCACGAACAGAATGCCTGGTGGCAGTCTACTGCTTCCGATTGTTCTCCCGCAACTTGAAACCTTCCTCTTTCTTCGCACGGATATTTTCCATCGCTTCCAGAGCCTACAAGGTGTACAAAGCCATTTTCCATTCTAAATGTAACTACACGTATGTATAAGAAAACTTATACCAGGCCTGTTTATTTGTTTATATTTTTACGCAACAGTTGTTTTCAGGTTTTTGGTTGGTTTGTTGTTTAAACTCCTTTATGGCAGTTTTGCGACTCTGTGATTAGAGTAGCTTCAGCTCCCACTGTGCCACAGAACTCGGCAGAAATATTCGGAGATATACACCTTTAACCTGCTGTCACAGTGTGCTTCCATCCCGAGCTGCCGATTGTGCTGACTGGGTCGGAGGACGGGACGGTGCGTATCTGGCACGCCGGCACGTACCGCCTCGAGTCGTCGCTCAACTACGGCCTCGAGAGGGTCTGGACCATCGCCTGCATGCGGGGCTCCAACAACGTCGCTCTGGGGTGAGTGTTGTCTGTCTGGAGGAAACATTCCACAGAAAGCTAAGCCAGTGCCGCCTTTTAAATCAGTTCTAGTGCAGACTCAATGTGAGATGCTTATAATAGTTTCCACATCGAAACTGTCTCTAAACGTGGCAGAAAACCCAAAGAGATTCTGATTGTATGTAAAGTATGCCGGGGCGAGACACAGTAAAAATTTCTCTTTATGATAGCAGTGAAAATTTATCAATGACAGTGCTGCTAAAGCAGTAAACACAGCCTTCCAAAATTTCTTCACCAAAGAAGACGAAGTAAATATTCCAAAATTCAAATTGATAACAGCTGCCAACATGAGTGACTTTGAAGTAGACTTCTTATTCGAATAGTGATACAGCTTAAATCGCTTAATAAAAGCAAGTCTTCGGATCCAAACAGTATACCAATTAGGTTCCTTTTATAGTATGCTGGTGCAACAGCTGCATACTTAACAATCATATACAGCTGTTTGCTCAATGAGAAATCCATACCCAAAGACTGGAAAATCGCACAGGACACACCAATATTCAAGAAAGGCAATAGGAGTAATCCACTGAAGTACAGCTTTGATATGTAGCAGGACCTCGGGACATATATTGCGTTTGAACATTATGAATTATCTTGAAGAGAACAGTCTGTTGATACAGTCCATACAGATTTAGAAAATGTTGCTCTTATGAAACACAACTAGCTCTTTACTTACACGAAGTGTCGAGTGCTGTCGGCAAGAGATTTCAAATTGATCCTATATTTCTTGCTTTCTGGAACGTTTTTGACACTGTACCTCACAAGTGGCTTGTATCCAAATTGCGGATGTGGCTCTGTTTGTGGTTTTCTGTCACAGGGGTAACAGTTCATAATAACTGAGGGGAAGTCATTGAGTAAAACAGAAGTGATTTCTAGCGTTCTCCAAGGTAGTGGTATAGACCCTTTGCTGTTCCTTATCTATGTAAACAATTTAGGAGGCAATTTGAACAACAGTCTTGTTTTTTGCAGGTTGTTTGTAGATGAGGCTGTCATTTACCGCCTAGGAAAGTCATCACAGGCTCAAAACTAATAGCAAAACAATTTAGATAAGATATCTGTATTGTCTGCAAATTGAGAATTGACTATAAATAATGTCAAATTGAGAATCGACTATAAAATAATGAAAAGTGAGCGATCACCTACATGAGGAATCTGTTGAACTTCGGTTACCTGATAAATCAATCCAATCTAAAGACCATGAATTCAACTAAATACCTAGGAATTACAATTAGGAATAACTTAAATTGGAAAGAACACTCAGCAAATGTTGCTGGAAGGCAACATTTTATTGGGAGAACACTTACAAGATACAACAAATCTCCTAAAGAGAGTGCATACAGTACACTTGGCTGACCTCTTTTGGAGTACTGCTGTGTGGTGTGCAGTCCTTACCATACAAGATAAAAGGAATACACAGAGAAAGTTCAAAGAAGGGCAGTATGGTTTGTATTACTGAGAATAGGGGAGAGAGTGTCACAGACACAGTACAGCGTTTGCGGTGGAAATTATTGAAATAAAGGTGTTTTTTGGGTCTTCTCACAAAATTTCAATCACAAGCTTTCTCCTCCACACGTGGAAATATTATGTCGACGCAGATCTAGGTGAGGAGAAACGATAATCTTAATAAAATAAGGGAAATCAGAGCTCGCACAAAAAGATGTAAGTTTTCGATGATCTGTGTGCTGTGGGAGAGTGGAATGATATAAATTAATGTGAAAGTGGTTCGATGAATCCTATGCGAGGCACTTAAGTGTGATTTGCAGAGTAGCCGTGTGGATGTAGATAAGTTCACTGCTATGTGGATGTAGATAAGTTCACTGATACAGGACATTGGCTTTGATATGTGATGTAATTAATATGCTGTATGTGATGTCACAGGTGTGAAAACAGAAAAAAACTGAATGCAAATTATATTGATTGTGCATCTGTACCATCTTGTTTTGGAGTGTAAGGTTGTGCTGACTGACTGATCTCTAGAATTGGGTGATGTCTGGCTTGGTTTGAAGAAGAATTCTGATTGCAAGTTGGCAAAGCCTGTGAATGTGATACCTGTCTGTCCCAGGGCCCGCGAGCAGTCGCAAGGCAGTAGCTTCGCAGTGCATGGGCACGACAGCGTAAATGGCAATATACGAACTATCAATATACTTCCGTGTACACCGAGGAAAAAAGTGCCCGACGGAAGCTGTGCGCCAATTTGCGGACAGGCGTCATTCGTCAAGCCAGATAGTCCACAAATGAGAAACTCATTTTCGCAAGGTACCAAATCGTTAAAATTTAATCTAACAGGGGAGACAAAAAATGTTCCACAAGCACAGTAATATCAGAACCTGTTTGGTAGCTTTGTTGTTACCGTATTTACTCGAATCTAAGCCACACTTTTTTTCCGGTTTTTGTAATCCAAAAAACCGCCTGCAGCTTAGAATCGAGTGCAAAGTAAGCGGAAGTTCTGAAAAATGTTGGTAGGTGCCGCCACAACTAAATACTGCCATCGAATATATGTAGCGCTACACAGGCATGTTTGCAGGCACAAAATAAATACTGGAGCCAAAACATATGCGTCAGTAAATAAATTAAAAAGAAAGGTGTAAGATGAGCTTTTTTCTCCGCCTCAAGTTTCGACCACTGCATTTTCATACATTACCCAATGAAGTAAATACAAATTCCATATTGTTCATTTTCGAATTTAGCAGCATTTTAATGTACTACAAAAATCCGACTGGCAAGACTGTTTGGGATGTTTGCCAATATGGCAATATGAATTTTTTCCTACCTGTTGCTAATAGGAACTTTTATGAATTGTGAATCTCACGCAGTATTCTCTTCACCACAAGAATAATACGAATATAAACATTTTGCCATGTATTCTTTCGTGTTTGCTGCTATCTCAATTAAATCCTGTCTGCCTAATAAACTACGAAACTAACGCCAAAGAATATGCGTATCATGTCATGTTTATATTCGTATTATTCTCATGCCTAATAGTGATACAGTCAGAAATGAAGCACGGCAATTGACTAAATTTTTGAATCTAAAATGACTCTGATTTTTGTGCAGAATGTAATGTACTAAAGAGGCGTCTGCAAAGATTTTCAAACTGAGAAAATTTTTTGCTAAACTCTTGTTCAGAACATCTTCTATCATACGCAGTCTATTATTTGGTTCTTGTTGATCATAATCAAAGGAAGCAGCACTGTAAGTAACAACAAATAGCAGTATCTTGCCATTGTTTCGCTAATGAGATGATTCCTTTACGACAGGTCGTAAACACTCATTATCAGAATGCGACAAACGATGCATGACACAGTACAGTAATGCATTTTCAGCTTAGTGACGTAAACACCTATAACAAAGAGAACAGCACTTATCAGAGCAAAGAAAAATAAGCAATCGATTCAAACCAAACGAAGCACATGAAAAAGGAAGGGTAACTGTATAAATACGGACGGAGCACCTGTAATATGGACCAACTTTGTTTCGATTTGGAGGTGCGGTTCAAAACTTTTCTTCCCCTTGAATTTCGAGTCTCAAATATCAGGTGCGGCTTAGATTCGGGAAAATTTTTTTTCCCTGATTTCGAGTCTCATTTTTCAAGTGCGGCTTAGATTCGAGGGCAGCTTAGATTCGAGGGCAGCTTAGATTCGAGGGCAGCTTAGATTCGAGGGCAGCTTAGATTCGAGGGCAGCTTAGATTCGAGGGCAGCTTAGATTCGAGGGCAGCTTAGATTCGAGGGCAGCTTAGATTCGAGTAAATACAGTATATTCAGACAGATGTTGAGACACATTAATCCAAGTATTTCTGTTAAATGTTTGTTTGTTTAATTGTTATTGCAGAAATAAAATGGATTTGGTACCTTTTGGCAGAAAACTGTTAAATTTGGTAACTGTTGTTCTAGAGTTTCTGTTTGTGATTTGCAGTATTTATCTGACGTATCAAACTCCATAATTCATTTAAAAACACACAATGAACATAAAGAAAATGCCAGACTCTTCCTTACAACATACAGTGTCATGTAAACAAATGTCGGCCATGTTGTTTGTGTAATTTCATTACCAAAGAGACTGGCTGCTGGGATTTGATACTTCTTGGAAACAAGACTGGATTTGATGCTAATCACCACGAGCAGCAAGTCTTTAGGGGAAATACGTAACAGATATGTTATATTTTGGCATACACAAGTTCTTATTAGAGAGGTAATGGTTCTGAGTAATGCTGTCACCTGTTATTTCATTTTTCAAATTTTCGGATTTGCTACCTTTCGAAAATGAACTTCTCAAATATCGTCCTACTTACTGCAAAATTCTGCTGGTTCTTTACTGTGGTACCAGGTGGGGAAGTAAAGCTTCATTGGAAGCTAAGATCTCCTATTATTCAGTCTCCCTCACCTTATTTCGACACACTCGGCAATCTCTTCTGGTCGAACTTCTATTCTCGAAGTGTTGCGCTTACTGCTGCAAGTTAAGAGTACAGATCTGACATCCTATTCTCAAAATATGAACGATGCTTCTGATAATGATGTACCATATATTTTACTCGCGTTTACAGTGATTATGCGTACAGAAGTGTAATATTATTTGGGACATTGTAGTTATTTTGAAGAGGTTTAAGTCCACAAACAGTCTTGAATTTATAACAAGTTTGTTGTGTCCCTGTTATGTCGTTAACATTGCCACAGCTGCTCTTCCCCCATGGATCGCACTGTGTTGTCGAGAGAAAGACCCGACAACACGGAATAAACAGCCTCACCGACAGGTGCCGCAAACTCGGTGCTACTTTTATCGTCATCCCAGTTCGCAGATACGCTGTGTCAATCCATTTTGCGATAAATGCTCATAAATAAGATGTACATTCCAAATTGTAGATTACTTAATTCATTACAAAACTAAACTTTTTATAGTTGCAAACATCGTATGTCGGTTTGAAAAATGCTCAGTTTGAAAAATGCTTGTGCAACACGTCAGTTACCCAGTAGTTTGCAATTAATATAGGCATCTGCCCTCTAGTGTAACAAGTCTTGTATCGAGGAAACACATTGTAGTGCATCTGAAATGTCTGTTTTATATTTTAGAAATTTTTGAAGTATTTTGTATGATGGCATTGTGCTACACCCAGAAGAATTTTGATCAAATAATAGAATATTCATCTTTGTTGCAAGATCACTTGTTCCAGGGTATTTTGTTGCTAACTACTCAACACCTTTTGCTTCATACCAGTATGTTTGCTTTTATTTTCCTCCGATGTAAAAATCTCACGTGACACTGTTTTCACCACCTGGGATTTGTAAATATTTAACAATCTGCAGAAAATATTGCATTGTTGTCTAGTCAGTTACAATTACTTTTCTCTGTACTGCATTAATGTTGTATTGTAAGTTGATTTGTTTCTTGTTTAACTGTGAAACATGTTATATTACATTGCTTAAAATTTAAATCTGGTACATTGCTTTTGATTTTTTACATGCATATGAATGTCTACACACGAATACTGTGCAAATCACATTTAAGTGCCTGGCAGAGGGTTCATCGAACCACCCTCACAAAAACTCTGTATTATTGCAATCTCATACAGTGTGCAGAAAAACAAACACCTATATCTTTTCATGTGAGCTCTGATTCCCTTATTTTATTATGATTATCAATTCTCCGTATGTAGGTCAGCATCACAAAATATTTTCGCATTCAGAGGAGAAAGTTAGTGATCGAAACTTCATAAGAAGATTCCGCCTCAACGAAAAATGCCTTTGTTTTAATAATGTGTACCCCAAATCCCATATCAGTTGAGTGTCTCTCTCTCTCTCTCTCTCTCTCTCTCTCTCTCTCTCATATTTCGTGATAATGCAAAATGTGCTGCCTTTCTTTGAACTTTCTCGATGTACTCGGTCAGTTCTGTCTGGTAAGGATCCCACACTGTGCAGCAGTATTCTAAAAGAGGGCAGACAAGCATAGTGTAGGCAGTCTCTTTAGTAGATCTGCTACATTTTCTAAGTGTCCTGCTTTTTCTGTGTTTCTTCCAATTTAAGATGTTCATATTTCCGAGGTATTTGATTGAATTTATGACCTTTAAAATTGACATATTTATCGTGTAACCAAAGTTTAACAAATTCCTTTTAGCACTCATGTGGGTGATCTCACACTTTTTGTTATTTAGGGTCAATTGCCAATTTTTGCACCATACAGATGTCTTTTCTAAATCATTTTGCAATTTGTTTTCGTCTTCTGATTACTATAATAGTCAATAAATGACAGCATAATCTGCAAACAACCTAAGACAGCTGCTCATATTGTCTCCTAAATCATTTATATAGATAAGGAACAGCAAAAGGCCTATAAAACTACCCTGGGGAATGCCAAAAATCACATCTGTGTTACTCAGTGACTTTATGTATGTGACGACTCTAACAGGAAATCATGAATCCAGTCACATAACTGAGAGATATTCTATAAGCACACAATTTCACTACAAGCTGCTCTTGTGACACAGTGTCAAAAGCCTTCTGGAAATCTAGAAATACAGAATCAATTTGAAATCCCTTGTCAATGGCACTCAACACTTCATGTTAGTAAACAGGTAGTTGTGGTTCACAAGATCGATGTTCTCTGAATCCATATTGACTGTGCATCAATAGACCATTTTCTTTGAGTTAACGCGTAATGTTCGAATACAATATATGTTCCAAAATCCTGCTGCATATCAAAGTTGATTACATGGGCCCGTAGTTTAGTGGAGTAATCCTCCTGCCATTCTTGAATACTGATGTGACCTGTGCAACTTTCCAGTCTCTAGGTATGGATCTTTCGTCGAGCAAACGGTTGCATATGATTGTTAAGTACGGAGATATTGCATCAGCATACTCTGAAAGCAACCTAACTGGTATACAGTCTGGACTGGAAGACTTGCTTGTATTAAGTGATTTAAGTTGCTTTGCTACTCCGAGGATATCTATTTCTATGTTACTCATGTTTGCAGATGTTCTCGATTTGAATTCTGAAATATTTACTTTGTTGTCTTTGGTGAAGAGGCTGTGTTCGCTAACTCTGCTTTAGCATCACTGTTGTCAATTGTATTTCCATTGCTGTTGCGCAGAGAAGGCATTGATTGTGTCTTACTGCTGACAAATTTCATGTGCAACCAGAACCTCTTTGGTTTTTGTGCCAGGTTTCGAGAAGTTTCATTGTGAAAACTATTATAAGCATCTGTGCTAAATTTCGAGCTTCTGTAAAAATCACCAATCTTGCAGATTATGCGTCCGTTTGAATTTGGCATCCCCCTCCCCCCGCCCTCTCCCGATCATTCTTACTGCAAGAGCATTCTGACCTGTTTTGTGTACCAAGGAGGATGAGTTCTGTTGTCCACATCTTGTCTATACTTACATTTTTAATTTGGAAGGAGTGAGATTCTCTCTCAGAAAGCTGTCAGGTGAAGTTTTATCTGCATTTTTGAGTAGGTATACTTTACGTTTATTTTTGGAGGATTTGGGGGTTACAGTATACAATCTCCCTACATCCACCCTGTGTTCACTAATCCCTGTATCCGATTTGGTGCTTGTTATTAGCTCAGGATTATTTGCTGCTGCAAGGTAAAGTGTGTTTTCACAACCGTTTACTATTTGTGTGAGCTCATGAACTAATTACTCAATGATTTTCAGAGAATGCATTTAGCACAATTTCAGATGACTTATGCGTACTTCCGGATTTAAACGTGTATTTTCGCCAACTTATAAAGGGTAAATTTAAGTCACCACCAAATATAATTGTATGTGTTGAATACATGCTTGAGATAAAACTCAACTTTTGTTTGAACCTTTCAGCAGCTGTAATATCTGAATTGGGAGATCAGTAAAAGGATCCAATTATTATTTTATTCCGGTCGTGAAGGATGACCTCTGCCCATGCTAACTCAGAGGAACTACCTACTTCAGTTTCATGACAAGATAAACTATTCCTAGCAGCAACAAAATGCCGCTGCCAGTCGTGTCTAGCCTATCCATTTGGAACACTGTTAGGTTTTTTGCAAAAATTTCGGCTGAACTTATCTCCACCTTTAGTCAGCTTTCAGTGCCTATAACGAATTTGAGCATCAGTGCTTTCTGTTAGCACTTGGAGCTCTGGTACTTTCTCAACACAGCTACAACAATTTAGAACTGTTAGTACTGATGGTTCCTGTCCCTCTTCCTGTGTTCAGCCTGCACCCTGTGAGACTGAAGCCCTTTTAGTGTTTTTCCGAGACCCTCTAACCTAAAAAAACTGCCCAGTGCACCACACACATTCCTTGTTACCTGTTGTAGCCGAAGCCACCTCATGTGTGTAGTGGACTCCTGACCTGTTTAGCAGAACCCAAAACCCACCCACCCAAGGTGCAAGTCGAGGAATCTGCAGCCTACGTGGTCACAGAACCGTCTCGGCATTCGATTCAGACCCTCCACTTGGATCTGTACCAGAGGTCCGCATTCGGTCCTGTCAACTATGCGGCGTGTCGTGAGCTCTGTTTAAATTTCACAAGCAAGACTGGCAGCCATTACCATTTCTGTTAGCTGCTCGAAACCACACACACTCTCATCTGATCCCAAGTCACACATCATTGGTACTGATGTGAGCCACCACCTGGAGTTGGCTGCACCCTGTGCTCTTCGTGGCACCCAGAAGAACCCGTTCGATGTCTGGAATGAATCCACCCTGTATACACACGGAGTGCACATTGGCTTTCTTCTTTTTCTTGGCAGCCATGTCCCTAAGGGGTCCATAATGCACCTAACATTGGAACTTCCGACTACCGATGACCCCACCCTCTGTGATTGCCCGGATCTTGCACGCTGAGAGGTTTTCTGTGAAACAGGACGGGAAAACAAGACAGGTGACTGCATCTGGCTGAGCGACAGTTTTAGCCACAGACAGCACCTGGAACCTATTTGTCAGACTAACCAGAGAGACCTTACATGTGGCCCCCTCTGAAGTCTTTCGCCACCTGCCACGTCCCGAAGTGACCTCCCCGCTGACCTCTGGTGAGGGATCGACCTCAGTTCGAGTAGTAACTGGGCTGGCCACCGGTGAGGGCCGACCGGATGGATCAGACGTGCACCGGCTCCCCGAGGCCGGCCGACGATGGTGATGCCCGTCCACTGCAGCTTTGAGCTGTGTAACCGAAGCCTTCACAGCTTGGAGCTGAGAGCGAAGTGTCACCAACTCGGCTCACAACTGTGCACAACAGTCACTCTCCCTATCCGTACTAAGGACCGTGGAAACCTACACTGCTAAGACAAACATACTTACACACACATACTGCGGAACTCTACTGTAGTCCCTGACAAAAATGCGAGAACTTTGTTTAATAAATTAGATTAATATGCAGAGACTCAGAAACTGAACTACCAAAGCACTCAGATGAGACTTAATAATTTGCCCCTTATTAGAAACTTATAATATGTCACAAAATCGGTTTACTTTATGAAGTAAACAAACGCATGAGAATTGTGTCTACTAGAAATTAAATTAACCCACAGAAACTCGAGAAACTAAACTATCAAAGCATATAGGTGAAATTATATAATCTTTTCCTGGTTAGGAACTCGTAAGTCACAAAGCTGCTTCTGTCTCATCTGGCTACTGCTATCTGACTAATATTCTGCTAATATTGGGCTCAGGCTCTTCCCCACAAATTTTCAGCACATTTCCTTAATTGAGTAAGGTATAAGATGTTTGATTGTTGCCAGGTATTTATCTTTTCACAAGCATTTTGATTGTTTATGTATAATAGAGAAATGAAGTACTTGTATAATATTGTCTTATATCATTAAAGAGGCTGAGATCTTGAACATTTTTTACATGGTGATTTGCAGGTTAAAATGATTTTTTAAATGGGGATCCTAATATTTGATTTAACCTTTGGAAAGAGTGTCGAAACGTTACGTTATTCAAAGCAATGGCAAGGTTCAGTGAAGGTCAAATAAGCAAATACGTTTTTCGTTCTAGTAGGGATTAACTTGGAAAAAAGGAGGGATACAGCAATCTACAGTGTTGGATACAGATTGGAAGGAGCATAAGGGTCACAGAGGTTATTTGAAGGTTGAGTTTTGTTTCATGGAAATCCCTATTAGTGAGGTTAGATTTGGAAAGAGTGAAGAGAGATTTCAATTTTAAGTTTGAATTAATGTTTTTATTGGCAAAAATAAATGTATCTCAATGTGTAATGTTATTTTGACATTTACAAGTCAGAGAAAACATAAATAAAATGTAGACCATTGATTTAAAATTTTTTGAGTTAGTCCCCACACGTCTCATTCCCTGGAATGCCCCTCCAGTTTGTATCTAACATTGTGTTTTGCTGTATACCTCCTCTGTTTTTCGTTAATCCCTACGAGAAATAAAAACGTATTTGCTTATTTGACCTCCACTAAGCCTTGGCATGACATTGAATGATATATCATTTTGTACATCAAATGTGTCACTCTTTTCAAATCTTGAATCAAATATTATGTCATATGGCCAGTAGCAGGAAAGTCTGACCATCTTTACCACCTACAACTTTTACTAAAACATTTTCTTTTATCTCATCTCTGTCCCGACTTGTACCAATTAATTAAAATGGTTGAGAGAGAGAGAGAGAGAGAGAGAGAGAGAGAGATGTACTGACTGCTTCTTAAACATTTTTGACAGTTTCTACAGTGGTCCTATCTGTAGGAGTTACATTTCAAGTCAATGTCTCATTTGGCAGGTACGACGAAGGCAGCATCATGGTGAAAGTGGGACGTGAGGAGCCGGCAGTGTCGATGGATGCCAACGGCGGAAAGATCATCTGGGCGCGCCACTCGGAGGTGCAGCAGGCAAACCTAAAGGCTCTGGGTGAGGGCTCGGAGGTGAAGGACGGCGAGCGACTGCCGCTGGCTGTCAAGGACCTCGGCTCCTGTGACATCTATCCCCAGACCATCGCCCACAACCCCAATGGCAGGTGCGGCAGTCTGCATTACCTGATGAGAGAGAATTGACTACTTAATTGCTTTTATCTGTGGTGGTCCTACTCAAACTAAAGTCTACTAGTTTTTGTGTTGATCTTGCGTTCGTGCAGAAAATCCTGCACCGGCGACACTTTCACAATTATGGATGGGATCTGACAGGTTTGACAGTTTTGTTCGGATTCTCCATTCTCGACATGTGGGTGTTGTGTCAGCTGAATTTTCTAGAAAGATAAAAAATGACTTCATCACTGAAGATTAATTTGCCCTCCTTAGAGGGCTTTCGAGATGGTCCTGCGTATTGATGCAGAACTGCAGATAGAGCAAAAATTTTCCAGAATGAGATTTTCACTCTGCAGTGGAGTGTGCGCTGATATGAAACTTCCTGGCAGATTAAAACTGTGTGCCAGACCGAGACTCAAACTCAGGACCTTTGCCTTTCACGGGCGAGTGCTCTACCGACTGAGCTACCCAAGCACAACTCGCGCCCCGTCCTCAGAGCTTTACCTCTGCCAGCACCTCGTCTCCTACCTTCAAAACTTCACAGAAGCTCTCCTGCGAACCATGCAGGTCCAGCACTTCTGAAGGAAAGGATACTGCGAGACATGGCTTAGCCACAGCCTAGGGAATGTTTCCAGAATGAGATTTTCACTCTGCAGCGAAGTTTGCGCACGCACCTCCGCTATAAGGTGAGCAGCAACCTCTCTATTTCATAATATTGTCATTATTCTGTCCTGGATTTTTAATTGTTGGAACACAAATTTGAATGTTACAAAATCTTCTCTGAAAGTATTTGTCAGTAGCCTACCCTTTTACATAAGAAAGACTTTGGCAATTTATTGTGCAACATGACTAAAAGAAAGGATCAGTTGTTAGAACACATCCTGAAGCAACACACAATACTTCGTTCTGGTAGTGGAAGGAAATGGTGGTGGTGGTGGTGGTGGTGGTGGTGGTGGTGGTGGTGGTGGTGGTTAGAGGGGGGGTGGGGATGGGGCGAATTGAAAATGGTAGGAGGAGACCACAGCTTGATTACAGTAAACTGGTTTGAGTTAAAATAATGACAGCACACAAAGAGGCATCTAAGCAATCGTTATTCCCCCCATTAAAGAATAGATTGGGAAACAACCCTTACATGTGGTACTATCTGCCATCCACTTTGTAGTGGTTTGCACAGTATATATACGCAGGTGTACGTGTAGGTTTCAGGAGTTATGTTGATACACTATGTGGAGAGCTGTAGTCTTCAGACTGGAGAGAATGATAAGACAACAACCACTACCACCAACACAAAAACAACAACAAAATTTAGATTTCTTCAACAGCTGAACTCATAGTAGAAATGGATGGCCATCTTTTGCCCTGCACAGTGCAGCAATTCAACATGGTACGGATTCAACAAATTGAAGTCCCCTGCAGATATGCTGGATCAGACTCTGAATGTAGCTCTCCAGCAGGGATACGACTTCCTCAAATCCTGTCTTGAAATGAGATCCATCCTTCATGGAATCCTCCCCACTCCAGCAAGAGTGTCTTTCCGCCATCCACCTAACCTTCGTAACCTCTTAGTTCATCCCTATGAAATCCCCAAACCACATTCTGTACCCTCCGGCTCCTACCTTTGTAACAGCCCCCGGTGTAAAACCTGTCCCGTGCTCCCTCCCACCACCACCACCACCACCACCACCACCACCACCACCTACTCCAGTCCTGTAACCCAGAAGGTGTACACGATCAAAGGCAGAGCCACTTGTGAAAGCACCCACGTGATTTACCAACTGACCTCCCTACACTGTGAAGCTTTCTATGTGGGAATGACCAGCAACAAACTGTCCATTCGCATGAATGGACACAGGCAGACGGTGTTTGTTGGTAATGAGGATCACCCTGTAACTAAACATGCCATGGTGCACAGCCAGCACATCTTGGCACAGTGTTACACCGTCCGGGTTATCTGGATACTTCCCACTAACACCAACCTTTCAGAACTCCGAAGATGGGAACTTGCCCTTCAGTATATCCTCTCTTCTCGTTATCCACCAGGCCTCAACCTCCGCTAATTTCAAGTTGCTGCCGCTCATACCTCACCTATTTTTCAACAACATCGTTGCCTCTGTACTTCCGCCTCGACTGACATCTCTGCCCAAACTCTTTGCGTTTACAAATGTCTGCTTGTGACTGTGTATGTGCCGATGGATATGTGTGTGCATGTGTGTGCGTGCGATTGTATACCTGTCCTTTTTTCCCCCTAAGGTAAGTCTTTCCGCTCCCGGGATTGGAATTACTCCTTACCCTCTCCCTTAAAACTCGCATCCTTTCGTCTTATTGAGAGTTTGTATTTCACGTTCTGTATAATTTGTTACATTGTTCGTAGCCATTTGCGTGTACTGATATTCTGAAATATTTACGGTCTTTATTACCTCGTGTATAGTTTCTGCCCTCTCTGTGTACTTAAGATTAATTCTGTATCAACGTTTGATACTGACAGTGTAGTTCAATGTACTCGTGAGCAGTTTTCACTGACAGTCTATCGGCAGAGCATTTGTCATTGGATCCCCGCTTACTCCGGCTGGCTACACAGTAGTGACCGTCGACTGCTTCCTCTGCAGGTTCGTGGTGGTGTGTGGCGACGGAGAGTACATCATCTACACGTCGATGGCGCTCCGCAACAAGGCGTACGGCTCTGCACAGGAGTTCGTGTGGGCCCAGGACTCGTCGGAGTATGCGACCCGTGAAGGCAGCTCCACTGTGAAAGTGTTCAAAAACTTCAAGGAGCGCAAGGCTTTTAAGCCCGAGTTTGGAGCCGAAGGTAATTGTTTCTTTGTGCTTGTTGCTGTAACCACAGTTTGTTCTTTAGTATTATCAGCAAAGCCTCTGATATAGTCTAGCCAACTGCCAGTTGTCATTTGTTCTCCCAAACACACACTTTATTTCACTGCAGTGTATAACAAAATCGTCCAGTACATACAAAGCTGCCATATTCACCCAACTGTAAGACGAGGTTTGTTTTCCTAAACTCCGCATTCAAAAATTACAGGAATGTCTTACATTCACAGTTACTGGTCTCTGTTTTTATGTCATGTAATGGTTTAATACGGAGGTTGTTATACATTTGCGGATGAAGCTTTGGTATATGAGGTCACACGCAGGTTTAATTTGACAATTTCATTAGGATGGGACAGGGTGTAGTGGCACCACTTTTACTGAATGTGGAGGCAGTACTGATGAGCGGGCAGCAAATTTAGCTCTGATGCTGACCGTGGGAATGCTTCCTGCATATCGTTCTCTTTATGAATGTGTACCGTGTGTAAAATGCAGTTCTCTTCAATTCAAATAAACTGACTTACTTAAGAAATAGACAAATACTCAGCTGTTGCACACATTTATACAGAAACAAATTTATTCTCAAATAGATTCGTTTGACCATAACACCTTAATTGCAGCATAATAAGTGAAACACAAGGTTCAACAACACACTGCTTATCAGCATTATTGATTTTTGAGCAACAAATGATGTAGTTTACTGTTAGCCTGAAGTGGTCACATTTCTGCTGATGCAGAACTAAAGAGCCCAGACGATAACATTGTTGTTGTTGTTCTGTTTTGTTAACACAGTAAGAACAAGAAATAGTAGCGATTGATAACAGATGAAAATCATAGCTGGCGGCCGGTGAGGCCATGCGGTTCTAGGTGCTTCAGTCTGGAACCGCATGACCATTATGGTTGCAGGTTCGAATCCTGCCTTGGGCATGGATGTGTGTGATGTCCTTAGGTTAGTTAGGTTTAAGTAGTTCTAAGTTCTAGGGGACTGGTGACCACAGATGTTAAGTCCCATAGTGCCCAGAGCCATTTGAACCCTGTTCCTCCCCCCCCCCCCCCCCCCCCCCAATCCCCCCACCCTCCACAGCTGTGACCCTGTTGAGAAACATAAATATAAAAGTTTACAACTGTCAATTGGTTCACACAGACAGCACAAAACTAGTTTTGAGTTAATGATAATTCGTGATGCAGAGGTGACAAACAACCAGAGAAAATGCGCCTGGCGACCCTTAGGGCAGACACCTCGTATATTATTTTGAGTACGTGATGATTTACACTTTCTAGAAATTTTTGGAAAATGGTGGTTTGCACATAACTGTATTGTTACTTTATTAAATAACCATATTCTGTCAGGAACGAATGATCCTCAGGCATCTATATGCCATGAAAAAGACAAAAAGCTAGCCACAGTTAATAACGACAAAAACAATATACTTCTCAGCATTCTTGAACTGTTGTGTGCTTACAGTATGACACCATTAATCCAATGGACGACAAATCACATCTATTTGCAAATATGATGCCATAAATAATATATTAATTCCAACTGTAATACTGCACTTCATACAACGCACAATATGTAATGGGGCAAAACACGTGTCAAGACTGAAGCGGCATGCATTTTTCAGTCGTGAAAGCATATGCAAAGATGTTGGAATTGTAACCACAGGTGCTACACAGGACAAGTGCGTTATTAAAAAATTAAAAAAAAAAATAATAATAAATATATCTCGGGTACGAAGTACACATGCGGTAACATTGGTATCAGTGACTCAGCCACCAAACTAACGGGACTAAGTATAACATTGAGGACATTGTTATACCAACAGAAAGACTGAACACATCATTTTGTCAAACCAAATAAAATTTGCATTTAACTTATGGCTTTGATGCATTATATCATAAAATAAAATATTTTGTTTTTTTGAGTCGTGCATGAGATTTGAATCCTCAACGACACCCATGTCACCACCAGCGCACAGAATAATTAAATGCCGAAGGGCTCTTTTATTTGACAACACTCCTTGCACACTGTCACTTTGTGGACAAGTTTTCTTTCTAATCTCGAAGTTAGATTCTGCACAACAGAATCTGTGTAGTTTTTAAAAGTTGGTATTTCTTCATATTGTTCTTAACTGTGTAGTAGTTGCTGCCTGATAGTACATTTATCCCTGTCATCAGTGAGATACTTATTGGGAGCACGTAGCATCTCTTTGAAACTTGAATTCGACTCTGCCCTCCATAGTTTGCAAACCGTGCTGCTCTCGCTTAACTTTAATATTTTGACTGTGCGTCCCATCGCCTCTTCACTGGCGCAATAAATGCCTTGTCTTCCTCACTCTCCCCAATATTAATCACGTAAAGCTAATTGAATGTGACAGTGCCTAGTCTCACGTGACTGAGTTAGTTACTGCTATTGCCACTTTGCCTTGCTGAGTAATAGGAGGCAGTGCAGACTGAATGTTTACTTTGTCCATAGTGTTTTGTTTTCTTCTTGAGTTGCAGAAACACCATACTTTCCTCCTATGACTCAGCTGACTTTCGCACTGATCAAAAAAATTTAGTTGATTATATATTTTTTTGTCCACACTGTCTGAAAAACAAGTGAAGCACTGAGAAAGGGAGGAGGAGATGAAATGAAATATGGGCTAGAGTGTATGTGACATTGCAGTGATTACAAACTCCAGTCAAATTTAGAAAGAACTTTGCAGGTTGACACTGTCCTCTCTTAGGTCAGGATATACGCACTGGTCAGGTAGGTAAGGGTGTCGTAACTTGTCCTGCCCTTTTCTGAGTCAAACTGCCCCTCGACTTTCGTGACAGGCTCTCTATATACCGGATAACGGATACTGGCACTTGGACAGTGTTGATGTCGGGGCTGGTCCAACGTATGTTCCATTGAGGACAGATCTTGGCATCTTGCTGGCCACGTACAGTTTTCACAGGGATGCGTGACAAGAGTGAACGAGTGTCGTCCTGTTGAAAAATGGTACTGCAATACTCTCACAAGAAAGGCAGTGTGTGAGGATGCCCAACCTCCTCGGTGTACTGCAGTGCAGTGAGAGTTCTCTCGATCACTACCGATAGTGACCTAAAGTCGTACCCGACGGCTCCCCTCACATAGACACCACAGTAATACTGTCTTGTCCCTCCAAAATATTGGAAGAGTGGGGCCACTTCCCAGGTCACTGCCAAACTGACGGTCATTTGGGGTAGTTCAGAACTGCCAAACGCAATATGACATCATTCGTCGGCAGTGCACACATCCCGGTCACGTAACCACTCCGAACACAGCCGTTTGTGTCGTGTGTCGACGCCAGCCCACGTGCGAGACAGTATTTCTGCAGTCCGGCTGCTGCCAGTATCTGGCTGACGGTGTGGGACGACAAAATGTCACACTGAGTCTGTTCCTCATTCTCAGGTGGCATGCACAGATGTGGAGGTGGTACAATGTGCGCATTACAGAGTACAGTGATACTCTCTTGTTGCAGTCAGACACATTCTACTGCAATGATTTTTGATGCTGAGTATGGCTGCCCTCACATTCGCGCGAGTCCAATATCGGCGACTGTCCCCCTCTCACCCCTCTCTAATGCCCTGTAAATCTAGAGATTGCAAGACTGGACCATCTAATTCAATGGAGATCCACAATGAGGCCCCCTTTCAAATTTTGTCAGGTCCTTATTGAAACATCTCACATAACTGGGCAGTTCTGTGTCGTTCAGTGATAGCACACCTGATAATATTCACACCTCTTGTATACCCTATATCGTGCAGCTCGGAGTTGGCGGTCATATGTGGGTGAGGTGTGCTTGCTTGTGTGAATGAATGGTGTGTGTGTGTGTGTGTGTGTGTGTGTGTGTGTGTGTGTGTGTGTGTGTGTGTGTGTGTGTGTGTGTGTTCACTTTTCTCACAAAGGCTGTGGCCTAAGCTTATATGTAATTGTATTTTAATTGTGCCTGTCTGCAACTTAATGTGTCATCTTCACAGTAAGTAGCAATCTATCTTTTCTCACATTGATGATATTCCAACCTGGTGTTTGATTTATCCCACTATTAAGTTATGTACCAAATTTTACTGGAACTTTTGTATGTGTTTCTGAGCTATATTGACCCCCAACACACAATGTTTTACCATTTCACACAGTATATTATCAGAAGGGCTACGTTATGTCGCGTAGTTCAGTGCTGAAGGATGAAAGTTAGGTTATAAGATGCCACCTGTGTTACAATACTAGGGTATACAAAACTACAGAGGGGGGAGGGTGCTCAACAAATAAAGAGATCATTAGAGAACTACCAATGAAAGTGGGGTTTTTAATCACCAAATCCAAAAATCAAAATAAATAATGAATGCTGTACGGCTCTTTTTTTCCTCACTACTACTGAGAAGTCAAAGAATAGATAAAATGTCATCCAGACATTCCAAAACACAACAAATATTGGTTTGGGGGAAAATTTACACATGTGAACTCGACCATCAATATTTTGGAAGGCAGCACATACTGATGGTTTACTCTGTTGTGTTTTGTTTTGTTTCTAAGTAGCAAAAGCAATGTATTTTTGCTCTTCAACAGAGCTAACTTTTTCACTGTTAAAAATAAGTTTTATTTTTATTTTTTTATTATTATTAAAGTTTCATCTATCTTTGGTCATTTGTATGGACAGTACGGGCTTTCGCTTTGTCCTGGTATTGTAAAACCTCAATCTTTTGCTTTCAGAGTTTTGACTTTTTTGTGGAAAAATTGTCATACAAAAATATTCATGTCGTTCTGTAATTCTTGCACTGTCACGAAATCAAATCAGACAAAAAATGATGATGATGATGAAAGACGCAAAAAAATGAAAAAGACAGGTAAACACAAAATCAACATCACCACTAGTATTTCTGTAGTGCATTCATAGCAATTATAAGTACCACCTCTGTACCACTGGCATCTAGAGATAGTTTGCTTCACCAGCTGTGGATTCTGTTTGTTGTGAGGGGCAGAAATAAATTGTAGTAAAATGTCTCTGGTGTCTTTTAGGCACCATGGGAAGTACACATACCACCAAATGACACCATTGTAAAGGCCATTGGGAAGTATGCTTGCCACCGAAGTAATTTGCTTGTGAGACATGAAAGTGTGCTTACCACAAAAGAAATTGTTTAACTGCACTCAAGAGAATATGTCATACCACCTGTGGATGTGCCTCACATCTTGTAGAACACTGCACCAGTTGTTTAAAAAAGTGGCTACAGTGTCGGCTTCCATTTGTCGTGAGATCTCTACTGTGAAGCAAGAACGCATCACTTCGTTTCTACAGCATATAACATTGTGACTTGCTGCTCATTGATATACTAATGGAACAAAGACAAATCACCAAATTTTCAAATTTGGTGGATAGTGAGTGAATTTCTACAGACACGTAACATCATCAAGGGAGTTACAAGGACTTTGTAGTGGCCACCCATAACAACTTACAAAAGGGCAGTGTGAAGAATATTTATAACTATAGTTTTTGGTCCAAAATCACAAAAATAAATTTAAATATAGACAATTGATTACAATTCTGATTCATGGATCGTTCAATGACACATTAGGAAATCCAAGAGACGGCACTTGTAGTGCTGACACAGTTTGCTGGTAGTAAGTGCCATCTCCTGCTGGGGCAGCTGTGTCCATCACGTGATTTCTTTGTCCCAGTTCATTGACACAACAAGCTCTGATTATTTTGCAACACCGAAAAAAATTACTTTCGAGCAGGGTCAAAGCTTCTGTTTAAAAGGATTAACACTGAAACAGATCAAAGCAGAGTTGGATGAAGTTCACAGCACATCTGTTCTTGTGTTTGCAACTGTTCACAATTTGGTAAAAGAGTTTAAATGTGGCTGTCCACCCACAAAATATGAACAGCGTTCAAAAGTTTGGCCACAGCCAAAATGATTAACAGAATCCGTGAAATGGCTTTGAGTGATTGACATACCAAAGTGCAGGAATTAATTGAGGCCTCAGGCATATCACATGGTACAGTATTTTCAATTTTACCAAAAAAAAAATAGGTGTGAAAGAAATCTTGGTAAGATGGGTGCTGCATTTGCTCTCGTAAATGTGACCGTGCAGTTGACGCCGAGGCTGTTTCGGCACTTCTCTGTCAAAATCCTGCCAGGTTTCTGCAGCAGTGCATAGCTGTGGATGAAATGTACATTCACTACTGCATTGCAGAGACTAAGGGACAATTGTAACGGTGGGTTTTTGAAGGAGAACAGGCTTCGAAGAAGGCGAGTACTGTGAAATGCAAGGCGATGGCCACATTTTTTTGGGATTCACACGGAATCATCCATGGCAGTATTTGCAAAAGGGACAAAAAGTATTGCAGAATATTGTGTGTTGTGATCACACCAACTGAGTGATGAAATCAAGGTAAACATCCTCATTTGAAATAGGAAAAGATGATCTTCCATTGAGACAATGCAAGGGTCCACACCTGAATAGTTGGAGTGGCCAAAACTGTGGAATTAAAGTTCATATTATTGCAGCATCCACCATGTTCTATGTATTTGGCTCCAAGTAGTTCCCCACCCTCTCACCTCCTCCCCAAACTTGAAAAAAATGATGACTGTTCACATAGAATTAACCCACCAAAGGGTTAACATACAGTGCCGTTCTCCCCACACTAACAGAAATGTCAGGATATCCAGTTTCAGAATATTCTTACACAGAATCTTTCTATATTGTCGACAGCTTTTGTGAATGCTACCATTTCTTACGTTCCACAGAAAGTTTTGACATTTCGCTTTTCGAATCCGGTGTGAATCGGTCTCAAATCTGACTACAGAGCTCCGAAATTTGCCCGCAGTAGGATTTCCGTAAAGTTTAATGGCAGGGGAACTGTGTGCCGACAGGCATCTTCGGCGGCTTCCTGCTGGGCGTGCGCTCGGTGACGGGTCTGGCGTTCTACGACTGGGAGACGCTGACGCTGGTGCGGCGCATCGAGATCCAGCCGCGGCACGTCTTCTGGTCGGAGAGCGGCGAGCTGGTGTGCCTCGCCACTGAGGACTGCTACTTCATCCTGCGCTACGACGCTGCCGTCGTGGCCAAGGCCCGCGCACAGCCCGACACGCCCGGCGTGTCAGAGGATGGCGTCGAGGACGCGTTCGAGGTCAGTTACACCTGTGAACTTGGAACTTGTTGTGTGCTTTTAAGTTAGTCGGCACTGTCAGCTCCTCTGTGCTGGGCACACTTACTGAAAGTGTATGAGAAGATCTTCGTAAAGAGGCACGTGCGATTGTACGTGATACCGTTAAGCCTGTGGTGAACGAGGCAAACTAGGAAACAAAAATCTTATTAAACAGTATACTTGAGAGGGTTACAGGAACTGCTAGCTATTCCAGTCTTACAGTAAAGAGACTAAGGGAGGAAAGGGAAATGGAGGCAAGTACAAGTAATTTGCAGGGGATTGTTACATGGAAGATGCGGAAGAAGGAGTGGAAACTTCTGTTTTTAAGTTATGTCACCAAATACATAATTTTTACATTCCATGTTCTGTACTTTACATCGTAATTGCATTCTCTGCTACACTACATTTTTTACTCCTTTTTAGACTCGGATAGTGCAGTTGGTAATAACGGGAACCTTTATAAGATCACTTTCTTGTCTGTCTGCTAAGGCACCTTTTTCTCGCTGTGAGCAGAGGGATCAAGTTGAAATTTATGTCAATTAGTAAAGTCTACAGGCCCTTGCTGAAGTAAGCAATTTAAACTTCTGAGTCAATGCAATCGAAAGATGCGATTTTTTGTTAGTACTATAGTGAGAAATTATTGACTTTGAATGTTTATGTATATATCCTGTTAATACATTCATTTTCAGTCTTATAAGCTCAGCTTTAGGTTACGGTGACACTGACAAAAGTTGCCAGATGCCTTTAGCAGGAGTCACTGGTAACATAGGCTGAAAGCTTGGTCACAGTGCTTTTGATCTCCTTAGTCAGTTTTTGCAAGGTCAAGGAGGTTAGGTTAGGTCAGAATCTATTCTATCGAGAAGTTCAGGCCCTTCTTTAACCTCCTTGTGCAAGATGGCTGCTACTGCTCCTCCGTTCCACTATGCCTGTAAATGGGTATTGCATTGTGACTTTTGCTATTAAAACAGAATGGAATGCATATCGTTAAGCTATATCTGTCTCAAAAAGACTGTGGTGTGCACTGGACATACTTTCTTCAGTTATTAGATTAATATCTAACTCTTATGAACATACCAGATAAATAGAGAAACATTCTGTTACATGCTCGCTACGATTTTTGGTCATATTGAAAAGTAACATAAGAAATACTCGGTGCTAATTCGAATAAAATTCAGTGTAACAGATGTATATGGGTTAACCTTCAATGCTGTCCTTCAGCATGCTCGTAAAAAGCAAAGCACACACACACACACACACACACACACACACACACAGTTGCAGCTTTTGACATTTGTATCACCAGAGGGGACGCGACACCATTGCCCAGGTCGCCACACTGTGGGTAAACAGTACAACTTGGTGTCACGTGTTAGGTGCGTATCAACTCTCTTTGTAAAGTGGTGTTTTCTGGTGTTGAAGTGTTCTGAATCTGTCAGCAATTGTGACAGAGTGCTTTGTTTTGGTGTTGTGTTAATAACAACAGTGCAGCTTGTCAGAATACGAGGTTTGCATTAAAAGTTGTCATCTGAGAACACATTCACCAGCTGTGAAGATAATGTTCTGCTGCAAAATATTCTTCGGAATTTGATAATAGTAATGGACAGTGCACGTACCACTCTGTTGTGATGGATAAAGCTCCAACAATGCAATGGACGAAAGCAGGTATTTTGCTCCGAGTAGAAATAAACATTCCATTGGATAAAGTTGAGCGTACCATCTATGAGCCAGAGTCAGTATAACTTGTAGTGTTGTAGAAGCCCGACACTCCACACTCTCAGATTGACAAACTAGTTAACGCGAGGGGCGCAGTTTAATCAGAATTCCACTGTATCGTGCTCATTTAAATCTGACTGAGAATATATGGGCCTAGTTGAAAAAAAATATACATTCAGTGAGATTGAAGAAAAAAAGAGCCATTACAAATGTTATGCCACAGGACTATTCTCAAGTTGTCAGCAGTACCAAGAAAGTAGTTGAGGGGAGAGATTCCTGAAGGACTGTGACAATTCTCTTGTTGCCATGTTAGAAATCTGCTTCTTTTACCAAAACACAGCAGTGTTACTAACTGTGGCTGCAGGTGAATATGCAATCTGGGTGTTCACAAATTTTTAGATTTAGAAAAATGTGAAAGTGTGAAATTAATAGCATCTGTTCTATAACAATTATGCTAATCAGCATATTTATACAACTACAGGGACTGCTATTAATAATAATAATAATAATAATAATAATAATAATAATAATAATAATAATATTATGCATAACTTGACTAAAAAAAGTTGCTTTTGTGGAAATCTGTTCGTTTTGTACATAATTAATTACACTTTAGGGCAAGTATGAAATAATGTTTAAGCTTTTGCTACACTTTGTGTCACTATTTTGTGTAAATAGGTGTCGTTTTATTTTTTCGGTCAAATGTACAAGATCCCTAATACGTGCATTAGTCAACGAAGTAACTTCTGGGCTGACAACACATTCTTACCTTGCACCCAAACAACAATTTACACTTATTGTATACTTATTTGTTAAATGTTCGCTTGTAGTACTGCCTATGTGACCTTATAACTGATCTGGTCTGCGAGGACCTAGTTCCTTTGCAACTAACTTTACCTGGTAATTTTTTTCTGTTGGAACTTAAAACGGATTCAACAGTGTTTGTGTTGACACTACACACTATAGCCGATTCTTGCACAGTACACAAAAAACTCCAAACTCTAACTGCCATTTGTGGAAATGATTAAATCCAAGTAGTACTGTCTACCAACGTAGCCACATGTCTAGAATACAGATGAGACACTGAGAATCTTGAGGGTCAGAAGCATACCGTCGTCGATCCCACATTTGAGTGAATGTCAGAGAAACCGGTGAGAGCTTTCGTGAATGTTCATTTTCACAGTGTGGGCCTACGGCACAGATAGATATGATCCACCGTAAGATCAACAGATATCGGAAGCGCAAATAAATGCTACTGTCCCACAATTGACCGTGATGTGCTTTATGGGTCTCAGGGCTTCAGATGGATAACTGTATCATAAAATCCAAAAATGAATATGCTGTATCTCATTCAGAATCACACAAAATGGGTTTTTCTATCTGTATAACTGAAACGTCTGCTGATCTCCGATCTAATTTTTGTGTTTAGTGAGAGATTTTGTGTATCTGAGGAGTGTTACCGTCTAGTGGGATTCGTGCCAAGTGAACGGGGAGAAAAGTCTGCTGAAGTGCTATGACATAAACTTGTAGTTGAGTGGTAAAGGCTAACTGTGCACACCGTCAACCCTTCACATTGTTCATCAAATCCGAACATACATGGCCCATAAGGCAGTTGTGTGTGTGCTAAAGCTGAAGTTGTGCTTGTGACTCTGATGCCAAGTTTTCTCACAGAATCTGGAGGACTAACAGTGTAGCATAGTGCCGTAGATTTCCTGCTTTGTATTTCACATTAAGGCATGTACGCCATGTTTAACAGCATTCAAAGGGAAATAACCAATAGAACACCGAGGTGCCAAAGTTTGTGTTCTCGTGCTCCTGTGCTCTTCCATAACTGCCACTGGTCACTAACATTCAGATGCAGTTGAAAAAGAAATTGTGACAGAATCCTGAAACAGTTTAATATTAAACTAGCGACTGAGGGCGGGACAGGACAGTACTTTATGAAACAGCCCATTCTCAGTATAAAAACCAACATGTAACTTACATTATTGCAAACCCCACTGCAATTCTCATTTCGCCAGCTATCGACGGTCTTTGAAAATTACATTATTTTGTTGACAAAAATCTGTTGTTGCTTGACTGTTGTGATAGATAAGGAAGTTGCAGATATTAATCAATTAGCAAAATACTCTCCTCTTCACGTGCTATCATTAGCCAAAATCTTGTTTTGATATCTTTGATTGTTTGTATACAAAGAATTTGTGATCATTTCATTCTAGCTTTTTCATTGGCACATGCGTTCATAACATTTTCTCGAGATTGGAGGAGGACAGTGATATCCTTCCACGTTTAAAGAATAATTCAGTATGTTATCTATATTTGATACGCAGCAACATCCAAAATAAAACCACCGAAAGCAAATTCGTAGCGATCCTTACTTGCAAACTTTTAGAATTTCTTGCAGCATTTCACCTAATATCAAAATATCACAGTAACTATGAGCATTAGCAATATGATAGGCAGTTCATCATGAAGCTGATGAAATAAGGTAAACGATGTACGAGAATGAGTGCTACGAAACAGTTTCTTACAAATTATTTGAGAAAGATCACAGATTGACCAGCTTGTGTGCCTCGCTGTCCATGCAGGCGAGAGCGCCTGACACATTCTACACCGAATACACCTGGTGTTATCATCATTTGCTGATGTGCTCAGCACACATTGGCAACTATGCTTCCTTCCACTCGCTCCGTACTGAACGGTCAAAAGTTGCAACTAATTTTAAATGTAATATAAGTGAATATTCCAAAATCTGGGGCATGGCTCCAACTGTAGGCAACCTATTTAATGGCTTCCATGGACAAAAAAAGATTATTTTCAATGATTCACATAATTATTGACCCAATTTAAAAGTTTAACACAGTAACTTCAGTATTACATGGTGAATAGCAATTCATCCTTAATCATAACATGGTCCATAGTTTGAAACGTTGTTTCTCTTGAGAAACTGTAACTGACAGCTCTCAAATACCATGTCTATATGTAACCAATATTTGACAGTGAAAGTGCTTATTGACATTTGACAGAATTTACACATAATTTCAGACATTTACAGAACTTTTTCTTTTTGACCCTGCCCCCACAAAATGACGAAAGAAAAAAAAGTTTGTCATTTAATATATTTTTGTTGTTCTTGCAGTAAAGCTACAGTATTTGGCATGACATTTTCATTTATTACTTCTTTACTGCTGACTCTGCAGCACAGTTTGGACACAGTACCCACATATGCTACTGAATATACCTGTAAAATTGTGTAGTTGAACAACACACAGTTCAGGAGATACTTCACAAACATTGAGACGAGATGCACGGAAACTAGCTTTTGCTTTAAATGGAGCAAAAGTTACCCACACCATATTCATTTAGTGTTTTACAATGAGAATACTTAGTGACTTCCAACAAACTTTTAAGCATAATTTCAAAACTTTTTCTAAACGTTTCTCACTTACATGCTTGTAGTCAAATATTTAGCAGATTAGCTCATTCGTAAAGTAACCAGAAGTTTGAAGCTATTTTTTATGGGGGAGTTAGATTCCTTAAAGAATTGGTGCTTTACTGGTATAACAGAATCATTTCCCACACTAGCCCAAAAACACCAGTAAGCAGTAATAATAGCTCATAGACAGCTAATACCCGCCTACCACAACCCAAAAAGGAGGGACTACAGAAACTTGAACACACAAATTTTTGAGACTATATCTACGCCTAAAATTTCCAGTACAGATTTTGCTCGTGTTGCATCTGACATACTGCATTGAATGTAGACACGATCCCGAACTGGGTGGACAGCCACAGAATGTGCGTAATCTATACTGCAATATAAAGGCAGTACTTGGCTGAACATGGTTACCAAAAAATCGCAGAGTTTTTGACTGATTTACTTCAAATTCTTCATAACACTCCAATAAACATTCAGATGAATATAGGCTATGTTCAAAATGGCTGTGACAAAGAAAGTGCTGTGATGTGAAATTGTGCAGTTTCATTTTATTTCTCACAGTGTTTTAACTAAGATAGCAGGGCATTTAAACCATTAGACAAATTGTCTCCCATTTAGTTTCTACATTCTAAATCTTTGTTCTTCCTGTCTATATATTTATTTCTCAGCAAACACATTTCTCCGGAGGAGGAGACCAGTTTGTTAATACTATCACTGTATTTTGTCAAGGGAGCCACACCCTTGCCTCCACTTGCACTTCGCACTACCAAAGAGAAGTTCTCGAAGGTGTTTTTTAAGTTTTGGAAATGACGTAAATCGGATAGAGCCCGATTTGGGACCGTACGGAGGACGATTGGTGACAGTGAACACGAGGTGTCAGATTGTTGCAAATCTCACAGCACTCGTGTGCGATCTGGCACTGTTGTGGTGGAGGAGATGATGCTCTGTGGGTGGATGGTTAGAAACTGGATTATAGCACACTGCTTCTCACACACCGACACAATAACGTTAGACACCAAGCTGCAATTTGGAGCACTCTGGCAGCAGGGGGTGGCGACTCGCAACAGCGAAACGGCAAAGTCAACAGGGTAATATGTGTTCCGTGCAATGTCTCAGCCGGTTTCGAGAACAGAATAAAAAACTCGGAGATGTCACTTTTCAGTATGCTTTCATAATATCAAACCAAAATAGCACGTGTGCTGTCACGTTTCTTTCCTCGCAATTGGTTTTAACAGAATATGGGAAATTTGTATATATGGTTTGTCAGTTTATGATAAGAATACTAACATGGAATCTGAATAATCCAAAACTTTGTAATCCTACCCTTTTGTAGATAAAAAGTCTGTGAAGTACTGTGATTGAGAGTACTGCCTCCATAGACCCAGTAGCTGGAGAGGCCTCTCTCTTACCCCATTTAACAACAGATTTACTCGTTCATTTTAAGTGACTCCAATTCCCAATCACGGTTTCATTTGCATTTACAGTAAATGAGGCTCAGTGTCTGAGAGAGGGGGAAGAGGGTGGGGATAGAGTAAATGGAAATTTAGAGAGGGGAAGGAGGAGATGGACAGAGAGAAGGGTGAGGAGGAGATTAGGACATATATGCAGTTCCCATAAATATTTGGCAATTGCCAAGCTTTGCTGGGTTTAGTAGTGTAGTGTAAGGTAACTCCTTTAAAACTTGTGGTTTGTAATAAAGTACTGTGAAAGCCGACTGTTACTTTCCAGGGGACTTGAAATAATAATGTAGACTGTGGGAAACAACTTTTTAAGTGGTAAAAGTTATGTACAGGATCCTCCTTGCATTTTTGTGGTTTATGTACAATATATAAACTGATGTGACAAAATTCACATATATGCATCTATACAAATGGGGTAGTATTGCTCACACAGTGCGTAAAGTGTAGTGTATTGGTGGAACTGTCATTTGTACTCAAGCGATTCGTGTGAAAAGGTTTCTGACTCGATTACGGCTACACGACACAAATTGATAGATTTTTAATGGGGAACAGTAGTCGGAGCGAGGCGCGCGGGACATTCCGTCTCGGAAATTGTCAGGGAATTTGATATTTCACAATCGGGGCGAGAGTGTGCCGAGAATACCGTATTTCGGGCATTACCTCTTACTGGGGACGGTGCAGTGGCCGACAGCCTTCACTTGACGACAGAGAGCAGTGGGGTTTGTGACGCACCGTCTGTGCTTACGGACGAGTGACACTGCCTCAAAATCGGTGTGAAATGTATGACGACTGGTGTGAGTGTCTTTGCTGATGGCGTGTCATTGCCTGCGGCACATCTCTGGGGCCAGTGACCGTATCGGTCGGACCCTAGACGACTCGAAACTGTGTACCGGTCACGCGTGTCCCGATTTCAGTCGGGAAGAGCTGACGGTACAGTTCGATTGTGCCACAGACAAACGGAACCGTGGACCTGCGATGTCAGTGAGGCACTGTGTGAGCTGGCGCCGGCTCCGTAATGGTGTGGGCTGTTTTTACGTGCAGTGGACTGGCTCCTCAGGATGTTTGGCTACCGGGAGACCATTTGCAGCTATCGTGGACATCGTGTTCCCAAACAGTGCTGAAATTTTCATGGATGACAATGCATCATGTTGTATTTGGTTCAAAGAACAGTTTGAGGAAACGGTTTGGCCATCGAGATCACCTGAAATGAATGCCGTCAAATACCTATGGAGCATAATCGATAGGCAAGTTTGTACACGGAATCTTGCACCGGCAACACTTTCGCAGTTGTGGACGTCTGTAGCGGCAGCACGGCTCAGTATTTCTGCACGGCGACTCCCGGCAACTTGTCGAGTCCATGCCACATCGAGATGCTGCACTGCACCGGACAAAAAGGTGTTCGACATGATATTAGGAGGTATTCCGTGACTTGTGTCACCTCAGTGTATAAATAGAGAGTGGAGCAGAGAAAATGAATGTTTATTGAACCACTAGTACGTGGTGAGGAGAGGGGGTATTGATCTTGAATGTATGTTGGCAGACTGCTCATACAATGCAGTTTGTCGCTGTGGAGTGTTAGGAGTGCAGAGCATCGTTTGTTCGTTGTTGAGCAGTACATAAGAAACAATGATTCTGTAGTCAAAGTGCAAAGTTTTTTTTCGTCAAAATTTTACAGTTGGATGTCGAGGTGCAGTGCCTGATCGAAATACTGTACTTCGATGGGTTGCAGCGTTTAGAAGTACTGGATCTGTGATGAAAAGCCGGCCGGGGTGGCAGAGTGGTTCTAGGCGCTACCTTTTTTTTTTTTTTTTTTTTTTTTTTTTTTTTTTTTTTTTTTTTTTTTTTTTTTTTTTGATGACAAAGAAACCACCTGGTCTTCCCTGTTCAGTTCGTAGTCTGGAAAAATGTAGACAGAGTGAGAACTGCAGTTCCTGCAAGTCCGAAACGATTGGCTAGATTACAGGCTGTAGCGCTTGGTATGACACATCATACACTTCACTGCATCTTACGTGATGATCTTAAGTTTCACCTGGACAAATAATGGTCATCCAGCAGCTTATTGAAGGGGTTTTTGTGCAGTGCAGAGATTTTTGTCAAGTAATGGACGAAATTTTTGTGGAAGATGCAGATGCTACAGTCTTCCTGAGCGATGAAGCACATTTTCATGTAGACAGTTATGTCAGTGTTCAAAATTGTTGGTATTGGTCACTGAAGAACCCACGTGAATTGCACCAAAGACCTCTCCACAGTTTAAAAGTAACAGTGTGGTGTTGAATTTCAAAGATGGGGATTGTTGGACCCAACTTTTTTGAACAGGAAGGAACTGGAGTTATTGTGACATCAGTGCGCTACGTTAAAAATGTTTAACAACTTTCTTTGTCCAGAACTTGAAAGGCGTAGAGTGACCATGAGAGAAACATGGTTTCAGTAGGCCGGTGCCACAACTCACACGGTGAGAGCATCCATGAAAGTGGTTTGACAAATGTTCCCAGGACATGTTATTTCGAGATATGGTGATGTTTACTGGCCCCCTTGCTCACCTGATTTGTCGATATGCGACCTCTTTTTGTGGGGAAAAACTAATTTCCTAATGTTGTTGTCATAGAGGTTATAGATATATTTTAATCATGCAAGCATATATAAATTTTTTAAATTAAAATGAAGTAACCATTCTTCTTATCAAAGAACTCGTATGCAAAGTGAGTGAACTCGGCTCGCTGCCGTGATGACGTTGCCATCTGACAAACTAATTGATGAGCTAAGACTCCCAACGTGCTGAGCAGCAAGCTGTGTTAACTAAGCCCAATTTGCTTCCACTCCTCTGTAACTCACTGTCTGTGTGACTCATTCACTCACTTTGTGTGTCCTACAACAGTTATGTAGTATCTGAAATTCACACGGGATACAGATTTCTATAGTAATCTCGAAGCAGGTGGATTGCCACCAGAAACAGTTCATTCTGCTTGCTATCAACTGTCATCTCACTTAAAGCCTTAAAAAATCAATATTTTTTATTAATGAAGAGCACCTCATAATAAATGATATTACGTATAGACATATAAAGACAGCTTTTAAAGCTCAAAATAATGTGTTACTAAATGTTAAAGATGACCAATAATAAAATTGTGAGTATATTCGTTCACTGGACTCTGACTAAAATATCCTGAAATTTGGAAGTTATTTTTTACTCCCTGTGTAGCTGTGTAGTGTAATTACGTATTTCAGAAAGGTTTCCTGGGAACGTAAAACTCGAAGGAGCTGGTTGGTGCATAGTGGACATATTTATCTTGTACCATTATTCGACATTTGTTGTTCGGTTGACGAACTGTTGTCAGTTTCAGTCTCTGGCCAAGTAATGTCACATTCTTCTTCCCCTTCTGAGCCGCTAAATTCATCGCCAATCTCAGGGTCACTATAGCCATCCTGTTTTGAAAGCGTTGCATAACAACAGTGTAGGATTGGGGTCAAAAGCGCACATTTTGTTGTCGAGTATCTGGAGATGAACACAGTAAAGGTGATAACTAGTACAACCACCTCAACTGAAACACAACAGCTGAGCAAGAAATGTAGGACTGGGTGACATCTAGTGGCTGAACAGTTAACTGTCGGTGCTGAAATGGACATGAGGGGTGGGGGGGGGGGGGGGGTATATTTTTCCGATGGTGTGTCCTTGGGTTGCCAGAGTATATTCGGGATTTCAAGTTTTTTTCAAAATACACTAATGACCATTAAAATTCCTACACCAAGAAGAAATGCAGATGATAAACAGGTATTCACTGGACAAATATGTTATACTAGTACTGACGTGATAAAATTTTATGCTATTTGGGTGCGTAGATCCTGAGATATCAGTACCCAGAACAACCACCTCTTCTCGTAATAACGGCCTTCATATGCCTGGGCATTGAGTCAAACAGAGCTTCGATGGCATGTACAGGTACAGCTGCCCATGCAGCTTGAACACGATACCACAGTTCATCAAGAGTAGTGACTGGCGTATTGTGACGAGCCTGTTTCTTGGCCACCATTGACCAGACGTTTTCAGTTAGTGAGAGATCTGGAGAAGGAGATGGCCAGGGCAGCAGTCGAACATTTTCTGTATCCAGAAAAGCCCATACGGGACCTGCAACATGTGGTCGTGCATTATCCTGCTGAAATATAGGGTTTTGTAGGGCTCGAATGAAGGGTAGAGTCACGGGTCGTAACACATCTGAAATGTAACGTCCACTGCTCAAAGTGCTGTCAATGTGAACAATAGGTGACCGAGATGTGTAACCAATGGCACCCCGTACCATTACGCCGGGTAATATGCCAATGACGAATACACGCTTCCAATGTGCATTCACCGCGATGTCGCAAACACGGATGTAACCATCGTGATGCTGTAAATAGAACCTGGATTCATCCGAAAAAATGACGTTTGCCATTCTTGCACCCAGATTTGTCGTTGAGTACACCATCACAGACGCTCCTGTCTGTGATGCAGTGTCAAGGGTAACCGCAGCCACGGTTTCTGAGCTGATAGACCATTGTGCTGCAAACGTCGTCGAACTGTTCGTGCAGATGGTTGTTGTCTAGCGAACGTCTCCATCTGTCGACTCGAGGATCGAGACGTGGCTGCACGACCCGTTACAGCCGTGCGGATAAGATGCCTGTCATCTCGACTGCTAGCGATACGAGGCCGTTGGCATCCAGCATGGCGTTTCGTATTACCCTCCTGAACCCACCGATTCCATATTTTGCTAACAAGTCATTGGATCTCGACCGACACGAGCAGCAATGTCGCGATATGATAAACCGCAATCGTGATAGGCTACAATCCGACCTTTATCAAAGTCGGAAATGTGATGGTACGCATTTCTTCTCCTTACACGAGGCATCACAACAACGTTTCACAGGTTGGAAATTTTGCTCATGTCAGCACGTTGTCCATGTCGCCACTGGCGCCAACATTGTATGAATGCTCTGAGAGACTAATCATTTGCATATCACAGCATCTTCTTCCTATCGGTTAAATTTCACGTCTGTAGCAAGTCATCTTCGCGGTGTAGCAATTTTAATGGCCAGTAGTGTAATAAAATTGAGGTGACTCAGTGTTCTACATTAAAGGGCCAAGTAGAACCACGGGTACATACTGCATCCAGTGAAGCAGCCAAAAGGGGAGGAGGTTGACGAGGCATGTGGACTTCAGTGACTGTGAAATCAGCTCAAATTTATGAAGTACAGAAGGTGTTGATTGAGTCTAGGAGGACACAAGATGACTTAGACAAAATTTCTAGTTGGTGTGATGGGTGGCAGCTGACTCTAAATGAATGTATGTCAAAGCTGATGAGTAAGAAAAACTAACCTGCAATGTTTGGATACAGCATTAATAGTGTCACGTGTGACACAGTCACGTGTGACACAGTCACGTTGCTTAAATATCTGAGCATAATTCTGTAAAGCGATATGAAATTGAACGAGCATGTGACGACTTTGGTAGGAAAGGCGAAAGGTAGAGTTCGGTTTATCGGCTGAATTCTGGAAAAGTGTTGTTCAACTGTAAAGGAAACCTGATACAGGAGGTTAGTGCGACCTATTCTCGAGTACTGCTCAAGTGTTGGGAACCTGCACCAGGTCTGATTGTAGGAAGACATTAATGCAGTTCAGAGGTGGGCTGCTAGATTTGTTACTGGTCGGTTGAACCTCACAGAAGTGTTACGGAGATGCTTCGGGAACTCGAACAGGGATCCCTGGAGGGAAGGCGACATTCTTTTCGAAGAACACTACTGAGAAAATATAGAGAACCGGCATTTAACGGTGACTGCAGAACGGTTCTAGATGTGGGAAATTAGGGCTCATATGGAAGCATATAGATGTTCATTTTTCCTTGGTTCCATCTGGGAGTGGAACAAGAAAGGAAATGACTAGTGGTGCTACAGGGTAGGCCTCGCCTTAGGTGGATCACGGAATATTGATGTAGATCTCATAAATGAGATGTTACTATATGATAATAAGACCGCAAATGACACGGATGCCATCAGTCTTACTGATCGACTGCCTGTAACCTAGTGAGGTGGCATATTTAGGGGGTCGAGGAGAGGCTCTGCTTTTTGTCACCTTTTGTCACAACTGAATCGTTTCTGCTCGTTGGGAGTAGTCAGTGCAGTGGGCATCTGTTCTGCCTCATTTGCTTAACCAATTTGTTTCCGTGTCATACCGGTCTTGTCAAATCTGACGGGTGGTGGTGTTTCCTCCTAAGTGCAGCGTACATAATGTTAAGATAGGCAGCTAAGTTTGCACTCATCTAACACATTTTTGCTGAGCTCACTCGCGTTGACGTACCATTCTTTTTGTTAACAAGTAGCAGCTGGCTCGTGTCAATACTTCAGTGTACTCGAGCAAAGCCTTTCTTTCGGACTTAGAAAATTTCACTTTCCCGTTCCCTTACTTTCTCGATACACGTCAACGTCCTCAGTGCAGTAATGCGAGCTTCCACTGTGGTCGACGGAGTACGGTGGTGCAGCGGTTAACACACTGGACGCGCATTTGGGAGGACGACAGTTCGAACCCGCATCTAGCCGTCCTGATTTACGTTTGCCGTGATATCCCTAAAGTGCTTAAGACAAATGCTGCAATGGTTCGTATGAAAGGGTAAGTCCGATTTCCTTCCCTGTCCTTCTTCCCTAATCCCTCAGTCTCTAACGACCTCACTGTAGATAGGACATTAGACTCTTAATCTCCTCTCCTTCTTTCTCCTCCGTTGTGGTCGACCAGAATGTCCGTGACCTGTATGTCTGCTCCGACATTCCCACGAGGTCCGACATCGATCCCTTTTCGCATCCGAATACCACAAAAATCTGGATGTTGCGTGAATTGACCAGCTGACCAAATGATGACCCACAATGGGGCCCCTTTCAAACTCCACCAGGTACTGTTAACACTGTCTCACATTAGTGTATGCAGCATTTCCGTGTCCTTAACGGTTATCAGTCAACATCTGACACTGTTTATGCCCCTTACATACCTTACCAGCCTGGTAACAACAGTAATGCGCTGTGGTCCATCAGACCGTATCTTCTGGGTGCTTCGCATTTTATGCCATGCAATGTACCTGTATACTCAGTGGGGCTGCATCATAACAGGACATACAACTCCTTCAACATTTTGTCCCTATACAGAAAGGGAAAACAGGTGGCTCTGAGTGTCTTTAGTTGCCTCAATATCTTAACTTCTCAGTGCTAAAATTTAGACAGTGTTGTTAGAGAAAAGTCACCATAGGTATTACTTACATCCTTATATGTCTTGTAGAACAACTGACAGAATAAGATGGAGAAACTGAGAGACCGTACAGAGACTTGATGGCACGCTGGACAGGAATGTGACGGGAAATGGGTGAAATTATAACAGCACACAAAGATCCTCCACCTTCAGTTTTTGAGTATAATGGAGATATGCTGTGTACCCAAACGATAGAAGAAGGTGGTCAGAAAGTTGTCCTCTAATAACAGACTGCATTTGTTTCCAAAATAGAACTAATTTGTCTTTGCAGTGTCAGAGTTCTGATCAAGTTTGACTCGAAATAGGAAAACACTTTGGCATATCTCCACAGTAGCGCTCAGTCCTTCCTCGACCATGAATCTGTGTAATTTCAGTTGTCAATTCTGTAGGTATCTTCCTTGGTGCAGTTTTGTAGAATTTGGAGGAGATTCGGTGCTAGAATGGTCACTCCCCTCAAGCCAGTCTAGAGTCCGAAAAATTTGCACCTAGCTCGAGACAAAGCCCACACAAAGTTGAAAAATAATGTCTCCTCAATAACTGACAGTTTGATAAAAGGCAGATGATTTCAATACGGTAGAGTACAGTGGAGGTTTTGTTATGTCTGAGGTGCAAAGGATTCTGTATAAATTACTAGTGAACCCGGCAGTACTTTGGAATTGCTAAATAAGTACAGTTATCGGATATACATCGTAAACTCCTTCCCACCCCTCTGCTCATCTCTTTCACCCTCTCTTTTTGTCCCCCTCCTCTCTCTCTCTCTCTCTCTCTCTCTCTCTCTCTCTCTGTGTGTGTGTGTGTGTGTGTGTGTGTGTGTGTGTGTGCGTGCGCGTGCGCGTGCGCGTGCGCGTGCATCATCCCTTCCCTCCTCCTGTTCATGTCTTCCTTCCCCCTTCTATTTCCATTTCCTCTGCCCCTCTCTGTTCATCGCCTTCTTGCCCCTCTCTGACTTCAATCCTTGTTTATTGTTATTGTGTGTGAAACATTGATTTGGAATGGAAGTTGCTTACAATGAATGGTAAGTCAGTGGTGATCATTGGTACGTGGTGTACGAGAGACACCTCCAACTACTGGATGTGCGAAGATAGTGGTTTTAATCTGTGAATCAGTAGGATTACAAAGTTTTGAACAATTCAGATTCTGTTGTAATATTCTAATTGTAAGTCAATAATCCATAAATAAACCTTTCTGTGTAAAACTGTTGGCGAGGAAGAAAACTAAACAGTACATTGTTGTGTGTACAATATTTGTTTCAAATCAAATGGAAATAGAAAGAATATACATGATAAAAATAATTTGCCTAATGGCTCGCATGCCTTCCTACCGTAGTTGAAACTGACTACAAGAAAGAAAATGAAACTATACATTTTCACAGCACAGCCAGTTTCAACAGAAAACCTGTTTGTCAACCTCAAGATGACTGTACATTACCATTTGAAAAAGTATGTAGCCTAGTTCCATCTGTGTGTTTATTAATATATTGTGTAAAAATTTGAAGTAAATTGGTCAAGAAATTTTTGATGTTTTTGGTAACATTTTCCCTCTATACGTTACATATTGTATAGCATATATTCTAAACATATGTAGCCCATGTCCATCTGAAAATCTACTAAAATATCGTGTTGTACAATATGAAGTAAATTGGTCACTACGTTTTCAGATTTTTGGTAACAACATTAGATGGCAACTTGTCTTTATATAGTAGTATAGATTTTGATGGTGCATTTGTGAGAGGTTAAGTAAATAAAACTTATTTAAAGAGCAGCATCATAAAAGCACTGACTGCTGCAGTTTTGTGTGTTTGTTTACAGGCACAGGTCCCGAGTTTGAGTCTCAGCCTGGCACACAGTTTTAATCTGCCAGGAAGATTTATATCGGCGCACACTCCGCTGCAGAGTGAAAATTTCATTCTATTTACAGACAACTGGTTTTCATCGAGCAACCTTCTTCAAATCACAAATTAGCATTGTATCGGCCTAAAGAAAATTTCCTTGGTGTTCAGTATGTAATTATTAGTAGCACATTCGTCACTTAATTGTGCATCTGTTACCGTACTGATTTCTGCTAGTCATGAAATGGGCAAATTGACAGTCCATTACACTGTTCCTTATATCGAAATCTGCATTTAGAACTCCACAAACCACCTTACGCTAGGTGGTGGAGGGTACTTGTGTACTACAGTGACTTCCCCTTTTCTTGATCCAGTCACGAATAGTTCACAAGAAGAATAGTTGCTGGTTAGTCTGTGTGGGCTCTAATTTTACCTTCACCATCTTCTCATAACATATACCGGGTGATCAAAAAGTCAGTATAAATTTGAAAACGTAATAAACCACGGAGTAATGTAGAGAGGGGTGTAACAATTGACACACATGTTTGGAATGAAAGGGGGTTTTATTAGAAAAAAAAATTAAGTTCACAAAATGTCCGACAGATGGCGCCGGACAGCAAAACGTCAGTGACTGCGCATGGCAATCGTGTATAAAAGGAGCCGTAATGAGAGAGAGAATCAGATGCGCCAGCAGTCGCAGCATGTTGACGTTACCTCAAAAGGCGCTTTTAGTGAAGCTCTATTATCAGAATGGGGAACGTGATAGTTCAGCGTTATGATACTATCGCCATAGGAAGGGGATATGAACGGGTAAAGGTCCTTTGACAAATGCAGCTGTGGCGAGAATGATTTCGAAATTCGAAGCCACGTGTTGGTTAGACGATAGAAACCGTAGTGGCCGACCGAGCACGAGGCGTAATGCTGCTGAGACAGTTCAGGAAGAAATGGAGAATGTACCGGGTTCGTCTGTGCACGGGGAAGTCAGCGCTCGTGCAGTCGCGCATCACACCGGCATTCCATACACTACTGTTTGGTTGGCACTGAGGCGTACCCTCCGATGCTATCCGTACAAAATCCATCAGCATCGTGAACTGTTACCTGGCGATTTAGTGAAGTGGAGGGCATTTGCGGTGTGGCCGTTTCAAATGATGGCAGAAGATGACGATTGGTCGAGTAATGTGTTGTGGACCGACGAAGCTCATTTCACGCTCCTAAAGTTTGTCAACGCCCACAACTGGAGAATTTGGGCTACCGAAAATCCTACAACTGTCGTGGAAACTCCATTGCACGACGAAAAAGTCACGGTATGGGTTGAATTTCACATCTACCATTATCGGGCCTTTTTCTTCGAGGAAATGCGCGATTCTGATTTTGTAACTGCTACCGTCACGGGTGAGAGATACGCCGATATGTTACAGAATCGCATCATCCACAGCCTGGCTGATAAACACACACGATGTTTATGCAGGGTGGCGCTCCACCCCATATAGCTAGACGCGTGAAAGGTCTCTTGCGCGCGTCGTTTGTCGATGGTCATGTGCTCAGGCGCCACTTTCGTCATGCTTGGCCTCCCAGGTCCTCAGACCTCAGTCCGTGCGATTATTGGCTTTGGGGTTACCTGGAGTCGCAAGTGTATCGTGATTGACCGACATCTCTAGGGATGCTGAAAGACAACATCCGCCGCCAATGCCTCACCATAACTCAGGACTTGCTTTACAGTGCTCTTCACAACATTATTCCTCGAATACAGCTATTTTTGAGGAATGATGGTGGACATATTGACGATTTCCTGTAAAGAAAATCATCTTTGCTTTGTCTTACTTTGTTATGCTAATTATTGCTATTCTGACCAGATGTAGTGCCATCTGTCGGACATTCTTTGAACCCTCTTTTTTTTTTTTTTTGGTTCTAGTAAAACCCCACGTCATTTCAAGTACGTGTGTCAATTTATACCTCTCTGTAAACATTATTCCATGATTTATTCAGTTTTCAAATTTATACTGACTCTTTGATCACCCGGTATGTTGGAGAGAATAATATATTGGTTGACTCTCGTAGGATTGTACGCTCTTTGAACTGTTGTCAGTAAGCTACACCGCAATGCAGAACACCTGTTGCAGTGTTTGCACTGGAATTGATAGTTCTTCCAATGAATCTGTTTCTGGCCTCTGCCTTACCTGCAGTTTGTTGTATGTGGTCTCTCTACTTCATATCACTCTGTACACATGCACTCGGATATTTCACAGACATTGTTTATGTCGAGGGTCAGTTGCCGGTCCCTACACCGAATGGTGATCCGCTGCAGGTCTTTCTGGTTTTTGCTACAATTTTCCAGCATTGTCATTAAGGAGCCTCCTGAAACTTCATATACACAGTGGACCATTTTAATCCGTAACTCAGAATGAAGGTGAGAAACCACAAAAAATTGTGGTTAAAAGTTGTAGGTGGCAGAGTCACACATTGCTACCAGTGGAGGGGCATCCAGAAGAACGAGAGGTGAGGGGGCACATTCAGCGACTTGTAAAACGATGACCTACATTTTATTTATGTTTGTTCTGTCTCGCAAATGCCACTGTAACATTTATATTCTGTGATGTATTTATTTTTCGTAATATTAATTAAAACTTAAAGTTCAAATCTCTGTTTGCCCTTTCCAAATCCATTGTCACAAATAGGTGTTTCCATGAAACAAAACTTGGCCTTCGAATGACCTTCGATAATTCCTTCTGAAAGCTTGGTTATTGTTAATGGTAGGTGACCCCTTGTGCCCCCTTACGATGTGCATCTAACATTGCATTTTGCTGTATCCCTCTTTTTCAGAATCAATCCCTACTAGAAATAAAAACATATTTGCTTATTCGACTTTCGTCAAGTCTTGCCGTGACCTTGAATAATGTATCATTTTATGCATAAAATATGCCACGCTTTTCAAATCTTAAATTAAATATTAAGGTTCTCATTTTAAAAAGTCACATTGACCTCCAAAACATCATGAAAATCACGTTCGAGGTCACTGCCATTGGCAGCAAAGCGTGACCCTCTTTACCACCTACAACTTTTTTCTAAAACATTTTGCTGTGTCTCATCTCCATCCTGATTCCAACCCCCCCCCCCCCTTCCCCTTCTTATGGGTTAAAATGCCCCTCCCCCCCACCTGCGTATTGTAACTTTTGGCATACACCTGAAATTACTCTCTCTTCTAAAGATTTCCCTCTGTAGAGAGCACCTGCTCTTTTTCCAAAAGACAACCCTAACTGTGTTTTTGCGCTGGCTAAATTTTGTTAAACTGTTTCGGCATTCCCTCGCAGTGTATTTGTGTTCGCCTAACGGTTTTGTCTATCATCTCTGTTTTGTGAGCATTTATAAGTGTTTTTGGAGTCTATCTCACTGCCGAAGCGGGTCGGGCCGCCCGGTGGTTCATGGTCTGTCATCTGTGCTGCCGGTTTCCCAGACTTAGAACTAGCCGATTGTCAGACTGCTACAACATTTCACAGAACTGCCATCAGGCAGTCTGTTTTATGTGATCCCTTATCGTGGGGATGCCCGATTTCTCATGCGAGGCCCCGTTCCGGTAGTCACGCGGTAAGTGCGAGGTGAGTTGCAGAGCTCTCCCTTGCACTCTTTGGAGCTGACAAATACGAGTATCTGATGCTTTCGCTAGACTGCAGATGTGTATTTTAACACTGGTAAATCGGTGCTAAATACATTTAAGCTGTGCTAAACTGTGTACAGAAAGAATAATTACATTTGTTTTGCCGTGAAAGTTTGTCATTTCATTTGAAATGTCTTCAGTGGTCTGAAATATATAAAGATTTTGACTTATGTGCAGCACTCTTAAGTGACACCTGTTGAAATTTTGCACGATAAGTTATAAATAGATCTTGCTCACTAAATGTTTTGTTACACATAGTGGTTGGTTGGTTGATTTGGGGGGAGGAGACCAAACTGCGAGGTCATCAGTTTCATCGGACTAGGGAAGGATGGGGAAGGAAGTCGGCCGTGCCCTTTCAAAGAAACCATCCCGTCATTTGCTTCAAGCGATTTAGGGAAATCACAGAAAATCTAAATCAGGATGGCCGGACGCAGGATTGAACCGTCGTCCGCCCGAATGCGAGTCCATTGTGTTAACCACTGCGCCACCTTGCTCGGTTATTACATATAGTGTCACTGATGGATGTTGCATTGCATTTGTGTTAGCTGTTCTGATGGTGAAGCTGTTGTTCTGCTCCTAGCACTACAAATAATTGTCAGCAAAGGTCAGAAACTGCGGTACACCTTTCCAAATGTTAGTGTGTTGTTCTTTTTGTAATGTTACCTGCTGTAGAATTTATCTGATGTATATGGTCAGCAGATTTATTAGTGATTTCTTTAATTTCTTTTAAAAATTAATATCCCAGTAACCATATGCTTAATCTAAGATCTCGAACGTAAGCTTGTTCAACTTGGCTTGCTGCTATGATGACCATGTTGCCATCTGACAAAATTGATGAGTGTATGACTCCCAACGTGCTGAGCGGCAAGCTGTGTGAACTCGGCCCATTTTACTACCTCTCCTACCTAACTCTGTAACTCGGTGGCACTCTCCTCATTTGCTCACCGACTCTCGTGCCTTTTGCTCACTCCTTTTCTTCTTTACTCATTCACTCAGTTCTTTCATCAGTCAGTCACTACTCTTCCCTCCCCTCGTCTCTCGTCGTCCACGTTTATCGATTTACGGATACTGTGTCAGCTCGATCACGGCGTCTGCCTTTGCAGTTCCTCGGCGAGGAGGCGGAGACGGTGCGCACGGGTCTGTGGGTGGGCGATTGCTTCATCTACACAAACACGGTGAACCGAGTCAACTACTACGTGGGTGGCGAGATCGTGACGGTGGCGCACCTGGACCGCACCATGTACGTGCTGGGCTACGTGGCGCGTGAGGATCGTCTCTACCTCTGCGACAAGGAGCTTGGTGTGGTGAGTAAGCTGGGAGTGCGGTGAGGCGGGTGCTCTGTCCTCCTGGAACAGAACTGCTGCCTGCTGATGCACCGCCCTCACCCAGAAGTTTTAATACAGATGGGATAAACTGTTGATAATGTGTAGTGTTACCTACTGTAGAATTTACTTCTACGATATTTGTGATTTTGTGTGTGTGTGTGTGTGTGTGTGTGTGTGTGTGTGTGTGTGTGTGTAGGGGAGGGGGCAGGGGGGCGGCCAGGGTGTGCGCATATGCAGGGTGATTTTTATTAATGTTTAATAACCACCGAAGTGATGTAGATGGCAGTGAGACAAGAAATTTAATATTACACAAGGGCCCTGATGTAGATGGCAGTGAGACAAGAAATTTAATATTACACAAGGGCCCGCCAATGTTGTGAAATACACCAAAAGTGGTCAACAAATGTTGAATGTGTGACATCGCCAGACGACATACGTCACACCCGATCGTCCTGCAACGTTACCTAACAGTTATAGTTCAGTTTAGTTGCCCTGCCAAACAGCACCCTGTACGAACAAACCAGTTGCGCCTTTACTTGCAGTGACTCATGCTTCGGGTATTTGTGCTATGCACGGCTCTGTTTAAAAAGGATAGCTCTGTATAGTCATAGGTTTGAGCCGCACACATCTGCTTTCGAGCCCTGTGGCTGATTCATTGCAAGTGATAAATGTGGGTGTGATCCTGCAGTCAAATAGTCAATGCATTGGCTAGAATTGTGAGTTAATAAAATATACAGAAATACAAAATAAAGTTAAATCAACAATTTAATAAAATGGATTCTATTCTAATTTCTGTAATCGCTATAGATGATAGAATTATGTTTATTGGAGAAAGGACATGTCAAATAAACAGGAAGTGGTCCTACAATATTCAGTTAAAATATGGACAGAAAATACCCTTATCAAAGGCAGTAAAGTTAAACTGAGAGAGTTATGAGAATGGTAGCAAAATCACCAGACAAAATAGTCATCACAGATACACGAAAACTGAGTCTGTTTCATAACACAGTACACGAAGTATACACCAGCTCAAAACAGTTCATAGTTCTACGTGATAATTCACAAATTAACACGTGCATTACAAAGAACAATAACTCTATACTGTTTATTTCAGGTCCATAAATAAAGTAGCAAAAGTTAATCCTACTCTTCAGTGCATTCAAACCTTTCAAAAGTCAAAGTAGGGTAGTGGCCATTCACTGCCCAGTTTCAGCTGCATACACGATAGAGTGACGCATGTTACCTCGGGCAGGTCTGATATGTTGAAGAACTCGACGTAACGTGTCCAGAATTGCTTCCTCGGCCTCTTCACTCGACAAGTCCCAGTCTCTACTTGACACCCGCATTGTTTTGTTACTATCTACTTTTCCATTGACTGAAGGCCATACCCACCAAAAATACATTGTCCTTAAACTCTACAGACATGATTTGATTCAAGTTGACCACTTACCAGACTAAATTAATATATTAGAACAGTATTTAAATACAGAAATGTCATAAATATTTGGTCACATTCAGATCATTCACGATAAATATAAGCAGTAGTCGGTTAACGAGTAAATAAACCAGCATTCTTGCACAGCTGTGCTCACGATAAATGACAATAATTTGTCTTCAAGTATTGTTTTAAACAATTATTTATGCCTTCTTTAAAGAAGTGTCTTTCAGATCTCTTTTCAACTGTGGTGTCCTCTAACACGTTGTATTGACCATTTACAAAATTATAACAGTTTTCAGTAGCACTGGAAGTTAATTGTGTAAATACTAGCTTCCTTAATTTTACAGATACTGAAACACTGGCACGTCACTGGATGTGCCTAACACTTCTGAGATAGAATCTGTATTTGTACCTGTACTAATATTTGACTGAGAGTTAATGTCGAATCTCGAAGGACTGTAACTTAGCCATTTTTAAGAGTCCCTGACATGCGGCCATTTCTCGGAGCATCTCCTGCACGAAGGCTGCGTGAGTAAGAGCCGTCCAAATTTTCAGCTTCGGGATTTTCTCCGTATCTGGAAATGCTGCCGGTATTCGTACCTGGACTCGCTGTACTGGGCACCTAGCCGGAAGTGGGAACTGCCACAGTGTGCTCCGGGACCTACTAGCGTTCAGCCGTACGAAAAATTCGTCTTACTTCGGACCGATACTGGGCTGCCGATTAGCTCGCCTAAATACGTGTGACATTACAATCCCAACTGAAGTCAAATATTCACATTGGTGTGACTCCAGGGTACGTGCACGACTTAAGCACGGAGCTCAGGGTTGGAGTCTCGTTCTCACATGCAGTATGTTATTCGTGGCATTACATAATTGTGTGTTTACATTGAGGTAAGATTTATTATATTTACTTATCTCGCGGTCTCTGCCGGTTCGTTTCAAAGTACAGTATGACAAAAACAAGTAAATGTGTGTAAGCTTCTGAATTCTGTTATTGTCAGTAAATGATATAAGTTTTTGTTACTAGATAGTGTCTGTAAAATATATACATAAATAAATAGAAAGAAAAAGAGAGAGAGGGACAAAAGGAAAAAATTAAAAATAAGAACTGAATTTGCTTTGTTGCAGTGAGGACACTAATTTACAAAAGATATTTGAAATTTTCACCATTGTGTGCAGCAACGTTACAAGTCATCTTGGGATGTCACACGTTCAACATTTGTTGTCCACTTTTGGGGTATTTCCTGATGTGTCTCGCCCTTTGTGTCTCGCATTTAATTACTTGTTGCAGTGGTGTCTACATCACTTCGGATGTTTGTAATTGTGTATAATTAAAATATTTTCCCAGCATCGTCAAACTCGGCTTTCTGCTATGATGTCACGATCCCTTCTCTCTGATAAACCGGTTGACGAGCACACAATCCCAAACATGCCGAGTGGCAAGCTGTGTATACTTTGCCCAATTAGCTCCTCTCCTTCCTCTCTGAGATACTCCATCCCTAACTCATTTACTACTGCAGATTGTTAATTATGAGTAACATATTACAAGTTTTCAATTTCAGGTAATAATTTCCAGAAACCTATTAATTATTTAGTCGGTTCCATATTGGTTGTGAAGTGCACTGGAATCAGGGAAGTAATTTGCGTTGGTGCAGCACTTTGCCTGTGAATTGATAAATCTATTGTCAGATGACTTTGTTTCAGGAGTCATTTTGGACCACAGTGTTTGCCTTCAGATATCACACACAGCAATTTTGTGCCTCCAATCACTCACAGAAAAATTTTTCCTACAGATTACTGGATTTCTGTCTTATTCATTGTTAACTTCAAAAAAACTACACACAAAATAGAAAGTAAATTTTCTGTACTTCACTTTTCTGTAGTATTTCACATTTTTGTAACATGTGAATGCAGTACTGATGTTGGGAACAAACAACACAGTCGAATTGTAACTGTGTCAAGGCTTTCACATCGGAACAGTGACACTTCTTCCACTGTGGAGTCAGCATGCATTCGGCAATTGTCCCTACCTTCGGAGGCACCGGTTTATTTACACTGAATCACAACCTTAATTTTAGCCGCAGATCTAACCTCTAGAACTGACTCGAGCTAACTCCAGATTTGGACTGTGCAAAAATATGTCAGCTCATCAAAGACGGTATAATACACAGAGTAAATACTATTCAAATATTCACATCGAGTGCGGTAATTCATTCACAGAATATTATTTACTCGTGCAATGTTTGTCGTATAATATATCAACTGAAATATTCTTATAACTCTGTACTGAGGTACAATATTCTCAGAGTGCCCAGATACATTAATGTGACCACCTTTCAAAAGTTCGAATAAACACCTTTTGCAGCTCAGACCACTGCGAGGCTTGCGGGGAGAGCCGTGCGAAACGTCGCAGTGTCCTGCTGGTAGAGACTGTGCGGAGGAAAAACGAACCACACTTAGGAGTGGATGCGGTCCTTGGGCACAGGTTCGGGCTCGGGACGATCCGTCGCATCTTCCGGAATGCCGTCCGGCCCGGACCCTTCAGACAATTGTAGCAGGGTGTTCGGTTTCCGGCGTTTCCGTACACGCTGACAGTCACCTTCTGACGGAGCATAAAATATAGGTCATCCGAAAGGCCACGGCTACGTGTCACCGTCCGGCGAACGTCCAGTTGCGGTGTCGGCGTGCAAATTCCGGTCTCTGCCGGTGACGAATAGCAATCGGCACGGGCAGATGGACAGTCTCGGAGCTCTCGTTCGCTCCCGTCCTCTACAGCTCACAGTGGACCACAGTTGCCTCAGTGTCGGCTTCGGACGCTCCATTTTGCTGTGCACCATTTTAGAATTTAACTGTGGCGATATCAAACAGTTTACAGACTCGGCCATTTTGTGAATACTCCAGTTTCTGCTCAAAAACCACCGGTCACGCCCTATCGGACGTCACATAAATTGCTCTGTTTGTGCATTACGACGACCGCACCGTTCTCCACTTGACACACCCTCCACTGCTAGTGATGCCGTGTGACGTTGAATGAAAGCGGTCGTCACATGAAAGTGACTGAACCGTGTATAATTCAGTACTTTATTACAAATGTTTTTTATCCACTATGTGCTTGTCTCAGGTGGTCTGTCTGTGTCCTGCACCCTCCCAGTTGTGCAATTCACGCACGAGTAACTGCTTCGCCAACTGGATTTTACCTCACTGGCGTCCAGTCCGGGAGACTCCAATTGACGCCATCACTTCGTTAGTTGCTTACACGTACCACTACTCGTTCTCACGAAATTCAAAGTCGTCTGTAATTTCTTCATGAGGTCGAATACTTTTATCTTCTTGTTGGGATCGTCTACCAAATTTCAGCTCTCGTGTCCCCTCGGAGCCCACTGTTCCTTTGAAGCTGTCTTCAAGTCAAAGTCTTGGAGTTCTTCACCAGTCTTCCGTATATACTGTGTGATCAAAAGTATCTGGTACACCCCCAAAAACAAACGGTTTTTGTATTAGGTGCATTGTGCTGCCAGGTACTCCGTATTGGTGATCTTGGTAGTCTTCAGACGTCGAGAGAGCGGCATGGGGCGCTCTGCAGAACTCGCAGACTTCGAACATGGTCAGGTGACTGGGTGTCACTTCTGTCATACGTCTGTATGCGAGATTTCCACACTCCCGAACGTCCCTAGGTTCGCGGTTTCCGATGTGATGGTGAAGTGGAAACATGAAGGGACATGTACAGCTCAAAAACTCACAGGCCGACCTCGTCTCTTGACGACAGAGACCGCCGACAGTTGAAGAGGGTTGTAATGTGTAATAGGCAATCTGCCCAGACCATCACATGGGACTTCCGAACTGCATCGGGATACACTGCAAGTACTGTGACAGTTAGTTGGTAGGTGAGAAAACTGGGATTTCGTGGTCAAGTGGCTGCTCATAATCCACACATCACGCCGGTAAATGCAAAACGGCGCCTCGCTTGGTGTAAGGAGCATAAACATTGGATGATTGAACAGTGCAAAAACGTTGCGTGGAGTGACAAATCACAGTACGCGATGTGGCGATCCGATGGCAGCGTGTGGGTATGGCGAATGCCTGGTGACAGTCATCTGCCAGCGTGCGTAGTGGCAACAGTAAAATTCCGAGACGTTGGTGTTACGGTTTGGTCATGTTTTTCACAGAGGGGCCTTGCACGCCTTGTTGTTTTGCTTGGCACTATCACAGCACAGGCTTACACTGATGTTTTCAGCATCCTCTCGCTTCCCACTGTCGAAGAGCTATTTGGGTATGGCAACTGCATCTCAATACACGAACGAGCACCGGTTCGTAATGCGCGGCCTGTGGCGGTGTGCTTACTCGAGGATAACATCCCTGTAGTGGACTGGCCTGCACAGAGTCCTAACGTGAATCCTATAGGACACCTTTCGGACGGTTTGGAATGCCGACTTCGTTCCGGGTCTCACCGACCGACATCGATACCTCTCGTCAGTGCAGTACTCCGTGAAGAATGGGCTGCCGTTCCTAAAAACCTGCCAGCTCCTGGTCGAGTGTATGCCTGCAAAAGTGGAAGCTGTAATCGAGGCTGCGGGTGGGCCGATGCAGATTTGAATTCCAGCTTTACGGATGGACGGTGCCACAAACTTGTAAGTCATTTTCAGCCAGATGTCCGGATACTTCTGACGGCATAGTGTAGGTGACCGGGATTAAATTCTGTTAGTAGGTGCCAGGTCTTTATGGATAGTGTGTTCTGTGTTGTCTAGTACTTACACTGCAGTTTTTGTAATTCATTAACACGTATTCAGACAAATGAATATTAATTTTATAAAAATGGAATAAACCTATTAGAGATTTAAAATTTTTCGAATGTGATGAAAAAATACAAAATTTGTATTATACTGTAGCTAGATTGTGGATTGACAGGAACACAGGCACAAGTATTAGTTTAACAAAAACTTCAAGGAGAAGTATTGACTGATCAAACGAAAACAGTAGAAGGAACTGACCGGCCGCTGTCCTGCTGCAGGTGAGCTACCAGCTACTGGTGTCGGTGCTGGAGTACCAGACGGCGGTGATGCGCGGGGACTTCGCGACTGCGGACCGCGTGCTGCCCACGGTGCCCCAGTCGCAGCGCACGCGCGTCGCTCACTTCCTCGAGAAGCAGGTGAGGCCCGCACAGCTCTCAGTTCCCACTCATATCATCGTGTGTGTGTGTGTGTGTGTGTGTGTGTGTGTGTGTGTGTGTGTGTGTGTGTGTGTGTGTGAGAGAGAGAGAGAGAGAGAGAGAGAGAGAGAGAGAGAGAGAGCAGCGGAAATAACAGGTTTGGAGGATATCGTACCAGGTGTACCGGTATGAAATGAGCGTTATTTTGTGAAAATCAAACACCAGTTTTGAATTGAAAAGTAAAAACATTTTATTCAAAGTACTGGCCATTGCTTTCTATACATTTTGACCACCTTTCTGGCAATTTGTGGACACCTCGCCGATAGAAATGTTCGTCTTTTGAAGCAAACTGATCGGACACCCAATTTTCGACTTCTTCGTAGGAATCGAAGTGTTCCTCAGTCGGTGTGTGCCCCGTTGGTGAAACGGAATGGTAGTCGGAAGGGGCAGAGTCTGGTGAATACGGCGGGTGGGGTAGCAGCTCCCAGCCGAGTGTTTTGATTGTATCCTGAACCGGTTTTGCTTTGTGTGTAGGTGCGTTGTGTAAAAAAATTACTTTGCCACTTCTTCTGGCCCATTCTGTTCCCCTCCCCCCCTCAGGATCTAGCAATCTTTCAGACAGGTCAGCAATAGGAGCGTAATCGAAATACACGAGTGGCAAATTGTGCCTGTTATTCTGGTGACTCGAATACATCTGATTGTGAGAGACCTATCCGGGCTCCGAGAAAGTTCGACAGAGACTGACAGAGTGACTGTCGCCAGTTATTGACAGACATATGTGATAACTGAACAGAGACTGACCATATAATACTCTCCGTGGTGCCTGTTGTGCATTCGGTTTTGGTGTGGACTGATTTTATCAGTTGAGTACTGGTGCAATTCTGCTTTTGTTGTTCTTTGCCTTGAGAGCGGTGATAAAGACTTCTTCTCCTGATTGACCAGTCCTTGCTGGAATAAAATGTAATATAAAAACTTACTTTCCTTTAATAATAATAATAATAATAATAATAATAATAATGACATTTTTCATGCCAGTGGAAAAATTTTCCTGTCAGAGCACAAAAAGACAAATGTGTTCCTCTTTAAAAGATTCTGACAGAAAAGTGAGGAACTAGCTGCCTAATCCTCATTCCACCTTCCTTACCAAAAACTTTGGCTCATGAAGATATTCACACTATTGTAACACATAAAATTCTAAGTTCTTTTCCCAGTTTATCTCTGTAGTGAAACCTTCACACTCAGCATCTCCCTCTCACTGCCACTGTCTGTATCTGTCTCCCCCACTGCCTCCTTAGTCTCCCACTGTGCCCCTATAACCAAATGTTTAAAATTTCAGTTCCTTTCCTATACCTACGTGTTATAATTCTCCAGTCTGGGAGGGTACAGCCCCCCCCCCCCTCCCCCTCCTCTCCCGAAGCCTATTTATGGCCTCCACTCATCTATTATTTTTCATTTCCACTGTCATCTCCCTCTTTTGCTCCCACTGCTGCTATTTCAATCAGTCTCTTGTTTCTCGCCTGCTACCATTCTCACTCACTGACCATCAATATCTGCTCTCTCTTTGGTTCCCACGACTATTGTCTTCATCTCTCTCTCTCTCTCTCTCTCTCTCTCTCTCTCTCTCTCTGGCAATGTCTCCTCCCTCTTTCTCTCTGACAGGTGCTGTATTCTCTTTCTTGCACCATTTCCACCATCACTGTCTCCCTGCTATACTATTTCAGCACAAAAATTTCTGGCGAGGAAGGCAGAAAGAGAATAATTTAAGAGTAGTTGCCCGTGCACTATATAGATATCTACCCAGTAGAAGAGTTTGTAATGGGAGGGTTCTTCCGTGGTATAAATGTCACTGTAAAGAAAAAGAGACTATTGCATAATAAGTGTAAAACAAAGCATAGGACTATAGGTAGATGCTGAATGAAACGCATTGGTTGTGAAGATGGCAATGCATGAGGTCTTGAGTGACTACCATAACAGCATATTGTCAAATGGTCTTTCGCGAAACCCAAAGAAATTCTAGTTGTGCAAAAAGGCTGTAGTGGAATCAAAGTTAGTGTCCAGACCCTAGAGAATGAAACAGGAACTGAAACTGAGTAGCAAAGGAAAATCCAGGACTGTCGCCGCAATTTAATCTTTATACCACTGAGAAGATGAGTAAAATCAGTATTAGTGTCATTGGTATTGAGAAACAGCTGAAATTATTAAAATTGGAAAAACTGCTTCAGTGTCTGATGGAATCCCTATCACAAGTTTGATCTGAGTTAGCCCTTGTTCTATAATCTATCACAGAGCCCTTGAACAAAAAATTGTGCCCAGTAGTTGGAAGAAAGCACAGGTCAGACCCGTCTACAAGAAGGTCAGTAGAAGTGATCCACAAAACTACCATCAAATGTGCTAGACATCAGTTTGTTGCGTAATCTTAGAACATATTCTGAGCCCAAATACGATAAGGTATCTCCAACACAATTACCCCCTCTGTGCCAACTGGCACGGATTCCAAAAACATCGATCCTGTTAAATCCGACTCGTAGTTTTCTCACGTGACATACTGAAAGCTTCGGATTGATGCAGTCAGGTAGATGCCATAATTCTCGATTTCCGAAAAGCACTTGACTCGGTACCACAACTGCGATTATTGTCCAACGTAGGATCGTATCGGGTATCGAGTGAAATTTGTGACCGGATTTGAGGACTTTTTGGTAGGGAGCTCTCCGATGGAGAGACATCGTAGGATGCAGATTCAGGTGTTCCCCAGGGAAGTGTGTTGGGACCCTCACTGTTCATGCTGTATATTAATGACCTTGCAAGTAAAATTAAAATAAAATTAAAATTAACATCAGAGTTCTTGCAGATGATGCAGTCATTTTTAATAAAGTACCGTCTAAAAGAAGCTGCATAAGTATTCAGTTAGATCTTCATAAGGTTTCAAACTGGCGCAGAGATTGGTAACTTGCTTTAAAAATAATATTGTGCACTTCACAAAATGGAAAAATATAGTATCGTGTAATTATAATATCAGTGAGTCATTCTTGGAACTGGCCAACTCGTACAAATTCCTGGGTGTAACACTTAAATCAGTCCACTCCACGACTACCGCAGTAGTACTGGTGCAGCAACCTTAATAGAAAAAAAAACAAGTCTTGCTGAATCTTCACATGTGAAGCGTTTTGCCTGTTCTAGGCACCATCAGACAATTGGCGAAATTAGAAACTGGTATAAGTATAAATTGCTATTAAAGGCAATAATAAATGAATAAATTACAAATAACAAAAGGAAGGGAGCGCTGGGGCACATTTGTGTTTCAGGGGTTGGTGAAAGGTATAAATTTCAACTCGTAAAATATTGCGCCATAACTGAGCTTACTGATCAAAATTATTGCTAATCGTAACTGAGGTGTCAAACGTAATTAAAGAGTCCCACGAAACTGGGAAGCAATGTGTCAGTACTTAATTACACTACAGAAATACTTCTTCTTACTTGCAACTGAGGTGTCAGATAGGATTAAGAGTCTCAAAGAACTGGGAGGTAATATCCACTGTCAATGCTTCATTTCATCAGAAGAAATACAAAAACAGAATGACAGTAGGAAAAGAAAGTGCAAGAGTTACCTAATTTAGGCATGTACTCACATTCAGTGAGCAGAAAAGTGCAAAATACTCTGATAACATATCTAGGCTAATACACCTTTGGCAAATGACTGGGCAAATTTTTTTATGTAAAAATATGAAGCAATAAATCCACAAGCAATGCTAATCTGGGAAAGTAAGTGTAAGGGTGATAACTTAACTGTGAAGAAATCACCCCTCGAACGCAAATACGGCCTCTTTACAGTATTGTGAATGTGCACTGTCGAGGCGACTCGCAGCCGTAGAGAGAAAAGGTGCGTGAGGTGGTGCATTAAAACTTGACTGACTGGTGGCCGAGGCTTAAATAAAATAATCGATAGGTAATACAGTTGACAGTCGTCGTGTAGAGATAGCAGCATATCATCGTAAAATGTTTGATGTTTCGAAAAGATTTTGTCATTTACTGAATTAAGAAATTTGAAAAAGATATGCTCAGAAATTTCAGATTCTTCCAGTAAATGCAGTTTCTTGTCATAGGTAAAAAAAAATTGCCCCAAATGAAATCTTGTGACTATCAGCCCCCAGATTTAGAAAACCTTAAAAGCCTTGATATGGCAAATAAAGGCAAAAAATTGAATTTATTGGCAGAGTTCAAAATTTTTAAAGATATCATTTTCACATTTCTGAATCTAGTAAGCGACAGTCTTTTTGGAACATCAAAATTTTTTGATACTCTGATATGAATCTTTTACATAATGGTTGCCACATATATTACGTGTTGGTTATTGTATTTAAGCCTTAGCAATCAGTTAAGTGTTAGTATGGCACCTTGAGCCTTTTCTCACTGCAGCTCCAGGCAGCCTCGACACTTGCTCGACAGTCTAGTTGCCGGCATTACAGCGTGTGCCCTCGGTATTGAAAACAGACCACGTTTCTGTTCGTGGGATGGTTTCTTCGTGTATAAGATATCGTCATTACAATTATTTTTCTGCCATAGCATTGCTGCTGGCTTTGTTGCTTCATATTTTTACCCCAAAATTTTTAATTGTTTCTTTGTTCTTATTAGTGCCCAGTCATTTGCCAAATGTGTATTAGCCTAGGCATTTTGTGGGTATATTTTGCACTCGTGACTTTGTTCTACTCACTGCGTATACCTCTTTGCATAAATTAGGTACCCCTTGCACACTTTAGTAGGTTTCTTTTTCCTTCTGTCATTACCTTTTGTTGTGTTTCATGTTGGTAATTTAATGAACCGTCGACAGTGGCTATCTGGCTATTGCCTCCCTGTTTACATTCAGTGCCTCGGTTACAATTAGCAACAGTTTTTGCCAGTAAGCGCAGTTATGGTGTAGTATTTTATGAGTTGAAATTTATACCCCTCACCACCCCCTGAAACAAAAATGTGGCCCTATGCCCCATAGCCCAATCAGTGTATGTCTTCCTCATGTTATTTGCAGTTTATTCGTTCATTATTGCCTTCAATAGCAATTTATACTTATACCAATTTGTAATTTCCCATGTTGTTTGATGATGCCTAGAACAGGCAAAACACTTCCCATGTGAAGATTAACGAAACTTATCTCGTGCAGCCGAGACTGTTTATTCTGTTCTAAAGGGTGTAACATTGTGTAGGCATACGAAATGGAATGATCACATAGACTCTGTCGGGGGTAAAGCAGCTGGTAGACTTCGGTTTATTATTGAATACTGGGGAAATGCAATCAGTCTACAAAGTTGATTTCTTACAAATCACTTGCACGACTGGTTCTGAAATATTACTCAAGTGTGTGGGACCTGTACCAAATAGTACTAACAGTGGACATTGAACGTATACGGAGAAGGGGAGCACGAATGATCACAGGTTTGTCTCCCTGTGGGTGAATGTCACAGAGATTTTGAAGAACTGAAGTGGAAGACTCTCGAAGATAGATGCAAATTATCTTGAGAAAGTGTTTTAACTAAGTTTCGAGAACCAGCTTTAAATGACGACTGTAGGAATATACTGCAGCCTCCTACGTATCACTCGAACGGGGATCGTGAGAATAAGGTACTGAACGCACAGAGGCATTCGGACAGTTATTTTTCCCATAGCCCGTATGTGAATGGAATGGGAAGAAACTAATAACTGGTACAGTGGCATTACCTCCTGCTGTGCATCTCGTGCTGGTTTGCAGAGAGTAGCCGGTTGCTGTTATTATTTATTGCAAGAATTAACCTGTATTTCTCAAATATTTTATCCTAGATTTTTACATTCTGAGGGTCGAATTGCTACGCCTTTCACTAGTGCCGTGCAGCACTAGAAGTGAGTAATGACCTACAGTAATTGGTGGCTACGGGAAATTTGTGAAAATTGGGAAAAAGTGTTATTACACAATGGGAAGTACGGCAAACTGCGGCGAGCTGATACGTACGCTCACTCCGACCGCAGGGCTTCAAGCAGCAGGCACTGGCAGTGTCGACAGACCCGGAGCACCGCTTCGAGCTGGCACTGCAGCTGGGCGAGCTGGAGACAGCGCTGGCGCTGGCGCGGGAGGCGTCGTCGCGTCACAAGTGGCGGCAGCTGGCCGACCTGGCGACCGCGCGCGGCCGCCTGCGCCTCACCGAGGAGTGCCTGCACCGCGCCGGCGACCTGGGAGGCCTCCTGCTGCTCGCCACGTCGCTCGGTGAGTGGGAGGAAAGTTGGAAGCATCGAGCTGCTGCTGTGAAACTTGTTTGTGGTGTTGGTTTGATTTACTCGGGGAGACAGAAAAGCAGTGGGCTTAGCCCTTTGTCATCTACACCAAAACTGAGTTAATGGTGCTGTATCTCTGCCTGCCTTTCTAATAAAGTGAACCGGTGTCTGTGGGAAGAGTAGTAAAAGTCACTTCCCTGTATCTACATATATATACTTCCTTTGTCAGAGAAGTTCCTGGATAGGTCCCCCCCCCCCCCCCCCCCTCTTCCACTCCAAGTTTGCATTACTAAAAAGGAACAAACGTTTTTGTGTTACCTGGTATGTGCGAGTCCTCGAAATGACGTAGACCACGTTTTCACGCGAACTCACGAGGTGGCAGGTGAAATATGCTCACTATTTTTTTTTACTTGAATTTGGCATATTTCGTGACCGTACTCACTTTTCCGTGAAATGTCTACAAGATGATATTTGTCTTTTTGTGTTGGCTTCAGTCATCTAGTGAAACTATGATTCCACAATGCTGTTTCGTCGGCTGCAGAAATGACCCGGTTCGATGCGTTTGCCTCATTTTTGGTGCTTTAAATACCATTTCTTTGAATGTGGTTCCTTCTTGGTGTTTATATAAAAAAAAACTAGTAACATAATTCATTTTTCCTGTTCACTAGCAAATTATTATAACGGCGACCTGCACATTGTTCCACTGTCACACACACCAAGAGTTCACTGCCGACTGACTGAGGTCAAAGACAACTCCGGCGTCACGACGTTTTACACGACACACGAGCTTCCACTTGTAACCAGTCTCTTTGATATTCTTCGTCACATCTACTAATATTAATCAATATGCTGTCACTCTCAAACATATAAGCAAATTAGCATAAAATAAGGCAAATTACAATTCACAAAAAAATATTCTGACAAAAATATAAGAAAACATTTACAACTTCCCTCATTAGATTTGGTATCGACAAATGCGGTAGAAAATGACACATCTCCCAGATGCATTACGCAGGGCAGTGCTTAGCAACGCACTGTGTGGATTCTGGGCGCGTCAGTTACGGTTACTCACGCGATGCTGAATGTGAGTAAAGAGTGGACATTGAGGTCTGTGTTGAGCTCGGAAAACCCGTAGTGAAACACAGACAGTGATCAAGTGAGTGTATGCGGAAGGCATTTTTTTCGAGGGGCGCAGAAGGTTTCGTAAAGGCAGAGATTCGGCGAAAGACGATCCCGGAGACGGACGCCCGTCTACAGTGCGTACCTATGCAGATGTGGGGGCACGTAAGGCAGTTATTCCGAGGAAACCGTCACGTAACGGTGCGTGCAATATCGGAACTTTATTTGAATCGTGATGTGTGTGCTAAGAGGAAAGATGAAGAATTTCTGCTGAACTACTGGATAAATCCAGACGTGATCCCACATTTCTGTCAGAGATTATTGCTGGGGATGAAAGTTGGTGCTACCTGTATGACCCCTCACACAAAGTGTTGTTGTTGTTGTGGTCTTCAGTCCTGAGACTGGTTTGATGCAGCTCTCCATGCTACTCTATCCTGTGCAAGCTTCTTCATCTCCCAGTACCTACTGCAGCCTATATCCTTCTGAATCTGCTTAGTGTATTCATCTCTTGGTCTCCCTCTACAATTTTTACCCTCCATGCTGCCCTCCAATACTAAACTGGTGATCCCTTAAGGCCTCAGAACATGTCATACCAACCGATCCCTTCTCCTAGTCAAGTTGTGCCACAAACTCCTCTTCTCTCCAATTCTATTCAATACCTCCTCATTAGTTACGTGATCTATCCACCTTATCTTCAGTATTCTTCTGTAGCACCACATTTCGAAAGCTTCTATTGTCTTCCTGTCCAAACTAGTTATCGTCCATGTTTCACTTCCATACATGGCTACACTCCATATAAATACTTTCAGAAACGACTTCCTGACACTTAAACCTACACTCGATGTTAACAAATTTCTCTTCTTCAGAAACGCTTTCCTTGCCATTGCCAGTCTACATTTTATATCCTCTCTACTTCGACCATCATCAGTTATTTTGCTCCCCAAATAGCAAAACTCCTTTACTACTTTGCGTCTGATTTCCTAAATTCCATTCGTCTGTAAATAATTCGCGTTAGTATTTTGTAGCTCTGGCTTATTAAACTGATAGTTTGGTAACTTTCACATCTGTGAACACCTGCTTTCTTTGGGATTGTGATTATTATATTCTTCCTGAAGTCTGAGGGTATTTCGCCTCTGTCATACATCTTGCTCACCAGATGGTAGAGTTTTGTCAGGACTGGCTCTCCCAAGGCTGTCAGTAGTTCTGATGGAATATTGTCTACTCCGGGGGCCTTGTTTCGTCTCAGGTATTTCAGTGCTCTGTCAAACTCTTCACGCAATATCATATCTCCCATTTCATCTTCATCTACATCCTCTTCCATTTCCATAATATTGTCCTCAAGTACATTGCCCTTGTATAGGCCCTCTATATACTCCTTCCACCTTTCTGCTTTCACTTCTTTGCTTAGAACTGTTTTTCCAGAAAAGCGTCAGAGTGCCAAATGGCGGAGTCCTGGGTCAACTGCCTCAAAAAAAAGTCAAATGACGATCTTTGAGAACAGTGACAGTATTGATTGCATTCTTCGATAGTAAAGGATTAGCTCACTGTGAGAATGTTACTCCAGGTCAAACGGTGAAGCAAACTCTTTATATTGAAGTCTTGAAATGTTTGCGAAAAGCAGTTTGACGTCGCCACTGTGATTTGTGGCATTCTCAGAATTGGTTTTTACTCTGTGAAAGTATATGACGCCATATTGCTTTACCAGTCACCTAGTATATGACCAGACATTCTGTTATTGCCATCTTAAATCTGCCATATTCACCTGTTCTCTCACTTTGCAAGTTTTTCTTGTTTCCACAGTGAAAAGATGGCTGGAAGGAGAAAGGAAAGCTTCGTTGAGATATCACAGATAGCCAAAGGACTATGACAAATGAATTTGAAGCATTCAGTTGAAAATTTCCCTGCTGGCTTCCATCTGTGTGTAGGTAGCCAGAGGTACCATGTTGATAGGAGCTAGGATTATTACTAGGTAACTGCAGTTTTCTATTATTAAAAATACCTGTCCTGGAAATTTACTGACAAAGGTGGTCATATGATGTGTGGCAGAGAGTACCTTGTACTGTGACTAGTAATATTCTTTCCTGTTCTGCTTTCATATAGAGCGATGGGAAAAATTACTGTATATATGCCTCTGCACGAGCCCAGATTTCTATAAATTTTCTCAGTAATGTTTAATGTAAAGAATGTTGTCTTTCTTCCAGGGATTGCCATTTGAGTTCACAAAGCATCTCCATAATACTTGTGTATTGATTGAACATACAGTTAACAAATCAAGCAGCCTGCCTCCGAATTGCTCGTATGTATGCCTTTAATCCAGTCTGGTGAGCATCCCAGAGAGTCGAGCTGTATTCAAGAATTGGGTGCACAAGTGTTCTCTGTGCAGTTTCCTTTACAAATAAACCATACTTTTCTAAAATTTTCCCAGACATCCATTCACCTTTCCTTCTACCAACCTGTAGTTCTTTTGGCTGGTCATTAAACTTAACTCGAGTTTAATCTGCCTCCTGTTCAAGCTTAGGATTACAGGACTTCTCTTTAATCCTCAAGCAGGCACACCTATGTATAAAACACGTCAACCACAAATACAGTGGTTTTTGCACCGTTCTATTGTTCTAATTAATGAGCCCATATCTATTTCTTTGTTATTGCTACAGCTAACATTGTGACTAATTATGTTGGCATCCATCCGAGAAAGCAGCATTACTGTATAATAAACAGTGGGCTAGGTGAGAGAAAATTTAAGTTGTGTGCGAAAAAATGACCCATATTACAAGCTAGCAGCACAATCTGAATGAGGCAGTTGTCTGAGAGATAATTAGCAACCGAATAAGCGGCCGGCTGGGCTGTGATCCAACTGCGCTATTTAATACTTCGAGCAGGTCATTACTGCGAGGTAACACCTGTCTGTGGCAACAGAGTGATGTACCCGATTATAAGAAGAGGTTTTTTCCCCAGATTTGTCATTCGAAAAATGCAGGGTCATCTTATATTTCCAGACTAACTATTGCTGCTGAGGTCTACATTTTTACATTGTTTAATAGATTAAAATAGGGGTAGTCATACAGTTTACAGTTGAAGCCTTGGCTATTGAGGTTTCGTACATTTTTTAAGGATTCTGGGGGTAGGGCTTAGTAAACTATACTTTAGTTTGAATAGGCACGAGGTTTCCCGATACACCAAAGCATTCAGTATGGTATTGAGCTCGCTTGAACGACCATCGGACGTCGAACTCGTGGCACTGGTACAACGGATACACGAGAACTAGCTGCGACGTCGATCTAGTGCTCTGCTTAAAAAATTGTCAATTTTGTGACACGCAGGAGGAAATAGCATTAAATTCTATCAGCTTACAAACTTCTGTTGTGTTTTAGTATGTTTGAAGTAAAAGTTCTGATACTTGTATGGTTACTGTATATAAACATTTATGCTGCTTTTCAAGTAAAGGTAATATTTTTCAAAAACTATCACATGATTTTGAACCCAAGTCAGTATTTTAGTTGGTTATGAAAGACTAATGATTTAGGAAGTGGGCTGCAAATTTGAAATTTGGTTGCTATTAACGTGTTAAAATACCGCGCGCGCGCGCGCGCGCGCGCACACACACACACACACACACACACACACACACACACACACACACACACACACACACAATTACCAGCTTTAAAACAAGATGGTGACATTCATATGAAATGAGAAAGCCAATGTATCCATAAGTAAATGTGTAAAAATTAAACAAACACCTTAAACTGCCTTAAGTTGTAACCGTAAGAATACTTCTCGGGTTATCAGCCGAGTGGTGGCGGCGTCCTGTTGCAATGTTTTGATGAGTTTTGTTCCCATCATCTTCTGGCGAAGTGAAGATAAAAAATCTTCACCAGAAGATGATAGGTATGAAACTCATCGAAACGCTGCGACAAGGTGACACCACCACTCGGCTGATAAACTGAGAAGAAGTCATCAGTGGAATACGCCGAGAAAGACTGCAATCGCATATACTGTAAGAATGAATTATAGGGGAAAGACCTGTTGTGGAGACAGTAGTAACAGACATCACTAGTTTGCAGGACGAGTGAAAGTTAGGCAATTGGACTGAATTGTATTGCGATCTTTTATTTAAGTGTTAGTTGCTGTTGTTACACATGACCTGCACTCTAGAAGATATTGCCAACTGCGTTCCCTTGTCGTATACTTTTACAAATAAATTCATAAAACTTTGTCAGCATTACCAGGAAGGATTCAGGATTCACACTCACAGAAGTGGAAGTGCAAAAACAGAACAAAATAACTTTTTTTAGATATGAAATTTATTCGTTTTTTCACTTACTGTTGGCTGCGTTTGTTGCTATAGGTACATTTTTCTTCACAAGTAAGAGAGATTCTTTAATGAATTTTGCACAGCATACAAACCATACTTACAGGTGTATGAAACTCTAGAATTTTCCAAATCTATTAAAAACTGTGGTAAAAATTGAGATAATTAACAATTATTTTTTTCTAAAAATAAACTTTAAAATGTAACAGCTCATTCATTTTTTCATAAATTAAATAGATTCTAGAGTTTCAGACACCTGTGAGTATGGTTTGTATGCTGTGCAAAATTCATTGAACAGTCTGTCTTACTTATGAAGAAAAGTGTACCTATAGCAACAAATGCAGCCAATTTTAAGTGAAAAAAATGATGAAATTTCACAAGTAAAAAATATTATTTTGTTATGTTTTTGAACTTCCGCTGCTACGAGTGTGAATCCTGAATCCTTCCTGGTCATGCTGACAAAGTTTTATGAATTTGCTTGTAAAAGTATAGACAGTGGAAATTAAGATGCCCTGCTGTGCCTCTCCTGCCCCAAGGCAGCCCGTTTGCCGTCCTACCCCCCTTAAGCACAGCACGTGAATGGTGACACCAGTTTTGCTGAGAACTTCGACTGTGGAGAGGAGAGTGGTACTTCGGCTTTTGATGGACATCTACCCTCTTTAAACTGTAGTTTGTACGAATGTATGTACTCCTAATCGAATCAGCTGTAAAATTGGAGAAATACTCAACAACAGGAGGTGCGAAAAGTCTGGACTGTACTTGTGTGTCTCGTACAGCGGTTCCATCAACATTGTTCACCGTGAGGTGATGGGAATGATACGGGGTATGTTAGCTGCTAGTTTTTAACGGCCAATGAGAGACTGGTGGGCAGACGAAATGTATGGAACCAGAAGACATTGTCTCATTTCAGCATACAAGTGGAAACCCACTAAGTGTGCAGAAAAAAAGGCTGAATATTCGGTAGAATCAGCCTTTATTTGTGACAAGGAAGATACAAATTTCACACCTGTCCTGTTAGGATGATGGTGGTGATAATGATTAAAAATAGATACCATAGACAAGAAGAGGTTTTAGCAAACAGAACACAGCATGTTGTTCTCAATGGAGAGATGTCTACAGACGTCAAAGTAATTTCTGGCATGCCACAGGGGAGTGTTACGGGACCATTGCTTTTCACATATATATAAATGACCTAGTAGATAGTGTCGGAAGTTCCGTGCGGCTTTTTGCGGATGATGCTGTAGTATACAGAGAAGTTGCAGCATTATAAAATTGCACCGAAATGTAGGAAGATCTGCAGCGGATAGGCACTCAGTGCAGGGAGTGGCAACGGACCCTTAACATAGACAAATGTAATGTATTGTGAATACATAGAAAGAAGGATCCTTTACTGTACGATTATATGATAGCGGAACAAACACTGGTAGCAGTTACTTCTGTAAAATATCTGGCAGTATGCGTACGGAACTATTTGAAGTGGAATGACCATTTAAAATTAATTGTTGGTAAGACGGGTACCAGGTTGACATTCATTGGGAGAGTCCTTAGAAAATGTAGTCCAGCAACAAAGGAGGTGGCTTACAAAACACTCGTTCGACCTATACTCGAGTATTGCTCGTCAGTGTGGGAGCCGTACCAGGTCGGGTTGACGGAGGAGATAGAGAAGATGCGAAGAAGAGCGGCGCGTATCGTCACAGGGTTATTTGGTAAGCGTGATAGCGTTACGGAGATGTTTAGCAAACTCAAGTGGCAGACTCTGCAAGAGAGGTGCTCTGCATTGCGGTGTAGCTCGCTGTCCAGGTTTCGAGAGGGTGCGTTTCTGGATGAGGTATCGAATATATTGCTTCCCCCTACTTATACCTCCCGAGGATATCACGAATGTAAAATTAGAGAGATTCGAGCGCGCACGGAGGCTTTCCGGAAGTCATTCTTCCCGCAAACTGTACGCGACTGGAACAGGAAAAGGAGGTAATGACAGTGGAACGTAAAGTGCCCTCCGCCAGTGAACCCAGTGACACATTCACAGCTCACTGCAAATCCTCGCCAGTAACTGGAAGTTGGGATGGTACCTTGCTCAGTGCTATTCTCCACAAACCATCAGTTAATGGGATAACCTCTTCGATACAAGACATTACCTCACAGAACCACTAGTTGCCCAGCTGAAACTTCGTCTGTACGACACCAGTCGAAACCAGTGTTGGTCACAATACCCGCTACTAGTGAACAATCCGAAATAAATTTCACTATAAAATATTTCTTACACTTACCCGGATCTCCATAAGATTTCCCCATTTATCATGAATATCTCTTCATTCATTTCTGTTCTCTGTGGAACTCTAATGTTATTCTTGTAATTGGAACATAGTTCAAACAGTTAAACACCAATCCATTAATGGTAATATATTGCCCTATGAGCACGACTTCAGATTGAGAACTTGACCCCCACCCTGATTAGAACTCTGTATTAGATGTATCTACAAACCTTTGGGAAGTGCTGGAACAGATAAACAAATGGCAATATCCTCACATTTACCAGTTTAGTTATTATTGCATTCCGTGTTTGTTGACACTTCCAATGCTAGTTGACATAATCCCTTTGCTACTACTGTCAGAGTTGGTAATTCTGGCAAATAACAGCATGTTGCATACCTCTCTTTTACTCCTGCAACATTTAACAATGAAATGTAACACACACATTCGAAGAAAACACACACCAGCTCAAGATCCATTACCGTGGACAGGTACATTCATATTAGAGTTGAGGCAATGCCTTGTCCTACCCATAGTAATGGTCAGTTCTTTAGACTCATTGCAAGGTTTCCAATGAATACTGCTACTTGCCGTGTAGCTAACAGATCTATTTAGTCCTTGATTATACATATTCATATAATCTGCAGAAAGGGTGGGATAGATATTTCTATTTTTTGAACAGGTGGAAATTTAACTTTCTTGCTCTAAGCCGTATGGGAGCTCGTTGAATACTTTTCCACCAGTGTACCCGAGATCCACAGTGAACCCCAGACAAGGAGGCAAAGTCTACATGAAAATTATTTTGTGTCTTCTGTTGTGGTTGCTTGTATCACAGTTTGTCTGAAAGTTATTTTTGTCAGCAACAAAAACTGTTAAGGGGTAAATGTGCTGAGAAATAAGTGTAAGAATTCAGAAATTCTTAAAGAGGGTTCTTAGAGATACACAGTTATCTGCTTGAAACAGTGATAGTTGACAAGCACCCCCCCCCCCCCCCCCTCCCCCCCCAGGTCACTATCGAGAGTTATGATTGAAATTCAGAGGACAACATTAGGTACCATCAAGTGGAGTGGATTTGACTGCTGGTGTGAAGTTTACCGAAATAAATGTCAAATAATGGAAAATCAAGGGGGGGAAGCACTGGTCACAGCTGTCTACAAAAAGGGTAGTGAAAGTGATCTACAAAATTACTGTCCAATGTCCTTTATATAAGTTTGTTGCAGAATCGGAGAACATATTCTGAGATGAAACATAACGAGATATCTGGAACAGAATGATCTCCTCCATGCCAACCAGCACGGATTTCAAAAATATCGATTGTTTGGAATCCGCCTGGCACTTTTCTCACGTGACATACTGAAGGCTTCAAATCGAGGCAGCCTGGTAGAAGCAGTATTTCTTGATTTACAAAAGCATTTGACTCAGTATCACACCTATGCTTATTTTCAAAAGTTCGATAATATGTGGTGTCAAGTGAAATTTGCGACTAGATTGAGGACTTTTTGGTACGGAGTACGCAGCATGTTATCTCGGATGGAGAGTTATCGTTAGGTGCAAAGTAATTTTTGGTGTACCCCAGGGAACTGTCTTGGGATCTTTGCTATTCACGTTATATATTAATGACCTTGTAGACAATATTAGCAACCTTGGGGTTTCTTCAGATGATGCAGTTATAAATAATTAAGTACTGTCTGAAAGTAGCTGCATAAATATTCAGTCAGATTTTTATAAAATTCAAAGTGGTGCAAAGATTGACAACTTGCTTTACTGTTCAGAAGTGTAAAATTGTGCACATTACAAAAGGAAGAAATGTATCCTGTGACTGTAATATCAGTGAGTCACTGTTGGAATTGGCCAACTCGTGCAAATACCTGTGTGTAAGACTTTGTAGGGGGTACGAAATGGGATGATCACATAGGTTCAGTCACGGGCAAAGCGGCTGATAGACTTTGGTGTATTGGTAGAATACGGGTGCAGTTCAATCAACCTACAAAGGAGATTGCTTACCAATCACTCATGTGACCCATCCTAGAATATTGCTCAAGTGGGTGGGACCCGTACCAGATAGAACTGACTGGGGATATTGAATTTGTGCAGAGAAGGACAGCACAAATGGTCACGGATTTGTTTGGTCTGTGGGAGAGTGTCACTGAGATGCTGAAAGAACTGAACAGGTAGACTCTTGAAGATAGATGTAAACCATCCCAGAAAGTCTACTATTTCAACTTCAAGAACTGAATTCAAGCAATGTTTCTAGGAATATATGACCCCCTACATACTGCTCACATATGGATTGTGAGGATAAGATTAGAATAATTATAGCACTCACAGAGGCATTCAGTCAGTCATTTCTCCCGCGCTCCGTGTGAGAATGGAATGGAGAAAAAACCCTAATAACTGGTACAATAGGACGTACCATCTGCCATGCTCTTCATGTTGGTTTGCAGAGTATAGATGCAGATCTAGATGTAGAAAATCAATGTATAACTCTGCCTGACTTACATCAATCCTCCATTCAACTTTTATCCACCCCCACTAACCCCAAATCACCACCTGTTAACTTTCCAGAGTTTCTTAACCTCGAACCTTGCCTCACCGTCATTCCGCAAATCCCTTAATGTGTGAGCTATCGTTACATCTGCAGAAAGAATTTCAATCCAGCAGCTAAAAACTGATACTGACATAATACTACTAACTGACAAATTGCAAGAATTACCCGGTAGAAGGACTCCGCCAGCTGCCAGATTTGTCCAACTACAAACCCTGCCACTTTGATTCCATTTGCAGAAATCGACATGATTTCCAGTTTTTGTGCTTCTTCATATGTCAAATTCTGTGACTGTGACACAGTTTGTAATTGAGATCCTCTGCTTTGTCTTACGGGGGTAAGAGTGTCTGTGCATGAAAAAGAGGGGAGGGGGATGATATAACACTTCAGTCTGCTATGTACAGTTATGTGGTACATACAATCAAAGACTTCGGCAATACCACACCTGCCGTGTGCAGAATCCTTAACGAAATCTGAACTGATGCAGGATCCTTTACGAAAGCCAAACTGAGAGTCTTAACTAAATGAGTCAGTGTATCAGTATCTGTCCACTCCTGCTGCCTCTGACAGCATTCAGTTGCGGGACGGTACATTTGAACGTGCGAGTCAGTTTTTGCCGTGTCGTTTTTGCACAGACTGGAGAGGTTGTGGCCCTTCAAATCCCCCGTCTAATTGTGGTTTCGTCACAGCATGTCGTGCACTGTATTGTACTGTACAGGCGCGGTGAATTAATTAGTACTCTTTAATGCAGGCACGACTTACTTTCGGCCACGTGTCTGTACGACCTGCTCTGCTCCTCGTCCACTCGGGAATCGTTTCCTCCAGTTTGTCCTCATTTAGCAAATTCACCCTGTGTATCCTTTATACGTTATCATTGGCAGGCAGTTAAGTAGTACTTCACGTAAGTGAAATATCGGAAAACTAGAGCAGCTAATTCGAACGAGTAATAGAAATCGTGCCGGACTGTCGCAGGTGACGCGGAGATGGTGCGGCAGCTGGCGGAGTCTGCAGGCGAGGCGGGCAAGAACAACGTGTGCTTCCAGGCGCGCCTGCTGCTCGGGGACCTGCAGGGCTGCCTCGACATCCTCGTTGACACGGGTCGCCTGCCTGAGGCCGCTTTCTTTGCCAGGTAACGTGTCCCTCCTGAAGGTATAGAATCTCTGTCTTCCCTGCTTGTCATGTCCTACCCGTATCTTCAATATCGTAAAAAAGTTCGCTAAATTGATATCATACTATTACTGGGTTTCACCTACGGGGAGATCCTTTTGGCGAGCTCTGATCCATTCAGGATGAATTTGTGTGTTCATTCTTTCTGAAGTGTGGGGTGTTTTGTTTCACTAATATGTCAATACCTGTGGAGTTCCAATTTTAACTGTTCCCTCATTTCATTAAAGATGTTATTTTGCAAAATGGTTTTTGTGGCTTTTTAGGTAATTGCAGGTTACACAGATTATTTATGAGATTTGCCTTACATTCCTGGAAGGAGTTAGTTTAGTAGATTAAAACTGCGTGTCAGACCGGGACTCGAGCCAGGGAACTTTCGTTTACACGTGCAAGTGCTTTCTAAATTGAGCTATCGGAGTACGACTCGTGGCCTGTCCTTACAGCTTTACTTCTGCTAGTACCTCATGTTTTACCTTCTGAACTAAGCAGAAGTTATCCTGCAAATCTTACGGGACTAGTACTCGTGGAAGAAAGGGGACTGTGGAGACGTGGCACGGGGGAGTTTTCTGGAATGAAAGGTAAATGTTCCCGGTTATAGTCCCGGAGTTTTAAGCCTTCCAGAAATTTGTAAATGAGTGCACACGTCACTCCAGAGTGAAATTTCACTATGGAAACACACCCTAGTATGTGGCTAAGCCACGTGACGGCAGTATCCTTTCTTTCAGTAGGGCTAGTCCCGCAAGGTAGCAGGAGAGCTGTGTGTGTATACATTCCTGCGGTTTGCAAATTTCTAAATAAAAGGAAGTGAAAATTTGGTGTGAAACTTTGAGTATTGATGTAATGGTTTTACTTTAATTAACTTTTTATATTAGGCCCTATACATGATATAATGAAATTTATTTCCAACAACAAATCACTACACTATGCAGAATTCTTCAGAAGACACAATCTCAGATTAGATTTAAAATTTCTTGAGAATTTAAAGTGATTTGATAGTGGCTCAAATACTGTAACCATTTACAGATTTAGTGACAAGTAACACTTATTTTTAAGAATAATGAAATTGTGTTGTATACATGGAGAGTACCCGGAGACACTGGCAGGTTTCAGAAAGATTATACAAGGCGTACAACTTTGCTTCTGCCGTTTTTTTCCCCCAACATTTGAGACTTTAAAATTGGTTACATGTCTATCATTCAAAGTATTTTCCATTGTCGGTCACTGCTTTCTCCCAACTTTCGGGCAGTGTACAAATACCGCATCGAACAAATTGTTCATCTTTTGAAGTGATCCACGAATCGATCCGACTTGTGACTTGTTCATGAGATCGGAAGCATTGGTCAGCCCGGCCATGCAGCGTTGATATAAACAGGTTACAGTCAGTGGGAGCAGTGTCTGGAGAATACAGCGGGTCGTTCACGACTTTACATTTTAGTGTTTCCAAGTAAGTTTTGACCTCTTCTGCAATGTGGGGTCAAGCGTTTTCGTGCTGCAAAATCACTTTATCGTGCCTCTCGCTGTATTGTGGCAGTTTGTCTTTTAATGCTGTGCTCAGATGCATTAATTGTGTTCGATAATGAGCACCTGTGATTGTGTCACTCGGTTTTAACACCTCAAAGTACACGACGTTGAGCTGGTCTCACCAAATGCAGGGCACGATCTTGGAGCCGTGAATATTTGTTTTGGCCGGCGACGTGGGAGTGTGGTAAGGATATCCCCTCGATTCTTTGTGTTTAGGGTTACTGTAATGAACCCATTTTTCATCCCCGGTCACCATGTGATGCAGAAGTCCCTTCCATTTTTGCCTCTGAAGCAACTGTTCACACACACACACAAATGCCATTCAACATCCGTCAGTTTCAACTCACACGGGACCCAAGTTCCTTCTTTCTGAATCGCGCCCATGGCTTTGAGATGTTTTGAAATGGCTTGCTGTGTCACTCCCACTATTGTACCAATTCTTCTCGAGTTTGGCGTGAGTCTTCACTCAGCTATGTCTCCAGTTCTGCATCTTCGAAAACATTCTCTCTTCCACCACTACGTCGGTCTAAGACATTAAAATCGCAGTTCTTGAAGTGTTGAAATCACTCACGACACATTTGTTCACTAATAGTGTCCTTACCATATGTACTTGAAAGCATTCGATGAGGCTCGGCCACTGTTTCCTTCATATTGAAACAAAACTGTAACACCTCCCACAAGTGACAAGCATTAGGCTCGTAAACTGACATTTTGAATCTAGAACAATTTCATGATGCAGACACAAATCGATTAATGTTTGAATGAGGTTATGTTGACAGAGGTCCAAGCTAACTGCCTGATGTTTGCGTTCTGTTTCTTTCGACCGCTACTTACCGTTGTTGACAAACAGCGAAAGTGAAGTTTTACACCTTTTACTACGGTAAGACAGAGCTTCAGAAATCATATTTTTAATGTCAAAACATTTTCGGGAGCAGATGTCGACCACATTCGTAATTTATTGGCCGAAGAAATTGAGGAGACGGGGTTTTGATAAGTTGTAAGTGTCAGTGGTTGCTAGGAGCTACAGAGGGGGTGTTAGGAAGTCAGTGCCAGAATTACTCAAAGTAAATGCAGCTGAAGATGAATAGGTAGGCATGAGAGATGAAATGTGGAGGAACAACTAGTTTAAAAGCCGAGGTCCAGTGGAAGTCTTTTGGGGACGTGCGAGATATCGAATTTAATTGACGAAAGGAGAAAATATTACACTACAGCAAACAAAGGCGACAGAAAGAGAATGGAGATTACCCCAAATGAATATTGGAATTTGTTTTTCTTCAGACAGAAACTGTACGAAATTCTACATTATGTAATTGTGCAGTATTGTAGAATACTGTTAAAACAGTACTTTATATAATTTACATAGTTCACATAATACAATAAAAGGAGAGAAAACAATAAACGTTCTTTGCTCAGAATTGAGTAGCAGCAACTGCACTGCCCTCTGCTGTCGTCAGCTTGTCGCCACTACGTGACCCAGGGCAGGGGACAGTGGCACCGGTTTGTTCTGCTTCAGTCACAGTGAGTCAGCCCTGTTCGGTGATATCCGGATGGAGCAATCTAAAGTGCCTCCAGGCAGTAGACTCGGCAGGTTCCACCCACATTTGATCACAGCTGGCTGTCCACAGTTGTTGGCAGTCCGAGGAGCCGTACTGCTACTGAACTGAGGAGAATTACAACATAGATCTCAGTGGTTGATGGCCGTGGAATGGGTGTAAAAAATTTACATTATCCTTTTTCCTTTCAAATCTGCAGCTACTTGATGCCATACGTTAAAGTGGTGTAATACCTGCCAGGCAGTAAACCTTTTCTGTAGGTGTTGGTTTCAGACATAAAGTTTTCACAGTTACTCGATACTGTCAGCAGGAGTGCAATCTCTGAATTTGAATTATGCAATAATCTTACAAGAGAAGTTTATTTGCCAGATCATGATATATTTTTGGCAGGGTAAATTGCCATCTTCAGATCATCTTGTCTCCTGCAGAAATAATGAGCTATGCTGCCTCTATAGCTGTCCGTAAATCCACGTGTTCTCAGTGCAGGATTTTATGCGCGATACTGACTTCTCCGTTACCTCTCACAAGTACTCAAAAAGACTCCTAAGAGTGATCTGGGTGGCTCTCCTAGCCCACATCATTATGGAGCCTCGCTGACTACCTGGGTTCGGGGCTTCGTGGGATCTGTGGCACACTCGAACCCGACCATTACCTCTTACCGACTAAAATTGGGATTCGTCTGAATGGCTAACAGTTTTCCAGGCGTCTAGGGTCTGGCAGGTAGGGTCACAAGCCTAGGAGAGGCGCTGCAGGTGATTTATTGTTAGCAGAGGTATTCACAGCAGTCATCTACTGCCGAGGCCCGTTAACGGCAAATTTTCCCACACTATCATAACGGATACATTTGTTGTATGTCCCACACTGCTCTCTCTCGTTAAGTGAAGTCCGTCGGTCATTGCATTGTCCGTGATGAGAGGTAATGCCTGAAATTTGGTATTCTCTAATGATTTCCAAACTGGAATGTGGGCACGTCCATCTCCAACTAGCTTTCTGCATTCAAAGTCATTTAACTCCTGCTGTGTGGCCGTAGTCACATTGGAGACCTTTTCGTTCAAATCCCCAGAGTACAAAAGACAGCTATGCCAATGCACTGTCCTTTTCTATCTTGTGGATGTGATACTACAGCCTCATATACAGGGTTGTCCATTGATAGTGACCGGGCCAAATATCTCACGAAATAAGCATCAAACGAAAAAACTACAAAGTACTAAACTCGTCTAGCTTGAATGGGGAAAACAGATGGCGCTAAGGTTGGCCTGCTAAATGGCGCTGCCATAGGTCAAACGGATATCAACTGCATTTTTTTAAGTAGGAACCCCCATTTTTTTATTATCAAAATGCCCAACACGCGTGTGCTACGTATGCTGCTCGGTGTCCTGGATGACCTCATCCAAGTGTCCGGACTGTTTGTCGGATAGTTATGTTATTTAAGGAAACAGGAAGTCTTCAGTCACATGTGAAATGTCAACCACGACCTGCAACAAATGATGATGCCCAAGTAGGTGTTTTAGCTGCGGTCACGGCTAATCCGCACATTAGTAGTGGACAAATGGCGTAAGAATTGGGAATCTCAAGAACGTCGGTGTTGAGAATGATACATCAACATCGATTGCACCCGTGCCGTATTTCTATGTAGCAGGGATTGCACGGCGATGACTTTGAATGTTGTGTACAGTTCTGCCACTGGGCACAAGAGAAGTTACAGGACGATGACAGATTTTTTGCACGCGTTCTATTTAGAGACGAAGCGTCATTCACGAACAGCGGTAACGTAAACCGGCATAATATGCACTATTGGGCAACGGAAAATCCACGATGGCTGCGACAAGTGGAACATCAGCGACCTTGGTGGGTTAATTTATGGTGCGGCATTATGGGAGGAAGGATAATTAGCCCCCATTTTATCGATGGCAACCTAAATGGTGCAGTGTATGCTGATTTCCTATGTAATGTTCTACCTATGTTACTACAAGATGTTTCACTGCATGACAGAATGGCGATGTACTTCCAAGATGATGGATGTCCAGCACATAGCTCGCGTGCGGTTGAAACAGTATTGAATAGCATATGTCATGACAGGTGGATTGGTCGTCGAAGCACCACACCGTGGCCCGTATGTTCACCGGATCTGACATCCCCGGATTTCTTTCTGTGGAGAAAGTTTGATATTTGCTATCGTAATCCTCCGACAATGCCTGACAACATGCGTCAGCGCGTTGTCAATGCATGTGCGAACATTACAGAAGGCGAAGGGTATGTTGTTACACGTATTGCCAAATGCATTAAGGTTGACGGACATAATTTTGAGCATTTATCGCATTAATGTGATATTTACTGTTAAGCACACTGTAACAGCATGCATTCTCAGAAATGATAAGTTCACAAAGGTACATGCATCACATTGGAACAACTGAAAAAAAAAAAAAAAAAAAAGTTCAAACGTACCTACATTCTGTATTTTAATTTAAAAACCCTACCTCTTACCAACTGTTCGTCTAAAATTGTGAGCCATATGTTTGTGACTGTTACAGTGCCATCTCTCACAAAGCGCAAAAAGTGGCTCAACTAAAACATTCATATTTTTTTAAGTACTACACGAATAAGTAATAAAAATGGGGTTCCTATTTAAAAAAACACAGTTGATATCCGTTGGACCTGTGGCAGCACCATCTAGCGGGCCAACCATAGCGCCATCTGGTTTCCCCTTTCAAGCTAGACAAGTTCCGTTTTTTGTAGTTTTTTCGTTTGACACTTATTTCGTGAGATATTTGGCCCGGTCACGATCATTGGACCACCCTGTATATTTAAATATCACAATCCGATGACTTTTGTCACCTCAGTGTGGTAGTGCGTAGTCTTTTAGTCACGGTCATATTCGGGAACAACTCTTTGAACTCCCGGGAGCAAATTGTTCTCAATTATGTCCGTGACCGTGACTGTGTATTACATATAGATTGACACAGTGGTCTATGTATGTAGTTGGCTATTTAACTTGCTGAAACTAGTCTTTGTCATTACTGTTGGCAGCAGCCAGAGACGTGGTCGTGTGTGAGCTGCGTTAGTGTGAATGTGTGTGTCTATGTTGTCTATTTTGAATGAAATACTTGTTTAGTGGCATTTTTGCTGTATCTGTCTGTGACTCGACATCTCTGCCGTATGGTGACTAACAATCCTTTCTTTTCATGATATTGTCATTATTCATCCTATGCTTTCCACTGTTTGAATTAATTTCTCTGTTAAGAAGGCTTAATGTATCAGTGAAAGCTTCCCTAAATCTTTACACTACAATGAGGTCCCTTCTGTCCGACATCTTTCCCACCACACCCCCTCCCAATCTCCACAATATACTCGTCAGACTGTATGTTCTTTGTGCCCCTCCATCTCCATATCCTATAGCTGCTGCCCCTGTGACTGTCCCCACTGAAGACTTGCCCTACGCAACCCCCTACGACCACCTCTACCGTCCTCGTCATTTGCAAAATGTGCACTTTCAAAGGGAGGAACGACACGTCATGTACCAGCTCGTGCATAAACACTATTTGGCCTTCTGCATTGACATGACTGTTATCAAGTTATCAGTTAGGATGAATGGACATAGGCAGAGGACGTGTACTGGCAACACACACACAATATGTTGCAGAACACGCTTTACAGTGTGACAGTTGTGACCTCACGGTATGGTTTCCCACGTCTGCAATCTCCGGAGGAGGGAACTGGCATTACAATGTGTCCTCGGTTCTGACCACCCATCGATATCAATTTTTGTCACTTCCTTTTATTTTTCTATATCTTTTATTTACTGACCTGTCTGTTACCCCCTGCCCTTTCCGCCACTACCACTTAGCTTTCTGCTCTCGTTAACTCTTGCACGATGTTTTGTCAGTAATCTCTGTCTTTCTTACTACCTTATTTTCCACCTTTATGCTTTCAGGATTTCAAATTTCATGTGGTTCACTCCCCAACAATCAGTCTTTCCTTCTCACCCTGTGTCGCAAGTCTCCATTGACTCAGGTTTCTCAGCAACTTTCAGAAACTTTGCCCTTTTCCTTATCGTCACCAGTCCTATTCCTTCACTCTCTTCGATAGCTTTCAAACCCTCTGCTTGGAGGAGGATTGACTGGTTCCAAAAGCTTCCAAATTTTAAAACCATTATATGTTCTTTTGTCCTGTCACCACTTGGTGAGTAGTTTCTATATCTGTCCAATTACATTATGTTTACGAGTAAGAAGATTACATTATTTATAATGTTTTCAGTCGTACAGTTTCATTCAGTGTGACATCTGCTTGCTTTGCACAGGCAGAGCTATACCCGACAGGGCACGCTCACGCACTCGCCGTGGTAGATGTTCCGACGGCTCGAGCTTAGGCTGCCGGCGAGTTTCCGAATAATATTTTCGGCCGATACTTTAAGGCCGATGTCGATACGGTGTTTGCAGTTTCCATTAGATTTTGTTACATTCTGCGCCACACTCCGTAGGGAGTGTCCGTGACTGGGAGACTTGTACTGTTTACCGTATCACCATTCCAGGACGTACCTGCCGAGCAAGATGTCCCACGTGGTGCAGCTGTGGCGGGCAGAGCTGGCGCGGACCAACGAGAAGGCGGGGCAGTCACTGGCAGACCCCGCCGACTACCCCAACCTGTTCGCCGGCCTGGCGGACGCTCTCCAGGCCGAGCAGTTCCTCGCGGTCGAGAGGGGGCGCCGACTGCCCGCTGCGGCGGCGGCCGGAATTCCGGTGGGTGGAGCTGCTCGTCATACTCTGGTGGAAAGTAAAATGACACACTGGAGCGGGCTTCGTTTTAGACGAATTTTCTAGTGTAGTTAAGGTTATCGATTCAGCTATTTTTCTACAGCCCCCTACACATACACACATTCGTTCACAGATGTGTCAGATATAATAGTAAAGCTCCATTTACACATGAGCGTCTCACACCTAGTTGTTATGCACCTGTGCTCGCCTGGAGGGGCGCGCGTGTAAGTGCACTCCTCCTCCTCAACGTGCGCGTGAGAGCAATTCTGTCTGCACCTAGAGGGACGTGACTTCACTACTCTAGTGTCTTGGCTACACCCGCAGGTTAAATGCATACGTACGGCTGGCTGCCGGGCAGGCGATTGTCGATCAGGGTCGGCCAGGTTCGCCTGTGATGTCGACTGGCGAGTCTGTGGTGTTAGTCTGAAGACTGCATAACAGCACTTTTAAGATAAAATACTTACTAAGCTCTTAACAGTTTCAGTGAACAGGTCAATAATATGTGAAGTTGTTTATAACAGTGAAAACAATTGAGTTTTGACAAAATAAATTAACTGTATAGATAAAAAACCAACTCGCCAATTGGCAACAGAACACACACATAAAAGGATATAACTGGGCAAGCTTTTGGAGCCAGTGGCTCCTTGTTTGGGCAGAAGGGTTGAAAGAGAAGGAAGAGGGATGAAGGAAAATGACTGGAGAGCTCTAGGAAAAGGGCAGATTTTGAGAAAGTCACCCAGAACCGCAGGTTAGGAGAGACTTACCAGGTGGGTTGAGAAGGAAAGACTGATTGTTGAGGACTACATCGGATGAGATTTGAAAATTTGACAGCTTAAACATGGAAGACACGGTAATATGCGATGTGGAGTTACTGCTTAAAAATTGTGAATCAGTTAGTAAAAGTGAAAAGCTAAGTGCATTGTACCTAACAGAGGTGGGAGGGGGGGCAGAAGTGCTGTGAAAACTAGACGGGTAAGACAATGAAAGCTCTAGAAAACTAATAGAGACAGGAAAAGAGTAGTTACAGTGAAGAAATGCTGAGATAGAAGAAATTAATGTAATTTAAGGTCAGGCGGGGTGGCGAGAACTGAGGATGTGTTGTAACGCTTAAGTGCGCGTCATTTACAATGGCGGCCGAGTTTAGGTTCGTTCTGCGCATTTGACGTCACAAAACACAGTCGGCCAATGAACAGAGAACGACGTTGCCAGAGCTCGACTGCAGTGCAGTGCATGGGGTAGTGTCTTCAGTTTAGAAACATTAAGTCATAAATAAAGTAATTGAACAAAAGCCATGTTTTGATAGCTGACTTTCTATAAAAGAAAGTTTGGAAAAGCATTCTTTATACCAATTGCTTCATATTCTATTAATTGATTAAACCAAACAAGCAATAAGCCTCCTAATTCAGGCGATAACAAGGAAATTCATTCTCACTAACCACTTTTTTGCAATAAAGGACAGCGGTAATTGTTTATTTCCTCTTGTAATTCGAAGAAACGTGAGTAATTCGTAGTCATACAGACAGTGTTCTGTTGAACGACGAGCTGCACTAGCGTAATGGTGAACGTCTGTGCCTCCTAAGCAAAAGGTTCTGAGGTCAAACCTTGTTTGGTGCTTAATATTTTTTTTATTTAAAAACAATATCGAAGTGTCTTACTTGATGAATTTTATTCGTTTGAGTGTAATTTTTTGAAATTTCTAGTTGCAACTAAAATCGACCATACGGAAAGTATACACTGTGGACTTTTACCTCTGCAAACTCTTCAAAATTTCATGCAATGGTTTACTACATTTAATGCTGCACAATAACTGCATCGAACATCGAAACAAAATTAAGTCATTTATGGGGGGAGTGTATCAGTCAAGAAGACGTGTGAAAATCAAATTTTTTGGGCCATATATAATTTTTGTGAAATCAAATGTGTCAAAGCAGTCAGGACAACATCTGTCTGCACAGTGCAGAATGCGGGGTGCACGTCTCTGTAGCAGCGAAAGACTTAATGCGGCCGTGATTGCTTTACTTCATAAACTGCGCGCTCCCTCCTAAACGAATTTGCGAACTATACTATACTATGGCACTGCTGCTAGTGGCGTGTGCAACTGGCAATGCAGCAACCTCCCACGTCAGGGCGGGCACGCGCGAGCCGCCAAGATAAAAGAATTGAACTATAGTCCCACCTATGGAGTTCCGAGAAACGGGTGTCTGGGGGAAGAATCCAGGTGGCTCTTGTGTCGAAACAGGCACCGAGCTCACGATTGTCATATTGTAGAGCATGCCTTGCGACAGGATATCATGTGTTGCCAGTATACACCCTCTACTTACGCCCATTCATCCTAATCGATAATTTGGCAGACGCCGACGTAGAAGGCCGAACAGTGTTCATGTAACAGCTTATATATGACGGCTAGTTTCACAGGTGGCTCTCCCTTTGATAGTATATGTTTTGCTAGTGACAGGAATAGGTGGTGGTAGGAGTGTGCACGGGCAAGTCTTGTAGTGGGGACGGGCACGGTGGTAGGAGCAGTACGATAGGGAAATGGGGGAAGAAGCAGCATAGGGTTTGCAAGGATGTCGAGGAGATTGGGAGGGCGACAAAAAGCTGTGATGAGCAAAATCTCAGACAGTCTTTTGAGGGCACGATTTTAGTAAGTCACGGCCTTGTCGAAGCATCTGATTAATACATTCGAGACCAGGGTAATACTGAGTGACAAGTGGTGCAGTCCGAAGTTCGTTTTTGAAAGTTCCAGAAGTACCAGGATTGGATGTGATGGCTCAGGAAATTGCTTTTGAACTACATTGGTGAAGTTATTACACCCAGTGAAGGCTGCGCGAGGATGATGGAGTATTGCTGTAAAGAGTCAGCATCCAAATAAATATGCTTGCCTCAAATGCCGTGCTGCATCGGAGAGAATGTTTGACGTGGAAAGGATGGCAACTGTCAAAACATAAGTACTGTTGTTTGCTAGTAGGTTTAACATGGACAGAAGTGTGTTGCTCTCCTTCGATGAGGATGAGATCAACAAGGAGAGTGATAGGCGATTCAGAATAGCACAATGTGAAATTAATTGGAGAAGGTATTCAGAGATTCCACGAATTTTGGCAGGTCAGCCTTACCACGAGTCCATACGGTAAAGATATCATCAATGTATCTTCGAGGAACTCCAAAAGGCCTAACATTGAAATTCCCTGTTTCTGGATGCAATCCTACTCTACGCCATGCCCTTTTACAGTTTCAGATAAAGCAATCTCTTGCTCTTACACTGTTGGTCTGTGACTTATATGCTTCATCATCCGATTTCCACTCCACCAAACTTCTCTCCTACAAAATCCTGCAGTTATCCGTCCCTCAGTTTTCCTTGGATGGTATCCACTTTCACAGGCATACGTTCATTCGGGTGCTGGAAGGTTTCATCGTGAATGGCAGACCATTCTTCATGCAGTGCTGCACTGAGAGGTATCGATGTCGGTCGGTGAGGCCTGGCACGAAGTCGGCATTCCAAAAAATTCCGAAGGTGTTCTATAGAATTCAGGTCAGGACTATTTGCAGGCCAGTCTATTACAGGTATGTTATTGTCATGTAACCACTCAGCCACAGGCCGTGCATTATGAACAGGTGCTCGATCTTATTGAAAGATGGAATGCCATCCCCGAATTGCTCTTCAACAGTGGGAAGCGAGAAGGTGCTTAAAACACCAATGTAGGCCTGTGCTGTGATAGTGACACGCCAAACAAGGGGTGCAGGCCCCTTCCATGAAAAGCACGACCACACCGTCACACCACCGTCTCCGTATTTTACTGTTGGCATTACACGCGCTGGCAGATGATGTTCACCGGGCATTTGCCCTACCCACACCCTGCCATCGGATCACCACATTGTGTACTGTGGTTTGTCATGCCACACAACGTTTTTCAGCTGTTCAATCGTCCAATGTTTATGCTTTCTTACACCGAGCGAGGCATCGTTTGGCATTTACCGGTACAATATGTGGCTTACGAGCAACTGCTCGACTGTGAAATCCAGGTTTTCTCACCTCCCAACTAACTGTCATAGTACTTGCAGTGGATCCTGATGCAGTTTGGAATTTCTGTGTGACGGTCTGGCTAAATGTCTGCCTAGTAAACATTACGACCCTCTTCAACTGTGGGCGCTCTCTGTCAGTCAACAGACGAGGTCGGCCTGTGTGCTTTTGTGCCGTACGTGTCCCCTCACGTTTCCACTTCACTGTCACATCGAAAACAGTGTACATAGAGACACTTAGGAGTGTGGAAATATCGCGTACAGACATATGACGCAAGTGCCACCCTATCACCTGACCACGTTTGAAGTCCGTGAGTTCTGCGGAGCATCCCATTCTGATCTCTCACAATGTCTAATGACTACAGAGGTTGTTGATATGGAGTAGCTGGTGGTAGGTGGCAGCATGGTGCACCTAATGTGAAAACATACGTTGTTGTGGGTGTCCAGATACTTTTGTTAACATAATGTAAAATATGTAAAGATCAACACTGGAAAGCTCCTTGCCTACCAAACAATTTACCTGCCCTGAAAAATCTACACTGCTATTACCCAAGTTATGCCTGATTTGCTGCAACAAGTGTGGGAAGAAATTGATTACTGGTGGTTGTGTAAAAGCCAGACTAAAAAGTTTAAGAGTAACTATACATCTATAAAACGGAATCTTTCATTGTAGCAAATGATTAAACGTAACTGCAACTGTAGGGTAGTTAACAAAACAGTGACTATTAATTAAAGTCTCCGTAGTCGACGACGTGTCGGCAGTGTAATGCGAGTGGCGCCGCCTCGTGACTTCTGTGTACGAAGTTCTCGTTTTTCTGTGACAGAAATGGCAGAAGAAGGCACAGTCTCATCACCACTGGTGTCTGCTGCGCGCGACTGCACGCCGAGCTGCTGTGGTGCTTGACACTGCTCAAACTCGTAGGTTTCTCAGTACTTCAGAATAAGCGTCCCGTCGGTGCAGTTGTGTGTGCCGGCCACCGGCAGGAAGAGACCGGGCCTCATTCCGCGAGCTCTGCTCGGTAGCTGAGACCGGTAATTATGAATTGTAAAATTTGTGTGATCTTGATGGACTTTACAAATAAGGACTGACAGGATGTCCACTGTGTCACAATCCGAGGCACACAGACGAGCGGTGTTGCGAGAGGAACGTCGGCAGGTCGTGGCAGGTGCTTCGCTGTGGTGCCAGCTGGCATTCTGAATAGCACCGCCTCTGTGCGACCTGGCAAGTGACGAAGTACGAGAATTGGCATTTATGTTTTACATCGACTACTGGTGGCGACAGCATTACGTGGCGGACGCTACGAGCCCTGCGTACTTTGGGAGGATCGTCTGGTATCATGTTATTGACTTTTAGACACAGTTTAATTGTGATCACATAGTGCCTGCCTCATACAAATGCCAGTTCGTGACTTCTACTTCTGCCGTTGTACGACTCGATACTTCAGCTTGCACTATTACAACTACAAAAACTCTTGACACAATGTTCTGTGAAGGTGTAACTAAAATACAGAAATAGTAAAATAAAAGATATGTGTGAGTTGACATAAAAACTTTGATTTTAGGTTTGTTTTGTGTAGATTTGTTGAAATACCATTATCTTTATCCATTAAAAAATGTTTGTTGTAATTACATTTACAGAAATTAATTTAATAACATAAAACAATTTTTTGAATATGTTTTAATGATAAAAGAATTATTAAAATTTATTATTGTCATAGATTTGGATGTGAAAGAAACACAAGCACATCTGTAACTTCAGAAGAGAAACTGTGATGAGTTAACTCGATGTATGAAAATGATGAAATGAACTGATGGATACCACGTTGTGTGAAGAGACTGATGTCATATAAAAGTAACTCTCATACCTCTAAAAACAGTACATCCTCCATCAATGTCTCTCACAATAGCTCCATTGTAACATACAGGGTGAGTCAAAATGGACTTTAAAATTTTGGAATGATAGAGAAATTAATTGACTCTATCATTATACGTGTCATAGCAGACAACCTCAAGTTTCACATAAAAGTGTTGTTTTGTATCGCTGCAACTACCGTTTGTGGTGCACCAAATATCCCACCGGTAATCAATTTCTTCCCTCACTCGTTGCAGCAAGTCAGGCGTAACTTGGGCAATAGCAGCGTAGATTTTTCAGGGCAGGTAAATTGTTTGGTAGTTGAGGAATGTACAAAGTCTTTAATGAAACTCCAGAGAAAGAAATCCACCGGTTTAAAGTCTGGTGGCCACGCGATTTGCCCTTCAGTCAGTGAACCGACCTAGGGAGTGATTATCGAGGCAGCCTCAAACTTCTGTGAGAAATGAGGTGGTGCACCGTCTTACTGGTAGTAAACCGTCATGTCTGTCACCTTCATTGATCGATAGAATTAACAAAGTTTCCAAGCCTGTCCAGATACTTGATACGAGTGACAGTTTTCTCCACGAAGAAGAAAGGACCGTGCACTAACTTTCTGGCTGTCACAAACGTGTTCGAGTCACATGTGGATTTTCACTGCCCCGTATTCTGCTGTTTTGGGTGGTCACCGTATCACCGATAGGAAACGTCGACCGATTGCTGAAGATTATTGCGTTCAGGAATTTCTCGTCGTCCTCTGTCCGATGCAACATTTCTGCACAGAATTCCCCACGAGCTACCGTATCTGGATCACTGACGTGCTGTGCCATTGTGAATCTGTACAGTTTCAAGTGTAAATATCTACACCGTACTCGCCAAAGAGTCTTTTGTGGAATGCAAGTGCTGTGCAGCGCACATTGCGTCGATTTTTGTTGGCTGCGGGCAAAGATCTCCTTAACGTTTTCAACTTAATCCTTGACACGCAGGCGTCCTGGCGATTTATTGTGTCGCAGTGAACTGAACAGAGTTCTCGTGCCGAGAATGAATTGTAGGCTCACTCGGAGGTTCTGTAGCGTATTCGGCACGAAATTTGTGCCGAACATTGCAGAGTTCATTTCACGAAAACGAAATGCACAGTGAGTACACTGTGTAACAGTGAAAGTAGCCATTTGAACTGCATGCTTTGCTGGTGTTCCCTGTGGCAGAATGGGGAACTGGTGCAGCACGTGAATCGACCTAGACTGTCTGCTAAAAATGACACATCTACTCATGCTGTAAATTTCTATATCGTTCCAAGGTTGTAAAGTCCTTTTGACTCACCTTTTAGTGTACAATTTTACAGTGCCATACATGTATAGAAGAGAATTCGTGTGGTTTGCAGATGAACCACGAGCGCAATCCGATAGAGGAGATGAAGGCAGCGGAGGCCGCAGGCACATTCCACTACGTGCCGGAGGTGGCGGGGGCGGCGGCGGAGGCGGATGAGGGTGATGGCGGGCCGCGTCACCGATTGGGAGGCACAGGCTCTGATACAGGTGAGGCGGCTTAGTGTTCCTGTCCTGTCCTGTCCTGTCCCTCTCCCAGGCTTAAAAAGTAGTGGCAAATACTGTGTGCCATAGTTACCAGTTACTTGTGCTGCACCTTAGCGATCACAATCAAAAACACCTGACTACCTCAGCTTGTCAAAAACCTTTTCACTGGCCAGATTTGCTTTACGTTTTAAACTCTTAGAATGTGCCTCATGTAATAGTGGGAGGTTCTGAATAAGTTACCTAAAAGTAATATTAGGTAAGGAAGGAGATTTACTTACTTGACACCATTTATTCTCGTTTTTGGAACTGACGGAACATAAAGTTTGTATCCACAAATCTTCCATACGGCTTTCTCTCGTATCTACGAAATTTCTTGCCAGATGCACGAGAGAATGCCAGCACCTAACTCGGCCAGCACACCACCGACACATTTGGGAAGCTCGTCGATAGTCGAAGGAAGTGCAGGGACGTGCACCTCGTCTTTAACGTATCCCGACAGACAAAAGTCTGAGGGTGTCAGTTCGGGAGATCTCTGTGGACGACCCGTGTTCCCGACCAGTGGGACTGAAACGAGAACAGTGCGACATAGGTACACTGTGATGTTTCGGTGATCGTGTGGAGGGGCCCGATCTTACTGGAAAATGCCTACATGCGTGTCCTCTCGAATTTGTGACATCGGGTAGCTCTGCAACGTATCTGGATATGTAATTCAGGGTTTATACGACCCAGGACAAGTGGGAGATCCGGTAAAAACCTGGGAATTTTTTCATCCGGGAAAAAAGCTGGGAATTTTTTTGAATTCTGGGAATTTTTCATTGTTTTTGTTTTCAGTTAAATTTTTGTAATTTTGGTTGGTAAGAACCAATACTCTAACAGAGGGTATTATGGTATACTGGTACTGCAGAATAATACTGCAGCAATAAAATGTGAACGAGAGAAAAAATAAAACTTCAGTTGCAAAGGAAATGTGCCATATACAACAACAAAGCATAGTGCTCATACAAGCATCTGCCAACAGCAAAATGTGTCGGAGGCTTTAGGAATACTATGCAGTGCTCTGTAACAACAAATTGCCTCCGATGAGCATGGTGTCACTACTGTTAACATTACATTTGTTTTAGCAGTTATGAGTGGGATCGTGCACGTGCGCAGTCGAGTAGTATCTTCTTGCGCTTCTGGCTAGAGAAACGTGGCTGTGTAAGCAGACAGCAAAAAAAAGAAGCTAGATGCTACTGGCAAAAATTTTACTGGAGTGCCCAAGCTCCCAGATTCATGCATGCACAGCAGGCCTGGATCTGGGGGGGGGGGGGGGGGGGGCAAATTCATATTCTTGAGGAAAAACCTTGTGTTACAAAGCGCCTATCATCCAGCACACGTTGGCCTATCAATTATTCATATGACTTCGAAGCACGTCCCATTTGGTTTTTGAAGATATTCTAAGTAGATTTCCGAATGAATCGTAAGTTGATTTGTGTATGCGTGCATAGTGTACAAGATGTGTCTGTCAGTGGAATCATCGTCACACTTAGAAATAAACTTTCCTGCAGACAAAAGAGGCTATACGAGCTGAGCGGAGTATAGCTGAATGGAAGAAAGCCAACCACTGTCTCATTATGTGGTTGATTGGGTTTGCGAATGATGAGCATTGTTATAATTACTAATGAAATCCATAGATTCATACTACCAGAGTGGAAATAAATGAAATAAATGACTAACAGGAATAACAGGTAAGAAAGATTACATATTACCTTCTCGGTGTACCCAAGGAAATGAAATTTTGGCAGAAGAGTTTTGGTCAGATCGCTATACTAGTAAGGGCCAGTTGTACAGTCTCTGCCTAACAGCCGCTTTAATGTCTATTCTGGAAGTAGCGCGGAAAACGCGTTGTACGAACATGTAACGACGCCTAACTGGAGAATAATTGTGGGATAACTGAACCGCTGATTGTGGCAGAGTTAGTGAAATTAACCGGCAAATAAGCTTTGACATTGGCAGGAATAGATACAGAATTAGTGATGACAAGACTGTTATAACAAGGAAGGAGAGGAAATGGGGACATCATTTAAATTATGGAAGAATGTGACGATTCCAAATTTATATAGAAATTTCGCACTGCCACTTTTCGATCTCGTGCTCGAGAAACTGGAGCGTATGAATGAAATGTGAAACTATTTCCTAACGTAAAGCTTTTTGCTTGTAGAAGGCCTAATAGGCATTTGATATTGGTACTTCTTGAATTAGATTAGATGGCCATTTGTGCCAAAACAGTCTCATTTATTTGGTGTGTGTTACAGTTGCTGCAGTATTAGAAAGGCCTATTTTGTTTTATCTAGCAGACAGTGACAAAATAGATGTAATCAGATCGAGAAACCACATCAGTCTTGGGTCCTGTTTGTAGTAACAGCTTTTTAAGTATTGGATGACGACGTTTTGATTTTTCATGTAGCAAAACGTTTGATGAACTTTGATGAGGTAATAGACTCTTTCTTAGAAAGGAAAGCGTGCCATGTAAAGCTGTTGCAAGATTAGAGAGAAAAAAATTCTAGATGTTAATGATGAAGAAATGTGTACTGTCTTGCTTGTCCCTTGTCTTTACTGGTTTTATGTGTCCTATACTTAATTTTGTGTCACACAAAGCAGCAAGTTGTTCGCTAATAGGGAATAAAGCGGGGTAAATTTTCTGAAGAGTTTTCATTCTCTCTCTCTCTCTCTCTCTCTCTCTCTCTCTCTCTCTTTAAAGGGCAGGATGTCGAACCGGGTGACTGTAAGCAGGAGAGGCACCACAGGACATTTTAATTTCCACTATCCTGAATATAGTTTGATGGCATCCAGTACAAAATATACACGTTTCAATTCCACAGAGCGAAATACAGTGACGCGTGATAGAAGAATGCTGTCTGAAGAGCTGTGGCGCTGCACTTTGTCACACTTAAGACCAATTAACATGTCTTCCATTTCCTCGAAAACATATGTTTCATGTATCAGACTCTTCAGAAAGGTGTGTGCTACAATATGAACGTATTTTTGAAAATTCGTTTTTTTTACATCCTATCTCAAATGCTCGAGGGACACCACTATCTAGTATTGACCCAGTTCGGAAATATCGTAGATACGGGGCTGATGCGCAGAGCAGTCTGAGGTATAATAGGGAAGTGGGTAGTCTCCACATGACCCGTGTTTACATTTAGTGACATTCCTCTTTGTTTACTGCACTCATGTCAAATGAAAACAAAATAGATTTCTGTATCCGGGAGCTATCATGTGAATTAAAATGCATTCACATAATTATGGAAGGCTAAAATACGTTATTAGTTTCAGATTTTATTTTATTCCCGCCTTTCTGACAGTTAAGCATTAATTGCCTTGCAGAACAATTAAGTTATTTTTGTCGGTTTGCTTAAGAAATTTTCTTCTATTAATCTTTTCCGCTGAGGTAGTCAATATATTTGAAATGAAGTGTTTAATTCCACACTATTCGCTAGTTTCAACTGTTCAGTGCATTTCAAGTGTACGTTTTCATCTTCTAGCACATATGGCTTTATGTCATATCAAAGAACCAAACATAAGATAACAAAGTACTGGTACTCAAGAAAATTGACATCCCGAAAACCACATTGAAAAGCTTAATATCATGTCGGGGCCTACTTCACTGGGAACCTGGGACTCTCAATTAAAAATCAGCTCTTTTATAATGAGCTATTTTGAAGAATTTTGAGCCCAGAAGATCAGACATCTACATCATTATTAAAAATTTTACTGGCACATTTCTGTGATACATCTTAAAATGTAGTATGCGCATAAGCGATCAACATTATATGTGAAAGCTTAGCTTCTCTTGCGGCGTATTGGCCTTAGAGACCAATATTACATGTGAAAGCTTTGCTTTTCTTGTAGGAACACACTATAAATTTAAACCATTAACTTTTCCTGTTTCACGTGTTTGGGCTACTTAACAGTGATGTTGCTATTTGCACGACTACACCACAAGTCCGAAACTCTGATAATCCGCCATCATCGGCTGGTGAGATCACGTGACACGAGCTACGACTGGCTTAAAAAAACGCATCGCAATCTCAATTTCAATGCTCCAGAAAGTAAAATGCGGTGTTTGGTGGAATTCGAATTTATACTTTGTAATACAAAAATATGCAGCGTAAGTATTACTGCACATCAAATATCTTTCCAAAATATGTTCCCCCCCCCCCCCCCCCCCCTCCCCCAAGTTTCATTTTTAAATGCACCGAGAAGTTCTACGCCCGTGTATAAAACCGTAACCATTCAAAGGATTGATAAGTTATACAGTTGCGAAACACAATATACTGTCAGTTAACAGGGAAAAAGTGTATTTTTAACTGATAAATCTGGGAGAAACCAGAGATTTTTTTTAGTTGTCCGTGTATATGCACTGTAATTCCTTTGACAGCCTGCCTGTGGAAATAAAATAAAGTTGGTTCACTTTGATGGAAGTTAGTGCACAAAAGATGTTCACATTTGGAGAGTCTAGTGTGTGTTCAGAGACCTCAGGCAGGTTCTGGGTACCCCGTATTGGCGCTTCGTGGTGGTTAATGCTTCCACTGAGGTGGGGTTTGGCCTCATCACTGAGCTAGCACTATCTTGGCAAGAAAATTATATTCATTTTTCCCTCCTGTTAATTATCTCCGTACAGAAATAATAATGTCTCTGTCACTACGACTTTAGACCTGGAACAGTTGCAATTGATACGTCTTACACCGCAGTCACCATCATAAAATTCCCCCTGCTTTTGGCTGAGAAACATTCAGCTTCAAACTTGCTCTATTTGTAGACTTCTTTTGACTCGGTGCGTACGTACCCCTCACAACGTGGCCTGCTACCCTCGGGCTATACGGACGGCCATGTGAACGTATTGGGATTTTTGTTTCGCGTGGTTATTTCGCAAAAGCAGCTTCGATATGCCTCGTAGAAGACAGTGAGCATCTTTCGACTGAGTTTCAAAGTTCGACCAAAGAAGAATATTTGCCTACAGGGATTTACATATTATCCTTCAGAGAAATCTGTAATTGTGTCTGACGGTACCAAGCAACTGTGATGTGGATCTGTAATCGGTGCACGCAGGAGAGAACTACAGACTGACAGAGTCGATTCCACCCACCTCATCGCACCGCTACGCGTGATGACAGGCGTATGTTTTGCATGGCAGTGACGGATCGTTCTGCCACATCACGAATCGTATCACAACTACTTCGGTTTGCTGTGCAATAAGCAGTGTTCACGCGTACTGTTAGATGTCGTTTGCAGTAGAGCGGACTGTCCGCAAGGCGTCCATCACTGCTTTTACCACCGATGCCGATGCTGCGGGAGTTTGCACCGGCACCGATGCGATGTACGATGGGTGTGGACGACTGAATGGAACGACATTGTTTCTACTGACAAATCCCGATTCCACCTGCTCTACCTCGATTGGGAGATTAGAACCTGGAAACACTGTGCTGAGAGACCATTGAACTGTTGCCTTGTGCATCACTGTACTGGTCCTGCACCCTATGTTGTGGTTCAGTTTGGTACCAGATTCCAGTCCCACACCCTCTAAGTACAGGTCATCGGTACACGGTAACTTCAGATCTTCCGACGGCCACATTTTGACAGGATAATGTGTGACCACATTGTGGCACGGAATGTTCGTGTCCCCTCTGTCCTCCATCGGATTGCATTACTGCCTCGACCCTTCCCGTTCTCCCGATCCCTCACGTATCGAAAATTTCGGTCGACGGCTATGGGATGACTGGTCGGGTATACACCACCCGCTGCTACACCAGATCGACTTCGGCAGTATGTGCAAGCAAGCACGGATTGCTGTACCCCGAGAACACATCCGGAGTCTCCGATACGGTGTCGAGGCGTGTAGCAGGACTCGGTTAGCAGCGGCACCAACACTGGAGACCGATTTCGTCACCTTCCTCACTTCGCATGGTGCTTGTCTTCAGTGACGTGATGTTTGTACAAAGTGTTATCTCCCAAGTCAGTTTGGCTGTGATATTTCTGGTCTTTCTTGCCATTGCATTTTGTATGGCTAGCAGTGTATTTACTGTTACATTTAGGTAACTAATTTAGAATAATCCTGTTTACAGCGATTACAAGGAGCGGGAAAGTGAGTCAGCTGTGACATTTTGTGCCAGTTAAGACGTTTTCTCACAGTGTGGAATGTACATTTATGTGGTTACAGCGGTGGCCGTGGCCGTGGCGGCAGCGGCAGACCCGCAGCCGGCTTCGGCACCCCCGCCAGCTGCGGCTCCCGTCCAGAGGAAGCCTGACCCGTTGCTCGACGAGGACGACATAGATATCGACATCGACAACCTGAATCTGGACGACAACGGCACGGAGAACCTGGTGAGCTCCCCACATAGTCCCACGTAGCTGCTGCACAGTCTGCAACACGGGTCTGCTTTGACAGCGGCTGTGATCCGGTAGCGTTTTGGAACCACCCGAAGAAAAATTTTGTAGGGACCCATTGTGCTGTCGAGGTTTAACGTTATACTCTAGTCAATTATGGTACATTACCTGACCAAAAAAGTAAAGCCCCCAGAAGACACATTCAAATGTCAGTAACTTCACACACGTACTCGGTCGGCAGGTAGGTAATAGTTAGAACTGCAGTTCTCCCTGACAGGTGGGACGGCCACCAGAGTGTGTTACTTCTGTTCGTCTTACGTAAATTGACGGTAGAGAGAAGAGAGGGAAGGAACTGTCGATATCGGCTGCTTTGGAACTTTGTGCAGAATTGTCTGGGACGAGTGAAAGTATGTGACGGAGCAGGACTTGAATCTCGGGCCCTGCGTTCTAGGCAGGTGCACTGACTGGACACGGTGTTTATCTTGAGTACACGGACTGTCTCAGTACGCTCCCCAGCTGATCCACACTCCCACCTAGCGTCACCCATCCACTGTTCCCCACGCTTGCTAATTTTTAGATTCCTGTCTGTTGTCAAACAGGTGTCGGAGGTTGTAGATTTATTGCTAGTTGAGGCAGCTCAGTTAGACGAATGCATGGTGTCTGTTCTTTTGGACATGTCCGAAGGAACAGACACCGCACGCAATCTGCAGTGATTCCACAAAAAGCTCTGGTGGAGCTGACATCAATAGTTTCTTCCCTTTCCTTTCTCTCCCCTCCATCTTCAATTTACGTAATATGTATCACAGCTGGAGATTGCACTAGGTGTCTGTTCTTTCACAAATGCCTTATAGAACATACACCACGCATTCGTGTAAGTGTGTTCAGTGTTGTTATTGAGCCTGGTAGGGTATTTTAGGGAGGTGAACATCATCAGATGTTAAGTGATCTCTGTGAAGGATGTGGAGATCCCACACATTTGTGACAGAGAGCGTCGTCACCGCTCTACACAGTTTGAAGGGGTCTCACTGTGGGTCTCTTTTCGGGCGGCCAGTCGACTCGTCCGATATCGGCCTTTGGGGCTTTCGGACATAACGGTATATGACAACACAAACTGCCATGTTTGGAGTGGTGTCGTGACTGGAAGGACGGACTGAGGATGAATGTCATCGCACTGTATTTGGTGGTGACTCGCACTTCTGCACCGCACCGAGTTACCACTGTCGTCGAATACAGTGGGGACCGGATAGAGGTCCCATTCTTCTTACGTTTCGGAAAGGCACTGCTGTGTTGCTGTCGGCATCACTGTGGTGTGGGGTGCCGTAGTGAACTCCCGTGGTTCAAAGGTAAATTGTGTTCTGTGTCCTCGCGTCTTACATCTTAAGTGAGAGTGTCGCAGTTCCATTTTTCGACACACGTGGTACCCGTCTTGTAGAACTGTCTCGACAGTGTCGTGGCCGGCAAGGTCCTCGGCTCGGACGTGGATTGTGGCCCCGTGGCAGCACTGGCATTCCGAGGACCAGTTACGACAGTTGTGGGCCATCTGGCACAGGAGTGGATACGACGGCTTTTTGACACCCTCCTCGACGAAATCGGTGCTTGCGTTCGGGCCGGCCTGTGAAATTTCATTATACCCCTTTCTGAGCATTTCACGTTTTCTTCCAGCCAGTGTAGTTAAGAATGTGAATGATAATGTTCCAGAGGAGGAGGAGGAGGACATATTTTCCACAAATTATGTATGTCGTATTTGCGGAGCCAGTACTCGGAATAGTCTGCAAAATAATTTCTCTGCTTGTCGTGTGTGAGGATAGAGGGTGGAGACTAGGTTGTGTATGGAATCACTGTTAATCATTTAATTTAAATATTATCAGTTAACAGATAACATCCTTGTATAGTTCTTCTCTCCATTTTTCTTGCAATTTCTAAACATCATTTTTATGTGTGTATAAATATTAAGCTATATCTTCAAAAATACTGTTGAAGATTTGGAACTGTTGTTTGTATTTGGTATGTTGCTAAAACAGTAAGTGGCATTATGATGTAGAGTAAGGCACTTGTTCAGTTTATTCTGCGATGCCAAAACACTTCACAAAGATAGTTGTAGTAATGCTAATATTGTTGTGCAGTTAAGTTTGTTGTTATTTCTATTTTTTCACCACATGCTATCTTCCCTCTGTCCTTTACTTTACTGGCAAGTTTTTCTGTATTACCGGGTGGTTATAATTAAAATTTCCTTATGTAACATGCTATCACACGGAAAGTAATTACTGTAGGCGTACCAAACTGGGTAGCATTAATGTCGAGGACGTAGGGAAAAGAACTAATGCAGAATCGGTTCAATTGAAACACTTTTAATGTGCTGCTTCAGTACATCGTACCATTACATACCGGTACCATTACTGCTGCACGAGTGGCTCAGTACGGTACCCGTCAGTGTCCAGAAGAGTCTGAAAGTGCAGAATTGGGTTCCGCACGGCGGAACGGAGCATGTCCTTAGGTTTGCTGGCTACCTCTCTCGATATGCTGCACTTCAGATCAGCACGTGGTTTAAATGCTCCCCTGGTAAACCCTGTCCTTCGGGCGGCCCCAGAAATCACAGGTAGTGAGATCAGGCGATCGTGTCAGCGAAGCATAAGGAAGCAATCGGCTGTTCGATAGTTACCAAATGTGTTTCGGAGAAGGGGTCGAACTTCACAAGTGATGTGCGGTGGGCCTCCATCTTGCACAAAAACTGAGTTCGGTGCTTCTCTCCTGTACAGTGGGCACGATGTGCCGGTGGAGTATGTCGCAGTAATGCCGGTCAGTCACACTGCACGTATTCGGTCCTCGAGTGCGAAACTGTTCAAAAACAAATGGGTTGACGATGAACGTAGCCGTGAAGCCACACCGTACTGTAACACATTCACCGCGCAGAGGAACTTCTTGCACAGTGTCCGGAGGTGAAGATACCCACACTCAGCAGTTGCGTGTGTTCAGCTGACGCGTCATAGAAAAATTAGCTTCATCTGTCCGTAGGACGTTCCAGGGCCGGCACTCGTCACTTTCGGTACTCGTGAGAAAGTGGAGAGCGAAGTCGACACATCTTCGTGTGTCCTGTGTGCAACCAACTGTACGACACGGATCTCTTACGGGTGCCATTTGAGAACGGTCCTGAGCACTTTCCGTATAGTGGACCACGGGATGTTCAGCTGTTTTGTGACGCAGCACGCGCACTGCCTGACCATTGGGAATTGTGTGCGGTGTCGTCTGCCATAGCAGCAGCAGCAATTTTTTATCGACCACTTGTGGTGCGACCGGTCGTCGGCCTCTTTTCGAAGTGACGCCCAGTTCTCTGGTCGATTCAAAATTCGTCGTGCTCGGCACAGCATGGGTGTAGAAAGAGGACCCTTTCAATCGGTGATATTCCCGAAGTGCAGCTGCAGCATTACTGTTGTTATGATGATAGAGCTTCACCAATAATGCTGTGCTATTTTTGTCACAGCTCGTGTTGACACGTCAACAAGTGCACTGCGACCGCTCAGGTGTGTGGGACTACGAATCACGGCATGGGTGGGCACAGTTGGAACTGGGCGGTGGCGCTGTGGCGCCTGGAAGTTGTGCACCCCGTACAGTAATTAGTTTCCGTGTTACACTGTGTCGAATAGGGATAGTTTAACTACAGCCACCCAGTACATTTTTCAGACTCTGCCTACTATTTTAAATCGCTGTGTAGTACGATTTGGTTTTGACAAGTGCCACATCATGTGAAAGTATGAGTGAATTAATAACTTTGTTCTTTTCCAGGTATAAACAGCAGGACCTGGTAAGTTTTTTTTCCTGTGTAGCTTTTTGCTGTAAGAGGGGAAAAGTACAGCGCGAGTGACTAGCTGTGCGAAGTATGGGTCGATGCAACACACTCTGAAAGTAGTTTCTTAAGCTTCACGCTGTGCTCGGCGGGACTGTCGTAGCTTGCTAGCAGATACCTACTCTTTCTTCTCTCTCCTGTGCTATCACTTTTTGAAGACTAGCACAATAGCAAATAGACAATTTCAACTTCTCTTCATTTATTGAAAACCCAGTTTGGTACCTGAGATAAAGGTGAAGCAATAATACATTCTTTTTAGTAGCTTTGTAAATAATGTCAATTAGTTTTGATTCGCATTACCAGGTTTTAACTGTTGTTTGGGTACTTCTATTGAACTCATCCCAGGTAATATACAATTGAAGTCATTAAAACGTAGCTATCGTGTGCAGAAATGCTGTAAGGCGGTTAATGGCTAGTGAGAGCTGCCAGTCTTGTGTAACAATAGGCTCTGTAAATTGTTCAGTGACCAATGTGCAGTGTAGCAGTTATACTTGCGTGTCACGAGGATCGCAGCTTGACTTGGCTGGTAGTTGAGAAGGGTATAAATTCTTTATTTTATTTATTTATTATTTTTAACACCTTATTTGCTGATTTCAGTGTTTGCTGTGCGTGAGTTTGTCAATCAATTGCACAAATGTACCATCTGAGTTTGTCAGATTTAACGTCACGTTTGAAGCAGCTGTTATTATGTGCATATTGTGTCACGAAGTATTATGGCAGTAGCGGACAATGTACAAGGTGCAGTGCAGGATAAAAACTAAATTGCTCCAGCTGCCAGATGTCTTGGTTATCTCTATTGTTAACGTATTTACTCGAATGTAAGCCGCACTTTTTTTTCCGGTTTTTGTAATCCAAAAAACTGCCTGCAGCTTAGAATCGTGTGCAAAGTAAGCGGAAGTTCTGAAAAATGTTGGTAGGTGCCGCCACAACTAACTTCTGCCATCGAATGTATGTAGCGCTACACAGGCATGCTTTGCAGGCACAAAGATAAATACTGGTGCCAAAACCTCTGCATCAGTAAATAAATTAAAAGAAAAGGTAGAAGAATGTAGACATTACGCCATGTATTCTTTCGTGTTTACTGCCATCGCATTTAAATCCTGCCTGCCTAATAAACTACGAAACTAGAGTGAGACAACAGCAAATGCGGGAGAATATACATATCGTGTCATGTTTATATTCGTATTGTTATTGTGCTGAATAGTGATGAAGTTAGAAATGAAGCACGGCAACTGACTAGATTAGTAAATCTAAGATGAATCTAATTTTTGTGCAGAATGTAAATGCATCTGCAAAGATTTTCAAAGGGAGAAAAATTTTCACTTAACTTTAGTTCGGAACATCTATCATATGCAGTCTATTATTTGGTTCTTGTTGATCATTATCAAAGAAAGCAGCAGTTTAAGTTACAACAAGTAACAGCCTCTTGCCATTGGTTCGTTTGAGACAATTCCTCTCTCTCTCTCTCTCTCTCTCTCTCTCTCTCTCTCTCTTTCTTTTATCTTCATCCGTTCGACCACAATTGTGTCTTAAGTTACAATGGGGGGGGGGGGGGCAACAACAAGAGCAACATGTTTCACCACAGGCCCTTTTTAATCAGAAAGAATAATAATTTATTGAAATGTCATCAGAACCTTGAAACTCTGCTGAGAGTGTTCTCCCACTGAGTCCTGTCAGTCTGAATCTCTGTTTCTTCAAAATCAGTTTTCTGGTTCAAAAGAATGTTTTTGAGACAACTCACGCTGTTACTGCCATATTGCTAGACAGTGGACATCCCGACCCTACCTCTGCGGCTGGCCTATATCACATTAGCTTTGGGGAGGATCCCGTGTAAAAAGCATTCTGTGCTGTTACAAATCTTTATTGACAGATATCCTCGGAAACTTGATCGATTTTGCTGACCGTACCTCTGTGACCATTCTGTTTCGTGGAGAACTAAAATATTTTTTTTTTTTTTCATAACAGTTGATGTTGCATGAGAGTAGAAGATAGTACCATTTCTGGAACCTGAGCAAGTTAACACCACAGTCGGTGCTTCATGTTATTCGTGTTCTGGTGCCTTTTTACAGTAGAATGAGACATGTCACACTATGTGGCATGCATGGGGAAGCTATAAAGTTATAATTACCTCCTCAAGTGAAACCGTGACAAGGAAAATAGGTGACGGCGTCGATTGTCCTCTTATGTATTCACCCTTCATTGCCACACATTTTTCCCAATGGTGGATGAACTGACAGAGATGCGGGGTGTATATTGCATTTTGGCTATGTGTAGGAGTATCCACCTATAAAATCTGCTCATTGTCAATCAGGAAAAGACTAATAGACTACTGTTCACTGGTTTCTTCATCTGAAGAAAAGACGTCACGACGCTTGTGGGGAGAATATTGGGGATGAGGAAAAATGTGGCCTCCTAAAGTTGTTACGGAGACTTGGTACTTTTCTTCTGAAGTTGTTTGGCCCCCCTTAAAAGTGTAATCAGTTAGCACCGTACTGTGGCAATTCCAAAAGACAATCAGTGACATCTTGGTTATAGCAGTTCCTCACCCTTTACTAACTAATTAATTGATTAGGGTGAGATCGGGAATGTTCCGTGACGTATTACCTTGTCAGACACTAAAGGCCAAGTCATTCCTCACAAATTGTTGCACGTGTAGGTCTGTTTGATTAATTCATGACGACGACAGCTAGCCCACCTGCAAGTTCCGTAATTCACATTGAGAGGTTTGCTTACTTTGTGTCTTGTAAAGTTGTCTCCATGTCCCAATTGGCCTTCTTCTCCTCCACCAGCCGTGGCTCCACAAGAGCATGCTACTGATTGTGAATAATTGAATGGCAATTGCACCATTACGAGAGTGAATCAAACTTAAAAGTTTATTTAAGCTTCACAAAAATTCATAAACATGAACTTATTTTTCTGTATAGTTTCTTGAATGGGAAACACATTTTTCCCAGCAGATAGACAGTTTCTGGGTCCTGTTTTCGGCTGTGTTATCGACCAGTTGCCCACAAACACTTGGACAGTACTGTCATTGCTAAATCTGCCCTCATGCTGCCTCTTCTAGTGGTCGAAACAAATGAAAATCGCAGGCCGATAAGTCTGGACTCGAGGGAAGATGTTCTAGTAGGGCCCAGAACAATTCTTGGATTATTTGTTGAGTTAGGGCAGCTGTGAGCAGTCTAGAATTGGCAGGATTACTCATGAAGCACAATCACATCCCAGACTGTAAATACATGCCATTTCTGACACTATACACATTTTATTTGGTCCAAAAGTTGGCAATAGCATGCAGCTTTCACATTATGAGGATTAAAAAAATTGATGAGAACAACTCCTTTAAAATCAAAGAAGACTGTTGCGAGAACCTTTCCCGTAGATAGACAATTTTTCGCTTTTGACTGGTGCAGATTAGTCCGTTTTGCTCCGTTCTATGCTGGTTTTTTTAAATGTTCTCCTTACATTTGGTAGCACGTCAATAGTCACTTTACCATCTCGAGACAAATGAAATTTGTGCTCTGAGGTGAGATGATGAGAGACCCAACTCGTGGACGCTTTCTGAAATCTGAGGTTGTCAGTAATGATCACATGTGCACTACTGTAGCTTATGTGAACCTCAGTGACAATTTCAGCAACAGCTATTTGGTGACCGCCTTCAACAAGTTGGCTAAAAGTGGGAATATTCTCCTCAACCACGCTTGTCTGTAGGCGACATCAGTGAGCTGTGTTAAAAACAGTTTTTTGTCCTCTTAACACTGTTTGTACCATGCATACACTTGAGTCTTTCTTAATCTTCAAGGTTAACTGCTGTAATTACTAACATTCCACGTGAAATTGTTTTTTAGTCTGTGTATTACATAACTTTTTAAATACTACAACTACACGGTTCGTATGGTTTTGGAATTGTATATTATGTCTGTGATCTCGTGTCGGTTACATTTTTAATAGTCATGTATGCACTGTACTAGTTGCTAATGCCATCTGGGGATGGCAATTCTTTCCTTCACTACTACTGGTCTCTCTGTACGTTCAGTTTGGCACTGGGCTTCATCTGTGAATCGGCTGACTTCAGTACCTTATTTGACCACTGCAGCATGACTCGTGCTTACCTTTCTTTGTAAGTATTGATGGATTAGCTGACCATCGTGCATATAATAGTTCTTTTTGTTTTTAACACAGCTACATTCTGATGGGGTTTCAGAACACGTCAGTAAATAAATTCGATAATGGCTTTCCGCAATACCTTAGGTGCCAATCTGAACGGTTGCATACCTCGTAGAGGGAAGCATTTTTCGAGTGAAGAAAGCAAAAAACATCGATTATCTAACTTTGTTTCTTTGGAGGTGCCGACCTCGAAACTTTGACTGCCCCCTGTAGAGAAAGAGAAACTGTCACGAGTGAAGAGAAACAGTTGCGTCACCATTACACTTGTGTTTCAGGATGTGACTATTGACGAAGACGAGTTCCTCACCGATTGAAGTTCGTCCCGGTGTTCAGCACGACTGTGAGCGGAGGCAGGCTTCACTGCTTACAGGCAGAGACTGATTTGCAGAGTACTGAGAAAGTGTGGGGGCATGCGGGAGAATGTGTCTGGGAGGCACTGCCCACCGTGTGGTAGCACCAGCTACTTTGTGTTTACATGAATGTGATTATGTATTAAATAGTTAGCTTTTGATAGTTATATTGTGTATGTTGTGGATTATTGCAGTCCCACTGTGCATCCAGTCCCTTAGCCCTGTCGATCGGCACAGCAGTTCCTCTATGGGGCGCTGCCACAGTACTCAGTGTTTTACACAGGTTCAGTTGGCGCAAAACCTTCAGGTGTAGAAAAAGTTTGGCCTGGTTTGCAGAGACACACGTGTCTGCTTACCAGTCTACAGTGGCACGACAGTTTTCAGGCTGAATTTGGAAGACTGCTTTAGAGATAAGGTATTTCCGTACTGTGCAGATGTGGAAGACTATCTGCTACTTAACAGTTTTTTTTTTTTTTTGATAAGTGAAAATGCCTTGTCCCCAATTTTTGCAGCTGTGGGGAAACTGCTGCACCTGTCCCCTCATGCCACGTCCCGCCTCAGTGTCCTTGCACTCCAGATCCTGACCTGTGCTGACTTTAATGTGCTTCCTGTTCCTGAAAGACAGCTCCTGACAGCAACAGCCTCATCTCAACCTGCCCCCCCCCCCCCCCCCCTCCTCCATCCCACTCCTGCATCTGCATCTCTCCTACCTTAAGAGCTTTTAAGGGGAGGGTGTGTTATGTGGTTGCTGAAATTTTGCAAGGATTTCTGTATTGAAACCAAAGAGAGACGTATTTCGGCTTTTTGCTAGACACAATCTAGTTCTTGAAAAAATTGAGGTCCAAATGGATAACCATATGGGGTCAGAAGTTGATAATGTTAAAAGTTATTAAGGGTTTTGTGTTTTTCATGCTGTAGTTTTAGTACACATTATTCTACGTGTCTTGCAGAGTGAGTGCAGCAGTCCAGGTCCCCCTCCTCCCAGCAAAGCAGAACGAATCTGTTGTCAATACTTTTACGTGACATTGTTGGTGATTTTAAACTCAAATGGCAGTGAACAAAAAAAAAGTTCAGTTGCACCATTTTTTGAAGAAAGCTGAAGTGGCACAAGTAATATACAAATGCTACTTTTGTTAACCTTTGAATAACATTTTTAGTATTATTATGTTCTGTAGGATTTTCATTTGTACACATTTACTAATTATAAGTATGTAGTTGTTAAAAGGAAGAGCTCCGTGGTTCCTTTCACCATGGGAGAATTTGTAGGAATGATTAGGGTAAACACCTGAAGAGGAATAGTTCATTTTTCTTTATGGTGGGTAAAAGTGACAGTGCCAAGTAAGTGTAACATATTTAAAATTAGGAGGGGGAGAGAGAGAGAGAGAGAGAGAGAGAGAGAGAGAGAGAGAGAGAGAGAGAGAGAGAGAGAAGGGGGGGATTAAACTTAGATAAGTAGAGATAGCTAGGTGATTGGCAGGGCGTGAGACTCTGAGAAAAATCGTAGATTTGAGCCCAATGCTTGGGGGGAGGGGTCAAGGCATTACCAGTAAACCTCTGGTCCATGATTGATGGCTATCTTTCTTCATATATATTTTTTCGTGTATTTGATAATAAGAATACTTTTATTTGCCCCCCCCCCCCCCTTTTTTTTTTAAGTAAACCATCCAGAGGTATGATTAATGGTCAAATAAGTAAATGTAATGCATTGCCAGTCACTTTCATCGTGAGACATGGTACAAAAATAAACCTAAAGAATATTTTTGCATAACCCTAATTGATTGTCTATTCTTGAGCATTCTTGCAATCAGTGGTCTGAAACTTATTGCAGAAATCGGCAAAACTTAAATATTTATTGCACCGTGTGCAATGTGCAAAGGAAATCTTGCCCCATTGACATGTTTTCTGATACTTTGTATATGGAAGACATACCTGATTCACATTGCTAAAAACAGACCTGTCGGGTATCAATTCGGTTGTGGGCCAAGCATATAAAGACTGTCTTGAGAGACAGGTGGGGACACCTAGTGTTGTAATTCTGTGCTTTGCTGTGATGTCGCACAATTTACCTCTCAGAAGAAATAAAAGTTGCACAGTTGACAAAGGTAGTTCCACTTTGGTGGTATCACTGTCACAGTGCGGTTGGGCACAGGAGCATCAGCATCATCATCTATGAAGTCTTTTCATGAAAATAACTTTTAGTGAATTATTTGTACCTCTTTGATTATTAATCATGCTGTTTGATGTTTTACTTCAAAAATAAATAAATCAATAATTAAATAAAAATAAAAGGCACGACCAAGGATGGAATGTGGACCAGCATTTCGGTAGTCTAACATTTCGATCGTCTGACCACTGACCTCGCTCTGCTACATGTGGAGAGTGACGAGTACCTAAGCTATAGTATGAAAATGTAAAAGCACTAATAATCGGTACATTTTCCTGAGTTCAAGTCTCGGCCTGGCACACAGTTTTAATCTGCCAGGAAGTTTCAACCTGTACATTATTAACTCTGGATCCCATATTATGTTGATAAAAAAGTTTGTCTAAAAACAATCTTTCAGTGTGCAGCATTGAAAATACTATTTGCCATCAAACTTCCATCATCAACTTTGATATCGATTCCCCCCCCCCTCCCAAAAAATGAGGGAGTGTCTAGTAAAAAAGCCGAAACATGTCTCTTTATTTTTGGTATACTGTGTCTTTAAAGTACTTAATCCAATATGTATATCAGCTACCACCAGAACTTGCAAGTTTTCCAACAAACAGCTTCATAAGAAAAACTAGCCCATTATTGGTAGGTTTGCTAGAGATTAAGTACAGTGTATAAAAGAAGTTACCTCTCCAAATTGGGATTGCAATAATAACTGAATAGTGACAGTATTTGTCTTCTGTATTCCTCCAGAATGATCATTGTATGTGGTGCATCATTGTCATCTCTTGCCAATGATCCACACACCTTACGAACATGACACCAAAAAGAAAAAAAAAAGAATGTTGTACAAAATAATATCATACCGCAGTATTGATTTTTAATTTCACAAATTTTTTTATTGTTATATTATTAAGTTTAACCTTATTATAACTACATAATTATTTTTTATTTAATTTTTTGACAACATAGCATCTATATAATTTAAGAATTATATAGAAGAAATCATGGACATTTCTGTTTCACAGAGTTATTATCTACAACTTTAAAAACTAACACCCAAGACCACTATCTGTCATAAAAATCTATACTATAACAAAACTAGATAATGTTGACACCACTACACTCATGTGAAAGATGCAATACATCACATCTCAAACTAGAAATGAACTAACTGATACCCTATATATTTGAAATAATAACTGAAATATTTAATATTCTACATGACAAGAAACCAAATTGTAGTTCTACATCTACAGCCATTCTCCGCAAGCCACCTGACGGTTTGTGGTTGGGGGTACTTTGAGTATCTCTATTCGTTCTCCCTTCCATTCCAGTCTCGTATTGTTCATGGAAAGAAAGATTGTCGGTATGCCTCTGTGTGGGCTCTAATGTCTCTTACTTTATCTCACGAAGAGACCATGAGGATATACGTAGGAGGGAGCAATATACTGCTCAACTTCTCGGTGAAGGTATGTTCTCGAAACTTCAACAAAAGCCCGTACCGAGCTACTGAGCTTCTCTCCTGCAGAGTCTTCCACTGGAGTTTATCTATCATTTCCGTAACACTTTCGCGATTACAAAATGATCCTGTAACGAAGAGTGCTGCTCTACATTGGATTTTCTCTGTCTCTTCTATCAACCCTATCTGGCATGGACCCCACACCGGTGAGCAATATTCAAGCAGTGGGTGAACAAGCGTACTGTAACCTACTTCCTTTGTTTTCAAATTGCATTTCCTTAGGATCCTTCCAATGAATCTCAGTCTGGCATCTGCTTTACCGACGATCAACTTTATATGATCATTCCATTTTAAATCACTTCCTAATGCGTACTCCCAGATAATTTATGGAATTAACTGCTTCCAGTTGCTGACCTGCTGTATTGTAAATGGTAAGGATCTTACTATCTGTGTATTCGCAGCACATTACACTTGTCTACATTGAGATTCAATTGCCATTTCCTGCGCCATGCACTTCCTGGAACACCTGATAGCATTTCGCCACCTGCTTTTCACAAAGTTAAATGCACTACTTCTCATCTTTTTAGAGTGAATACGGGCCTGAAATGTACTTATTTTCCTCTTGCCTGTAGTCATCTGAGTTGGTACTACAGGCTTTTGTATAGAAATGAATAGATCTATTGAGCAATAATGAGGTTGTCTACTTTGTGCACTAAAACATATATTTGAGGCAAAGAGAATACAAAGCATAAGAAAACAATATAAAAATAGAAATGATGACATGTAATTCCCTGGAAACATCTTGATCTCTAAATAATTATGACACATTTTCAGTAATCATCATCATCAGATAACTGTGGCCAAAAATACAAAAGAAAAATTATAGAAGCTTAAATATAAATACTAAAAGTTCAGTGTAACATCAGGAACGAAAGTACAAACTGAGTATAAGTACTTACAATATGAAACTTCCTGGCAGATTAAAACTGTGTGCCTAACTGAGACTCTGGACTTTTGCCTTTCGCGGCCAAGTGCTCTACCGACTGAGCTACCCAAGCACGACTCACGCCCCGACCTCGCATCTTTACTTCCGCCAGTACCTCGTGTCCTACTTTCCAAACTTCACAGAAGCGCTCCTGCGAACCTAGCAGAGCTAGCACTACTGGAAGAAAGTATATTGTGGAGACATGGCTTAGCCACATTCTGGGGGCTGTTTCCAAAATGAAATTTTCATTCTGCAGCAGTGTGTGTGCTGATGTGAATCTTCCTGGCAGATTAAAACTGAGCACTTGCCCCGCATAAGGCAAAAATCCCGAGTTCGAGTCTGGGTCTGGCACACAGTTTTAATCTGCCAGGGAGTTTCATATCAGTGCACACTCCACTGCAGAGTGAAAATCTCATTCTAGAGTTACAGTATACGTAGGAGGGGGGGAGGGGGGGGGTGAGAGACCAGATATGTCCAATTTCCATCAAGCATATTTCCAAAATACATTACTTTGAGAAATCGGATGCCATACTGCAGGTAGCAGGTTCGAGAACCAAATTAATTCAATTTGACACCAGGTGGCATTGATTTCAAAGATCGAAAATATACCATCCTCATAGCTTTTACAATATACAAAATATTGTATATATCCCTTTCCACAATATACAAAGCATTGAAAACATCTCTTACCACATTACACCTGTAATTTATGATAGTGTCATGTCACCAATGAAAAAATAAAACATAGCACACATTATGAATAAAACGTGTCCTGCGACATAGTCAAAGACTGAAATTAGAATTACATTAATACCTTCAGCTGCTAACAGGTCTTGATATATATCAAGGGGGACAGGTGAAAATGTGTGTCCCAACCGGGACCCGAACTCTGGATCTCCTGCTTATGTGACAGATGCTCTATCCGTCTGAACCACCGAGGGCACAGACGGTAGCGCGACTGCAGGGACTATCTCGCGCACGGCTCCCGCGAGACCCACATTCACACCTTGTATGTCCACACACTACATTCATAGTGTCCCACTCCGACACAGACAGACACCATTTCCATATAAGTATATAGTCAAAGACTGTACAGAACATTAGGCACAGTGTCCAAATACTGTATTGAGAGAGAGAGAAATGTAAAGACCATCATTATAAAAGAAGATATGCATTTTTTAAATTATTTTTCAAACAAAACAAGCAACTGTCAACATATTGATACCACAGATGGTCCATGTTAAAACAAGCAAAACCTCATCATAAATAACAAACTTTCTAACCATTTTAGGATGGACTGGTTAGATAGAGAAAGGGGAGTGGGAGGGCTGAGGGGGACAGCTGAGGCAGATGAGATGGAAGTAGGATGTGTTTTGTGGGGGAGGGGGTGGGTGTGAGTAGAACAGGCGAGTGATGGTGGGGTGAGAGGAACGCAGGTTTTCAAGGAATTTTACATAATAAAATATTATTATTTTAAATGATATTAAAACATAATGAAAATTTCTTCTTTTTTCTATTAGACAACTTTCTAGGTACATACAAATTTTACCTACATGACATGCAGGGACAAAAGAACACTATGAACATATTTTGGTACATAGTACTTTACCAAGTACATAAATGCATTTTATCAATATGTCATGCAATCTGCAATAGTGTGCGTTTATCTATCTCTTTCTGCCAAAGATTGTGGCTGGAAGTTAATGTATAAATGTCTTTTAACTGTGCTGGTCTGCAACTTAACACATGATGTTTGCAGTAAGTAGCAATCTGTTGTTTCATTACGTGTTGACATTCCAGCCTGAAGTTTCCATTGTTTAACATTATTCAAATACATGGTATTTAAAGAATGAACATTATGTATGTGACCCATGTAAAGTAAGAAGGAATATACTCGTATTTAGGTTAGGAGTAATATTTAAAATGAATTAATAAGCTGAAACCTCTTGAACATTTTTACAAGTATATGAATGTCATTAGAACATACTTATGAGGTCGGAGGAGTGGAGCAGGAAATGTTGGGTAAACAATTTACCATTGCGTAACATATTCCAGATACGTAATATTTGCAATTATTTTGACTTGTGTGTCGTAGGATGGAAAGGGCGGCGGCGGTGGCGGGGTTCTTGGGAGGGGGGGGGTTTGAAAGTTTCACAAACAAATATAAAATAACAATGATAGACCACAGGTGTAATTAATATCCTTGAATAATTCATAAAATAAGAGGCAAATATTGCAAGTTACAAAAGCAGTTTGTTGAGTGTATTAAAATCATAGACCACAGGTGTAATTAATTCCATTGAAGAAATTCATAGAATAAAGGGGGCTGGTAAAACAAATTTTGCTGAAAGTGACTCATACATATGAAGCAAAAGGGCTCAACACACGTGACAGTACGTAACAGTGACTGCTGCTTGGGTAGTTTCTCTTCCAAACCACATACATATGAGCAGATCAGTTTTGTCTTTACCTGTGGTTACTCATACATCAGGTTCTTCGACTATGCACGGCTCTTTATAAAAAAGAATAGCTCGATGTAGTCATAGTTGAGCTGCTCACATCTGCTTTCATACCCCACAGCTATTTCGCTGCAATTAATATCTGTAGCTGTAGTCTTGCAGTGAAATAGTTTGTGCATTGGCTAAAATTGCGGGTTAATAAGATATACAGAAATACAAAATAAAAGTTAATTGAGTAATTTAATAACAAAGGTTCTATTCTAATGTCTGTAACTGATGTAGAGGGCAGAGACTTATGTTAAATAATGTTTATTCAAGAAGGGACATTTGAGATAAGTGGGAAGTTGTCCTACAATATTAAGTTAAAATACAGACAGAAAATACCCTTAGTAAATGTAGTAAAATTACGTTGGGTGCATTATGAGATGGTAGCGAAGTCGCAAAACTAAATTGCAATTGGAGATATGTGGAAACTAAGTCCATTTTGTAATCACAATACACAGAATATTCACCAGCTCAAAACAGTTCAGAGTTTGACACAATGATTTACAAATTATTTCATGTGAAATAAAAATTCGTACTCTGTCTATACTCTGTTCTGTAAATGAACTGGAAAAAATTAAAGTTCTACTCTGGAGTACATTCAGATCTCTTAAGAGCTAGACTAGACTCCCTTCAAAAGTTGGGGTATCGTAGTGCTAGTTCACCACCCAGAACCTGTTAGCCACACTACCGAATAAAGCACTATATCACAAGCAGATCTGCCTTCTACGATACCTCACATAAGTGCCCCTTCGAGATCTACCTGAAAAATGTCCTCTAAAGTTAGTCTCATACGGTAGCAGCTGTTCACAGTCCAGAATATATGTCTGAATCACACACATTACCACAGTCAATCTGCTGTCTTCCAGCACAAATGCAGAGGTGTCCCAGTTGTGTCCTTGAGCTTTTCACTCGATGAAAAGTCCCAGTCTCCTCTTGGCTCCCATAGTGTTCCGTTACTGTCCGGTTTTCTATCGGCTGAAGGCTGTTCCCACTGAAATGATGACATTCTTAAGCTCACAGACACAATCTGACTCAACATGACCACTTCCCTGCACTGAACTAATATAGACACAATCTGACTCAACATGACCACTTCCCTGCACTGAACTAATATATTATAACAATATTTAAACAAAAGAAATGTTATAAACATTTGGTCACCCTCAGACTACGTACAGTGATTGCAAGTGAAGGTTTGTTCATAAATAAATCACCCAGTAATCTTGCGCAAGTGTGCTCACATTAAGTGACAGTGAATTTTTGTTAAATTTTGTTTAAATGATTATTTTTGTATTTTCTTGACAATACGTGTCTTTTGGTCTTTTCAATTGTCGTGTCCACTAACTCATACGATGGACAAATTTTAAATTAGCATGCTTTTTTAAATTAGCATTTCCAGTCAACATTTAAATAAAGATAGTGGTAAAATAGTAAACTGTTCATTAAACAAAAACACAGGTGTTACAAAATATGATATACTGAATCTGTGTTCATTTGCTGTGTAAATGTGGAGAATACAATGTTCTGACAAACATTTGCATACTAAAAAAGATGTCATAAGTCAATATACAAAATAGATACAGGTGAGACACTTTCAGGGGGTGACATCTATCGTGCAGTGCAATTGTGAGAGAGATTATTGAAATAATATGAAGCATTTAAAAGTTGGATAATGTTACTGATATTTAAAGAAAATATTATTATAAAACTTTAAATCAACTCTTGTGGTGGCAAAGCTTCTGATATGGTAGAGTGGCGCATAGAAAATTCTTTTTATGTAGCAATGGAATTGCATTCTGTCATCCAGCATCAGATTCCCATTCCCATCAGACTGACAAAAACGTTGACCGAAGGTATTGTTTAGAGGCCAGTGACTGATGTTAAACTTATGCAGCTTGTGTAATTACATTTTCCGGTTACTGATAGAAGCAATCAATAAAGGAGATCTCAGGGATGCTGGAATAAAAGTTTGATAAAGTAAATGCCAATTGAACAACAGTAGCGTCCAATTGTGGCCACCAAACAAATTGTGAGCAACTCTCCTTTACTTCAGCCTGAAAAAGTTCTAAAATACAACATAATGAATTGAGATGTGACGTTAATGGAAGAGGAAGGTTTGTTTTTGATTCAAACACAGCTATTGTAATTAAATTAGTGTAATCACTTTACCAAAAGCTACAGATATGAGAGTGACACTTAAATTTTATGAAGCAGTTATTGAGAACAGATGAGAGAGAGAGAGAGAGAGAGAGAGAGAGAGAGAGAGAGAGAGAGAGAAGGAAGGGAGAAGAAGGCACTGCCAGCGCGCGCGAGAGCTCACAGCTCCTACTTTTGTATAGTCCACAGTAAATTATGGCAACTGCCTTCAACTTGCTTTACAGAGCAATATATAAACTTTTCTCTGGAACATTCTTCATGAGAACAGGGGGGGGGAAAAAAAAAAAAAAAAAAAAAAAAAAAAAAAAAAAAAAAAAAAATCCTCTATATTAAATCATGACCCTTTCTCCTTACTTTACAGATTTATTTATACACAGAAGTTTTATTCTTAATGTATTTTAGCCATAATGGGGCATATTCTACTAATTATTCCGAAAGCAACATTTCATTGCCCCGTTGAACACTCCTGCCCCCCCCCCCCCCTGCAAAAAAAAAAGAAATACAGAACAAGGGTTCAACTGTGGTAAGATTATTATAAATTGTGTTACAGAGGAGTAAATAAACATCATATTCCAATAGAATCATTAACAAAATACACTGTTCACTTGGCAGTTCTTTTAGAGAAAATGTTCGGTACGTACACTTTGTGTGCCTGTTTCATAAAGTTTGTTTAAATACATTTGTCTTTATAGAAAATATTCATCACACCTACTTTCTAAGTTTCTCCTTTTTTTATCTTTTGTCTTTTTTTACTGATTTTTTTTAATGAGAATCTTGCCTGTAACTACGAAACACGTGTGGCACTTCCAGTTGACATATCACAACACTTTCTCAATTTGGCATTCTCTGTGAGGAGGCGGCGGGCCCGTCGACTCGTGCGGTGACCTCTGGTAGCGATTCCAGGAAACCTGCTGCCCAGCTAGACGCCCATTGTAGCCGGAATGCATACGAACAGCTCTGACGGCTGGCCACGCCCCCACTTCTGCTTGCTCCATACACGTGACGTCTGGCTGCAGCATGCCGGTGCGAGGCTGCACGTCAGTATCTGACGCCGGCTGACTAATGTCTGTGGTGTCATAAAAAGGCGTGAGAGTCCAGAGCTAATGCCATCTGTCGACATTGGGATGTAACTTGTCACTTGGTGTAAGTGACATCACTCACTTGTGATGACAGTTACTTTTTGAAGGTGGATTTGATTGTATGTACTGTGCCGTGGAAGGTGTGCAACAATGAATGTATGCAGAGATTTTGTGTACACACTCGAGGAATGTGCGTAAAGTACAGCGAAATACGGAAGTTAAAAATTAAGCACTGCAAAGACGAAAACACCCTCATCTGTGATTATTAGCATACTGTTTATAATTGTTAACCACACCAATTGGTAACCACATCCTGTACTCGTATTCTAAATTTAGTAACACTCAGATATTTGCTTTTAGAAATGTTTTCCTGAGAGCACTAATTCTTCTGAAGTTTTAAAGTTGTTACTTTAGTTATCTGTAACAGTCATACAACAATGTTCTTTAAGTTTGATCAAAACATAAATTGCAAATAAAGCTGTGATCAGTTTAGTGCTCTGTGTTCTTATTCTTCAGTACTACCAAGCTAATGGCTGGTAAAAGTACTATTGCCTGATGTATTATGTGGCATTATACAGGGTAATCAAAGAGAAACTGGACTGGAAAATACTTGAGGCTAAAATGAAATGCATTGAGTAAGTTTGTGAAGAGAACATTCCAGAAATTGCCACTGTTGATGTGAAATGTTGTGAGAGTGTTACGACAAGATGCTTGTCTCGGGGCAGTTTTATTCTAGTTAGAGTATCCTATAGTAAAGGTCCGCAGATTAAAAGTAAATATTTTAATACAGTTTTGTTCTGTGAAAGACATGATTTCTGTATAGTATACTTAAATTGAAATAAGTGTTTTTGTGGTCCTTTCTGAGCTGACTGCAGTAAGCTTTACACCATGCAGCAATTATACAATTTTCAATTGCTTAGTTCAGGACATTTGCTATCACCCGGAATTCACCCTGAGGGAATGATATAAAATGTTGAAAGTAATGTATAGTGAGTAGTATTTTAGTGATTTATAGCTTGGCTAACTATTGAAATGTTATGGGTAAAATTGTTGAAGGTTTAACTTTACTAAGGATTTTGGGCAATGAAAGATATCCTCTCATTCCTGAAGAAGTCACCTTATTAGTGGGTCGGATTTCTACATCTTGAGGGACTGCAGCATCGGTGATAATCAGCACCTGCCAGTGAAGTGTTGAGTATGTGTGTTGGCTCCTAATGTAAGGATTAACTTGATCTGCTCTCGCTTCACATCATGTTTTATAGAACGGAGGGAAACCTGCCATATAAAAATGAGTAACACATCGGGTTTTTATAATGATATGAAAATTAGTGTTTTTAGTAAAGTAAAAAATGGTTTGTGTACCTTGTTTGGGTTGATACCTTACTCCTAGTGCATCAAGCTTAAAAAAATTTTAACCTGTACATCCAGTTGATTGTTTTAATATTAATTGGACTGTGTGCATTTTGTGAATTTTCTTGGTGTTGTTACTTTCCATAATTAAAGTATCAGTGTCCACTGAAATCATGTATAAAAGTGAAACTGTTAATGTTATAGGTCTGTAAGTCTATACACTGTACTGCCATCTTTACAATGACATTTTTGCATATTATCAGTTGTGGAAAAAAACACACAGTACACAATAGCAAAATGTCAGATTGGAATTCTTTCACACATTATTGTATTTTCCTTGTCTAATACTCCAAATTTAGCTAGGTTTGTAAGGACTCCAGTACGAGTTATGTGTATTTGTAACACCACCCAATGTAGTACTAAAGAACGCTACTTTTACTATATAGGAGTGTTCTGAACATCTCACTTCCTTAATCAGTTAAATTTGCAAATTACAAAAAAAAAAATATTTCAGACTCGAAAATCTGCCAGGAGCAAGGAATATTAGATGGAAAACTTAAATATGAGAAACTCGGCATGCTTAATATTTATTTTGTATTTAACTTCATAGAGCAAGAATGCTAAATTATGTGTGTTGTAAATGCTGCAAATGAAGCAGTACAAGACAGATGCATCCCAGTTTCCTTTGGCCACAACACAATTAAAATAGAATCACAATATTCTCTTGAACATACTGGAACCAAGTTACAGATGACTCTACATGCACCCAGCAGTACGTAAAATGTTTGTTCATAATAGGTATTGTAGCTATCTGTGCTCTCTAGTGCAAACCTCATGTCTACATAGCAACTAAAGCCCACTTCCATTTGAACCTGCTTGTTTTAGTCAAGCCTTGATGTGCCTGTTAAAGTTCCCCAGCCTTGCCACCCTCCCCTCCATCCGTTGTCCCATCATTACCAAATTTACGATTTCCTGGTTCTTCAAGGTGTGTCTTAATTAATCCCATCTTTCAGTGAAGTTGTGCCATGAATTTCTTTACTCCATAGGTCAGTTCAGCACCACCTCAGTTATGATCTACTTACATAATCTTAAGCATTCATCTCTAACATTATGTTTCAAAAACTTATTATTTAACACATTCCAAAAGCCAGCGATCTTTCAGATTGTGTAATCACTTACTTTTGCTGCCGAAATGAACATTGGCATAACAAGATTGATAAGACCAATGTGTAGCATTGTATGAGGTTGGAAACTGACAGTTTGGTTGCATGTTGGCAATAGGTAACAAACGGGGAAGCAAAATAAAGAATTGTCACAAACAGATTTGTGATATATTCTGATGATGTCTATGTTCTTGCCATATTTATTATAAAAACTGAAACTGTGCAGGGTAAGTTGAGAAAACTTATAGATTAGACTAGATTAAGTTTGCATTCTGTAGACTCAGAAATGAGATCATTCTTGTGCGTTTGGAACACGTCAGAAAGTATAACATAAAAAACATACAACATTTGAATATAATACTCAGTTCCCTGATCATTTATCAGGAGATCGTCAAGTTATGTGAATACATTACTGTAAACTGGAACTAATAATATTTAGAGTTAATGCACTATCAGAATGAAACATAATTATGCAGTTTTAATAAATTATCGTACTCGAAATAACCAATATTGACTGTTGTGACCAAGAGCTGTCAAAAGTGAAATCTAATACATTTGTACTCTAGATGGTTCAACAGACCCTGTTAAGATCTTGATCTATAGATGAGGAAGACTTGCCTTCCAAAGAGGGAGATGTTGCTGCAGGCCATTTATCACACATTTAACTTTTTTCTCGTCGTCATCTCGGGATGTACGAGTTGTGCGATATAATCTGCATTTGATTCGTATACCCGTACATTGTTTGCTCTGCTGTGACTTAGAGTGCTACCTACCTGCAATTGTTAACAGCCAACTTCCCATACCACAGCCAGTAGAGGACTTCCAGTGCATGTGTGATGAACATTGTCCACCAAACTGACAGAAAAGCTGTTTCGGCACCCTCCTCCGGATGAGCAAAGCTGCTTGTGAAGTACTCCATTCCTCTCCCATATCATATGCATAAATCACTGTACTGCCATTTTTACAATGACATTTTTGCATATTATCAGTTGTGGCAAAAAACACACAGTACAAAATAGCAAAATGTCAGATTGGAATTCTTTCACACATTATTGTATTTTCCTTGTCTAATACTCCAAATTTAGCTAGGGTTTCATAACTGGAGTGATCGTAAATCAGTGTCGGGGGGTTTGTGAGGTACTGTAATTCCTGTGTATACATTTGCTTGACAGTTGTGTGTGGATTTCATAGAGTTAATCCAGCATGGTGTGTAGTTTTACATGTCAAACACCACTACTATGCATTTGTATAATTCCTCAGATGATGCCATTGTTTCATGTATTTTTCCATTGCTGATCACCATTGCATAGGACTAATGTGAGCATTGTATAATTTCAAAATCATAACTTGATGTGAACAATGGGCGCTATACACCTCCAGAAACATATAATGCATGCATCACAAATAATCAGTTTTTTTATTATTTATTTTTTATTTTGGCCGTCATAAGGTGGTAGTTTTATCGCCTTGAAGTCTGTCACTGTATTGAGTGGGATAGAAAAACTGCAGGATGACTGTATGTTGTTGTTGTTGTTGTGGTGGTGGTGGTCTTGAGTCCTGAGACTGGTTTGATGCAGCTCTCCATGCTACTCTATCCTGTGCATGCTTCTTCATCTCCCAGTACCTACTGCAGCCTACACCCTTCTGAATCTGCGTTGTGTATTCATTTCTTGGTCTCCCTCTGATGTTTACCCTCCACGCTGCCCTCCAATACTAAATTGGTGATCCCTTGATCCCTCAGAACATGTCTTACCAACCGATCCCTTCTTCTAGTCAAGTTGTGCCACGAAGTCCTCTTCTCCCCAATTGTGTTCAATACCTCCTCATTAGGTTTTGAAAATATATTTCCTGCACTGGAGTATTAACAGCTTGGCATTCCATGACTAATATATCAAACAACACTGTGTTAACATTATAGCATGTTTTAAGATTAGAACTGTGTAGTGTTAGGAGTGTGTGTGTATGTTCTAAAATCATTTCTCCCTTTCACTTACCTTCTCGGTGTGGACTCCAAACACTAGAACATTATTCAAGAATTGACAGCGCAAGTGATTTATGTGAAATGTGTCAGACTTCTGCCATCTGGAGCTTCGCCATGCATAAACAATACATTCGTTCTTCTTTTTAACCGTCTGTTTACAACACACTGAAATGTATCAGTCTTGCATCTGTTGAACACCAATAATGATTGCTAACCTCCTCAGCATGCAAGCAACTACAGAGATGGTGTGTACTGGGATGGGTGACCCAAGTAAGGTTGGTACAGAACAGTCTTTGCAGAACAGTAATTGTGGAATTGGAGTGAGAATACTGGTCTGTACCACTAGCGTCAAGTTCGGAACACATGTTATTCTCTTTCCGAAAGCAAAATATTGAGATGTATTGACTACGTGGTACTCCGCTCGTTCTGGTCCTTCTGAGGTATTGAATGTAGTGTGTATAGTGCTCTCCTACTCCTGGTCATGTCCAAATTAAATCGAGGACTGGTAGGACTGGCTAAAGACAGTGGAACAGTTACAAGATGCACTGCACAGAGAGACGATTAAGATTTTAGGATCCTTAGCTGCTAGGTTCAACAAATGAGCAACTCATTTCAGAATAGACGCAAAATGTTGCTAAGGATATGATACATTTGTTGGTGTGCTAATAATCAAAGGTGATGTTGAGATCTTTCAATCTCCTGCTTTACCCTGTGAATACGAGAATACTTTACAATTCCTATCCACAAAGGAAGAGATGGTCAATCACAATAAAATCATACTTAATTTGTAAAGTGTTTCGGGTAAGAATATAGTTTTTGCACCTCCTCTCTACTGCTGGCTATTTCCCTCATTACAATACAGTATTTATGTCACGTGATGTTCGCCGTGTAACAGAGTTCGTGACATGTCCCTATGTATATAGAACTTGCAAAGTAATGGAGGGGGCTGTTTAGCAACGATACAGAAATTGAGGACCACGTTGTAAGTGAGAGGCTGATAGCATCACAAACACAGTCCTTTGGACTGTTCAGAGATGTCACTAAACCTCCCCAAAGATGTAAACAACCGTGAATGACCAGCACCTATTAGGTAGAAGAGGACCTACAGACGATCAGTTCCAATCATTCCACGAGGAAGTGTTTCTGTAGTTCAACCATGCGTAGATAGTCAATACCGTGGTTTGATCGCACCTTTGTGCCAAGAACTGCTCTCGACAAGGGAAGTGTCCAGGCATCTCGGAGTGAACCAAAGCGAAGTTGTTCGGACATGGAGAAGATACACAGACAGGCACTGTCGATGACCAAGGGCTACTACTGCAGTGGATGACCGCCACCTACGGATTATGGCTCGGAGGAACCCTGATGGCAACGCCACCGTGTTGAATAATGCTTTTCGTGCAGCCACAGGATGTTGTGTTAAGACTCTCACTGTGCGAGATCCATCTTTGCTACCACGACACCATGCAGCACGGTACATATGGGCCCAACAACATGCCAAATGGGCCACTTAGGATTGGCACCAAGTTCTCTTCATCGATGAGTCTCTCATATGCCTTCAACCAGACAATCGTCAGAGACGTGGTTGGAGGCAAACCGGTCAGGCTGAATGCCTTAGACACTGTGCAGCAAGATGGAGGTTCTCTGCTGTTTTGGGGTGGCATTATGTGGGGCCGACGTATGCCGCTCGGTGGTCACGGAAGGCGGCGTAATGACTGTACAATACGCGAATGCCATCCTCTGACCGATAGTGCTACCGTATTGGCGCTAGGCACTCGTTTTTGTGGACGACAATTTGTGCCCCCATTGTGCACATCTTGTGAATGACTTCCTTCAGGATAATGACATCGCTAGACTAGGGTGGCCATCATGTCCTCCAGACACAAACCCTATCGTACGTGCCTGGGATAGACTGAAAAGGGCTGTTTATGGACAATGTGACCCACCAACCACTCTGAGGGATTTACACCAAATTGCCGTTGAGGAGTGGGACGATCTGGACCGTTAGTGAATTGACGAACTTGGGGATAGTATGGCACGGTGAATACAGGCATGTATCAATGCAAGAGGATGTGCCACTGGGTATTAGAGGTACCAGTGTGTATAGCAATCGGGAGCACCACTTCTGAAGGTCTCGTTGTTGTTGTTGTTGTTGTTGTGGCCTTCAGTCCACAGACCGGTTTTGATGCAGCTCTCCGTGCTGCTCTATCCTGTGCAAGCTTCTTCATCTCCAAGTACCTACTGCTTAGTGTATTCGTCTCTCGGACTCCCTCTACGGCTACCTGCCCTCCGACACTAAATCGGTGATTTCTTGGTGTCTCACTGTATGGTGGTAGAATATGCAGTGTGTGGTTTTCATGAGAAATTAAAAGGCCGCAAGTAATGTTTATGTTGATCTCTATTCCAATTTTCTGTACAGGTTCTGGAACCGAGGGGACCAAAATTTTTTTGATGTGCGTATAAAAGCCACTGTTCTGTAGTGATAGTTGTGCATCTGAAATGAATGTAGTAGCTACATGCATGACAATTTATTTGCAAGACTTGCAAAGGCACTAAGTTCGAGTTCTCTGGGGCTAGGAGAGGATGCAGGCTACAGGAGGCTTCAGGAAGTAGCCGGCAGCAGCGGGTGTGGGAGGGCCGCCGGTGCACCAAACAGCAGCTGCCTGCGGTCAGCTCAGTGGCTGCGCCACCTGTCCGGCTCACAGCGCCCAGTGCAGCCCCGCGGCTGCCTCTTCCCACCGCGAGAAGTAGGCGAGGGCCGTAGGATTCTGTTGGCCATTCTTCTACTGGAGAGATGTTTGTCGCGAATAGTCAAGTATTTTACTATTGTTCCAGGGTTTGGCTTTCCCTAGAAATACGTTTGATATCTGAAGACCTGAAACAATATATAACTGTCAACTCAATGCTGACTGTAGCAGAGCATTGTAAACTGTTGAATCTCTCTGTGTACCATCGGGCTGGCAAAGCAGAACCACTACCTGAGGGGAGGGGTGGGTGTCCAGCTGCAGACTGTAAACGCATATCATTTTCACCCGAACGCTGACTAAAGCAGTGTAACCGTAGAACACGGACCTCTTTGTGTACCATCAGCAATAGGTTAGAACATACGTGGAAAACGAGTATCCTTACTTACAGGGGAAGGAGATGGAGGGAGGAGGTGAGGTAAGACTGGTTCTAAGCTGCTTAATATGTATACACACATCGAAGTGAAGAAATGTGCAATGTTCCCGTTGAAGTCTCCCCTCCCCCCTCGTCATTTTGTGACGTTATCAGTTATTATAGCGTTTCGTCTTCCTGTAGAACCAAGGCCGAATTGACACACAGCGTCACATAGTTGTTAATAGTGTTTTTGCCCCCTAATAGTTGGTAGCTTATAAGCAGATCACGTCTCTCTCCTTCCACCTACTTAGATGGAGATTTCATTGATTTTATTACTGTATCCACAGTTCGCACTCTTGGTGTCACAGTATTCTTTTCAAAAGTGTAAAACTAGACCCTTTACACAATGTGAGGTGAGGTCGGTCTGTACAATATTCGTTGTAGCAAGCATTAGAAGCCTGCCTGGAGGATATGTGATGTAGTAGTTCATGCAGTAGATGAGTGTTTATGTCTAATGACAAAAAAAATGAAAAAAAAGAGCTCAATTTACAGCAACACTTGAGGCAGACACACAGTGTGTTATTTCATGAGGAGCAAGTGACCTTCACTGTCTATTCCTCATTCCGCAGTATACGAGAACACGGGCCCATGACTCCCCCCACCCCACCTCCACACAGAGCTGCTGTTGCTTGGTACAGTGAAGTGTCTGAAACCTCTACCAGACAGCCTTTGCTCAATTTCCGTGAAGAAGCAGAGTAAACTCAACTGATGACAGATTATAAACATGTACAGTGGCTGAGGATGTCGAGAATGGGCACTGTTCTCCATTTGTATGGGGGCCGAAAATTAGTATACATATTTCAGAGTATCACATTTATGTGGGACGTATTATTTCAATGTTTTTCGTACATGAGACTGATTTTATTTAGCCAAGGACGTTTTTCAGACACTGCTGGCACGTCTATAACGTTTGAAAGCATGCGATTATTGAGTGTTCAACTCTCCACATGACGAATTGTCAGGTATTTCACAATTGTTCCAGGGGGACTATACTTTCTGAGATAGACCTTCAATGGGTTCTCGGAAGCATCCTGATCTTGGGTCTTTTGTCCACCCAGTGACTGACTCTTGCAGACCAGGAACAGTATATCACTGCACGAAGAGATCTAGCAGGTGTGTGTGTGTGTGTGTGTGTGTCTGTGTCTGTGTGTCTGTGTGTGTCATTATGATCCATTGTTTACGAATAATGGTTTTTTCTTGACAGTTTCGATGTGTAATTAGAGCAGTGAAGCATTTTCCGTCAGTTGTGGTAGCGTGTATGTGTGACAGTTTATTGCCTCATCCGCTCTTATCATGTCTGTATGTGTGTATCTGTAAAAGTTCCTGAGCAGTTATACTGCTGTAGATCCGAAGGAAGCTGCTCTTCCTACACCCCAGTGATAGTTTGCTGTCCTATCCTTTCTTATCGTGTATCTGCGTACAGGTTCCTCAGCTTGTGTACACCTGCAGATTGGTAGGAGGCAATTCTTCCAGCAACGGCTGTAGGGAAGCTCCTCGCCAATTTCGAGCGGTATTGTGGACTAAGGTACACAGTAAGGTGTACATATGCGCACACAGGATCGGAAAGGGGAACAAAACAGTTTTAAGAGTCCTCATTTGAACCCCGTACACCAAGGCGAGCACCTACAGTCCCTCCAATGTGGGGTAGTGGAATAGGACAAAGTTGTCTCCCACACTTCAGATTGACCCGCCATTTCAAAAATGATGTACAGTTCGAGCATAGGCAGTAGTCTCAATCGGTTTCGAAATGCATCCTCACCATTATTTGCTGAAAGGTGTTGCCCGTACGCTCACGTGCCTCCATTACACATGTAGGAGGCGAGGGACACAGTCCTCAGCTCTGTGGTTGCAGGTGCTCTCTCCAACATCTTTTCCATTGAACACACTTCCCAGCACTATGATTAATTAATTTAATTAATGTTTAAATAAACAAACAATATATTGCTCGAATTTCCTGACGATTTACTCTTATTTTCACGAGAGCACTTCTCTTACACCACACAAGCAGTTGTGTTTACTTGAATTTCAAGCAGCAAGGCTGTAGGGTAATTGTCAGTTTGATTGATTTATTGATCCATTTTCATCTACAGCTGCACAGTGTGCAAGAGATTTGGATTTTTTTGTTAATATTAACAGTTTTACATATAACATACCTTTGTACATAATAACACACATTAATATATCAATTAATGATGAATACTTAAATAAATGTTGTTACACTATATACAGAGAGATAAAATACAAATGTTCTTCTGAATGAGACTACATTGGGTAAACACACAAAAATTTAGTTTTGTAGGTATTCATTTGCTGTGTAAAAGTAGTGATCAACCAAGTACGACTTCAGTTTAGATTTGAAGTGACCAATGATTTGTATGTGTTTAATGATACCTGGTAAGGCATTGTATAGTTTGATACTAGGATGGATAAGGCTGTTTTGAAATAACATTGTGTTGGCACTTTGAACATGTACATCCAATTTTTGTCTTGTATCATAGCTGTGTATTGTGTGAATTTGAGTTATGAGTGGTCTCTTTGTATGTAAGTTTCGCTTTAAATACATTATCCTTTCAAGTATGTATATATATATATATATATATATATATATATATATATATATATATATATATATATATATATGTGTGTGTGTGTGTGTGTGTGTGTGTGTGTGTGTGTGTGTGTGCAAGGAAGTAGCAGGATCATCCTTTTTTGAAACTATGGTCCTCGTGATTTGCGATTATCTACTCCTTCCATTATTCTTATAATTTTTTTTGAATTTTGAATGTTTTGATGGCATCTCCAGAATTTCCCCAGAAGATAATCCCATACCGGAGGTGAGAGTGTACTACTGCATAATACACACGCTGAAGGGTGTTGTAGCTGGTACAATTTTTTAATGTACGCAGCACAAAACAAGAAGTACTTAATTTTTTGTTCATTTGCTCAATATGTGCTTTCCATTTCAAGTTGTCTTGTGGATGAAGTCCAAGGAATGTGGTACAAGCTGTTTTGGCAATTGTCTGTCCGTATAGCTCTAGATTGGGTGATATCAGATTTTTTGTTTGTGCTGTGTGTATATCCATAGCTACAGTTTTTTCAGTGTATAATTAAGTCATTGTTATAAAGTAACATGTTAGCTTGTCAGTGGTTTCTTTTATGTTTTTTACAAGAGTTTCTTCTGAGTTTCCTGTAATTAGAACACTTGCATCATCAGCAAATTGAAATATTTTACTGCTGTCATTGCTTATGTTTAGGTCATTTACATAGAGTAAGAACAGAACAGGACCCATTACTGATCCTTGTGGCACTTCATATTTAACAGACAGTAGCTTGGAATTATATTTCCTAATGATATTGTCCCTTTCTTTATCTATTTCTACATATTGTTCCCTGTTTTTAACATAAGTTCGGTTTCCCTTCCAGAATTTAGGAAACGTTTCCAGCAGGATAATACACAGTTCAGTAAATGAATTCAATATCCAAGACAGTACCTCATGCCCTTATTTCCCAGCAGCTCGGCACAGTTTGAATCTTCCCCCCCCCCCCCCCCCATCCACAAATAGTGGAGGAGAAGGGAATAGGAAATTGGGGTTAGAGGGGAAGTGAGGAGGAGGGATGGTGGTGAGCTCAACAATGTGACATTGTCACATCGTCCCCATTAGAGAGGAGGTGGAAGGATCAACCAGGGAGACAAGCCATATTGAAAAATTTGGTAGCAGTGCGGACTGTTCCAGAACAAACTTTACCCTCTACTATTAGTGTCAATTAAAATACCATTCTTGACAAGTTTTCTTGTTGTAATATGATTTGTTTGTCGCAAATAATTGGAAAGCATGTGGTTGTGTCTTCTCTGCTTATCTTGACATATCGCTTGTTTTTTTTTATGAAGTGAAACGTGAGTGTTTGAAAATGACAAACAAACGTGTGTACATGGATCTAAAAGTAATGCCTGTCGTGCAAAGAACGAGCTGATTGGTAAGCGGAAGTAAGTTAATTGATATAATTTCATAAACATGAGTGTGTTTCAACATCGGGCAAAAAAGGCCCACTGTATGGTGCTGGCGTTCTCGATTAAACTTTTACTCAGTTTCAGTGTAAAAAACGCTAGTAGCATCTTTAACCGCTTCTCTTTTCAAGACATTGTGTTTCAAGTTGGCGGGAGATGTAACTCGTGCAGTATATGTGCAATTATATTGTAGATTTTTGTAATTATTGAGTCGAAGTTTTTTCTGCTGTGATTTTTGCGAGATATTTTAAATTCGATAGGTGATACAAGTTTTTACAGTTAAGCTTTTGTCGAAAAAATTAACTTTTATTTCAGATTCTCGTTTTTTTAAAAAAACTATCTTTATTAATATCTTTAGGTACTATGTTAGACAATATCTTCAGGTTCAAAGACGTTATTGAAATTTTGTTCTATTTTGAAAATTGTTGTGTTCAGAGCTCCAACCACCCACTCCCACGCACCGGGAAGACCTTTTGTTGATGTCATGTAGTGCCCTGTGCACGTTTCTTACTTAATGCAATACCTAATACAATCTTAAGGGTGTACAATAAATGTTTAAAGTTAAGTTTTTTATTTGTTTGTTATTTTGTTGAAAAAATAATAAATATAGGTTAGAAAAATCCAGTGTCGCCCTCGTATACCCTCTTAAGTCATTGCATTTTTTATTTTATGTGACTCTTAACGTAATGCCACTTGCCTAAACATTTATATGCACTTACTTCTAGGTTAATGATTAGTGAAAATCACCTGAGCCATTTTTTTACACAGTTTTTGTTTTACATTCGTTTGACAGTTTGTCTTGCCTGTTGTATTGCAAGAGCCACTCATTTTGCATGCCCAGGCAGACAGGAAATAATCTTGAACACTTTGAACACCACTACTGACATTAGTGTTAATGGTTAATGAACAGCTCAACCAATCTAATTTGTGCCCTCACAGAGGACATTTGCAGCTTATTTCATAAGTGCTGCTTGATACGTAATTTAATGTGATATTCACATTAGTGCTTTTTAGTTTAATAATTTGTTACTATGCAGTATTTCCCATTTCATGATACATAGTTCACTCAATGTTGCACTTTTATGTAGGACATTCATTATTTATGTGTAATGTTTTTTTTTTTAATTCTATAATTCATACTACATGAACTGTGGGCTATGAGATTTGTTTTTTTGTTACTAAGAACCACACTTGAGAATGTCCTTGGGGTACCAAAACTAGTAATTTATAAAATGAAAAAAGCAAATAGGGCTCAGAATCTTTTTTTAATCATTCTGTTTAGTTTAGAATGCCCAGTGTCCTCATGGAGATGGCGAACGTGTGGAACAGGGTGAAAAATAATTTTTAAACAATCGATGTTTGAGTCCAAAATGACCCAGATCTGCATATTTCGCCAAATACTGATTTTGGAGATATGGCAGTACTGCTGACGCTTAAAGACGGGTTCTCCTTCACGTGAGGGTGGAGTCCGGCACTAAAAGAGGTGGCTAATATTAAATAATACTACGACGTTTGTAAACATGTGTGTTATGTTAGTTCAGAACCAACTTTTACTACGAGAAAATTTAGGTTATGATGAACAAAGTACATTCCGTCTGAAACAACTGATTAAACACAGATCTAGTGCTTGCTACCTAAGCCTTGAAAAGTGCAGATAATTGAAGAAAATTATTTCACAGTGTGTTACAGTTTTAGCTCAGTATATGGAGTAAGTCAAATGAAAATGGACACATGGGAAAAAAGTAAGTAAACTGTTCATTTGTGAGAAGTAACAGCCATAACTTTCAACACGTGTACCCCACTGTGAGCAACAAAAACATATGTGGCTACCTATGGCACTACAATTGTAGCCAGGAGTGCATCTCTCAATCCGAAGCGAGTTGACAGTCACCAGTGTCTTTCTTCAGTGTTCCAAAAATATAAAAGTCGCATCGGGAGAGATCGGGAAAGTCTGGAGCTTGTGTAAGGGCGTCCCAGTGAAACTCCTGCAGTGTACTGAAAACATCTTTGGCGACATGTAGGCCTGCTGTGGAAGTTTCGCTATGTCTGAATCAGAGGCTCAGCTGGTTCTGCGACCGTGTAGGCTGCAGATTCGTCGACTTGCGCCGTAGGGTAGTGGGGTTTCAGGTTCCGCTGTGTACTGGTGTACACCTTTGGCAGCACACGGGTTGGCACCAGGAAACATTGTATAGCAGGCACTGACCTAGGTACACCCTCAGGCTACGTGCCGATAACGTTTCTTGGGCAGCGTGCATTTAGGCCACCGCCACCGCCACCGACTGAGCTGTCTCAATCTCAGTACGTCGTATCAGGACTCAGTGCATTGCACCTCAATACGCTGCACTGTGACCTAGGTTTGATAGTCGTCGTCTTGCACCTTGGCTAGCTGTGAAGCAACATTAGTCATTGTATATAGTTATGGTATGGACACAGACAAGATTCAAGAATTAGTACATGTTATTTGATTGCTGTTAACCACAAACTTCAGACTGGAGACATTGAAGTTAAGTTTTCAATTGGTTCCTATAATAAAATGTATTTTAACCACGTGTGCATTTTGTGTCGTAGTGAGAGGAAACCGGCGACCCACCTATCAGCCACTCCTCATCCACCCAGGAACCACAAAACATTAGAAGAATGCACAGCCACAACATGCTGAATAGTCCAGTAGTCCACTAGACGTAGGAGGTGGCTACATGGATAGAAGGAGCTGTGTGGCGTGGACTGGGGTGTTTTCTAGGATAGAGTCTCTTGGGAAAATACAAAAATGGCTTCCGTCTCAAAGTGTGCAGGTCGTACAACTTCGATACAGGAATCATCGGCAAGTTGTCGTAGCTGCGTTGGGAAAGTACCAGAGCTCCAAGTGCTAACAGAAAGCACTGATTTTCAAATCATAATGGGCAGAAGTTTTTACGAAGAATCTAATTGTGTTCCAAAAATATAGTGTAAACACATTTGGAGGTGGTGTGTTTGTTGCTGTTAGAAGTAATTTATTTTGAAGTGAAATTGAAGCAGATAGTGCCTGTGTATGAGTAGAGGTCATTCTTGGCAACTGGAATGAAATAATAATTCGATCCTTTTACCGACGACCCAACTCAGATGATACAGTGGCTGAAAAGTTCAAAGAAAACTAGAGTTTAATTTCAAACTCTTATCCAACTCATACAATCGTAGTTCCTGGTGACTTTAATTTACCCTCGACATGTTGGCGGAAATACATTTTTAAATCCGGAGGTATGCATAAAACATCATCCGAAATTGCGCTTAACATATTCTTTGAAAACTATTTTGGGCAATTAGTTAATGAGCACACTCGAATAGTAAATGGTTGTGAAAACACACTTGACCTCTTAGCAACGACTGATCTTGAGCTAGTAAGAACCATGAAAATGGAGTCAGGGATTAGTGAGCATAGGTTTGTCGTATGAGACTGAATACCACAACTCCCAAATGCACCAAAAATTAACAAAAGACGTTTCTGTTCAAAAAAGTAGAATTTAAACTAACGTAAAACCTCCAAGAGTGGCGATCTTCCGCAGAAGCTCGAAATTTAGCGCGGAATTTAATGCGAGATGCTTTTAATAGTTCCCACAATGAAACTTTTTCTCAACACCTGGCAAAAAGACTACAGAGATTCTGGTGCCTTCTCTGTGCCACAGCAATGAAAATACTGTCGACAAGAGTGCTGCAAAAGCAGAGTTCCTAAACACAGCCTTTCGAAACTCGTTCACCATAGAAGACGAAGTAAATAATCCAGAGCTCGAATAACTTAGCAAGTCTTGTGGTCCAGACTGAGAACCAATTAGCTTCCTTTCCAACTATACTGATGAAATAACTCCATAGTTAACCATCATATATATAACCGCTCCCTCGACGAAAGATCCGTCCCCAAAGATTGAAAAGTTGCTCAGGTTACACGAATGTTCAAGAAAGGTAGTAGGAGTAATCCACTGAATTACAGGCCCATATCATTAACGTCGAATACAGCACGATTTTAGAACATACACGAACATTAGGAATTATCTCGATAAGAATGGTCTATTGATACACAGTCAACATGGATACAGAAACATAACTAGCTCTTTAGACACACGAAATGTTGAGAGCTATTGGCAAGGGATTTCAAATTGATTCAGTATTTCTAGATTTCCAAAAGGATTTTAAGGCTGTACTACACAAACGGCTTGTAGTGAAATTGCGTGCTTAGAGAATATCGTTTCAGTTATGTGACTAGATTCGTGATTACCTGTCAGAGAGGTCACAGTTGGTAGCAACTGAGGAAAGTCATCGAGTAAAACAGAATTGATCTCTGGCGTTTCCCAAAGTAGTGTCATAAGCCCCCTGCTGTTTCTTACCTAAATAAAGCGTTTAGGCGACAATCTGAGCAGCCGTCTTAGGTTGTTTGCAGATGGTGCTGTCATTTATGGTCTAGTAAACTCATCAGAAGATCAAAACAATTGCGAAACGATTTAGAAAAGCTATCGGAATGGTGCAAAAATTGGCAATTGGCCCTAAGTCATGAAAAGGATGACGTCATCCACATGAGTGCTAAAAGGAATCCGTTCAACTTTGGTTACACGATAAATCAGTCTAATGAAAAGACCGTAAATTCAACTAAATACCTAGAGATTACAATTATGAACAATTTAAATTGGAAAGCACACATAGAAAATGTTGTGGGGAAAGCAAACCAAAGATTGTGTTTTATTGATAGGACATTTAGAAAATGTATCAGATCTACTAAAGAGACTACCTACGCTACGCTTGTCCATCCTCTTTTGGAGTACTGCTGCGCAGTCTGGGATCCTTATGACGGGAAAGCTCAGTGAAGAGAAGCAGGTTTTGTATTATCGCGATTGATTGATTGATTTGATTGATTTATTGATACATCTTTAAGCATTTTTTATGCAATTGATGTCGTCATTTTATATATGTTATATAATTACAAAATAAGTCATTTTTAACATTATGAATGAGTAAATATGTTTTATACTGCACATGTTTAGTAGTCATTAAACATAAATGTGTCGTGCAGAATGACAAAAGGAGATAATTTATGTGCAACACAATACACATGCTAATAAAAACATTTTAACAAATATAAATGAGACAGGCTTAGTACATGTTAACCATTGGGGAAAATGCATTATGTAAATCAACCACAAGAGCATGGTACAATAACATTTTCAGAAGAACTTATGAAATAGGGTGGTAATGTCATACAGCAGTTAAATATTGAGTAAAAATACATTATGTAAATAAAGCACAACTGCATGATACAATAACATTTTCAGAAATGCTCATGTAATATGGTGGTCATGTCATACAGCAGTTTTAATAGATTAGATAATTTTTATTACATACACTCCTGGAAATGGAAAAAAGAACACATTGACACTGGTGTGTCAGACCCACCATACTTGCTCCGGACACTGCGAGAGGGCTGTACAAGCAATGATCACACGCACAGCACAGCGGACACACCAGGAACCGCGGTGTTGGCCGTCGAATGGCGCTAGCTGTGCAGCATTTGTGCACCGCACGCGGTCAGTGTCAGCCAGTTTGCCGTGGCATACGGAGCTCCATCGCAGTCTTTAACACTGGTAGCATGCCGCGACAGCGTGGACGTGAACCGTATGTGCAGTTGATGGACTTTGAGCGAGGGCGTATAGTCGGCATGCGGGAGGCCGGGTGGACGTACCGCCGAATTGCTCAACACGTGGGGCGTGAGGTCTCCACAGTACATCGATGTTGTCGCCAGTGGTCGGCGGAAGGTGCACGTGCCCGTCGACCTGGGACCGGACCACAGCGACGCACGGATGCACGCCAAGACCGTAGGATCCTACGTAGTGCCGTAGGGGACCGCACCGCCACTTCCCAGCAAATTAGGGACACTGTTGCTCCTGGGGTATCGGCGAGGACCATTCGCAACCGTCTCCATGAAGCTGGGCTACGGTCCCGCACACCGTTAGGCCGTCTTCCGCTCACGCCCCAACATCGTGCAGCCCGCCTCCAGTGGTGTCGCGACAGGCGTGAATGGAGGGACGAATGGAGACGTGTCGTCTTCAGCGATGAGAGTCGCTTCTGCCTTGGTGCCAATGATGGTCGTATGCGTGTTTGACTCCGTGCAGGTGAGCGCCACAATCAAGACTGCATACGACCGAGGCACACAGGGCCAACACCTGGCATCATGGTGTGGGGAGCGATCTCCTACACTGGCCATACACCTCTGGTGATCGTCGAGGGGACACTGAATAGTGCACGGTACATCCAAACCGTCATCGAACCTATCGTTCTACCATTCCTAGACCGGCAAGGGAACTTGCTGTTCCAAGAGGACAATGCACGTCCGCATGTATCCCGTGCCACCCAACGTGCTCTAGAAGGTGTAAGTCAACTACCCTGGCCAGCAAGATCTCCGGATCTGTCCCCGATTGAGCATGTTTGGGACTGGATGAAGCGTCGTCTCACGCGGTCTGCACGTCCAGCACGAACTCTGGTCCAATTGAGGCGCCAGGTGGAAATTGCATGGCAAGCCGTTCCACAGGACTACATCCAGCATCTCTATGATCGTCTCCATGGGAGAATAGCAGCGTGTATTGCTGCGAAAGGTGGATATACACTGTACTAGTGCCGACATTGTGCATGCTCTTTTGCCTGTGTCTATGTGCCTGTGGTTCTGTCAGTGTGATCATGTGATGTATCTGACCCCAGGAATGTGTCAATAAAGTTTCCCCTTCCTGGGACAATGAATTCACGGTGTTCTTATTTCAATTTCCAGGAGTGTACTTTAAATTTTTCTATTGTATAGAATGCTTTTCGTCCAAGCCACCTTTTTGTAATATTTTTGAAGACATTCGGTGATACACTGTGTTCTGTAAGTGGTAACATGTTAAATACTTGTATCCCTGTGTATGTGTAACTGATTTGGGCTTTTTAAGCCTAGTAACTGGTATGTCCATCATCTGCCTTTGGCATGTGTCATGGCTATGTACAGACTCGCGCAGTTTATAGCGTTCTTGGTTTTCCTTTATGTGCACTAAGTAACTGAGAATAAACAGTGATTTAAGTGTCAGTATTTTTAACCCTTTGAAATAGTCTCTACATGATACATGGTTTCTCACTCCAGCAATACACCTAATGGCCTTTTTCTGGCAAAGAAAAATTCTTTTTGCCCCAGAGGCGTTGCCTCATGACAGCACTGCATATGTGAAGTGGCTATGAAAAAAGGTATGATAGGCATTTAGCAGTAGCTCGTCCATCACACAAGTCCTGAGCTTAGTTAGCAGATAGGAGACTCGGGATAACTTTTTGCATGCATAATTGGTGTGAGTTTCCCAGGTTAATTTTATGTCCAGGTGAATACTAAGAAGCTTAACTGAGGAACTACAGTTGTCATTGTTACATAGGCTGAATAGAATGCCTACAGTTTTAGAGCGGTTAATTTGTAATTAATTTGTTCTGAACCATACACTGGATATTCTGAGTTGTTCTGTACTTTTGTGCCTATGTACTGTAAGAAAGATGGTGTCGTCTGCATATAGTATGGACTTACAAGGCATCATATTGGACAAATACTTTACATAAATTATGAAAAGCAAGGATCCAAGCATGGACCCTTGTGGCACACCTGTTACACCCAGTGTATTTGATTTGTTCTGTTAAAATGTACTATTTGTTTTCTCTCACTCCGATAAGATATAATCAGAAACAGTACTTTGCCTTCAAAACCATACGAGCAGAGCTTATTTAATAGAATTCTGTGGTTGACAGAATCGAAAGCTTTACTTAGATCTACAAGTGTGGCATTTACAAAAAGTTTGGATTCGAATGCAGACGAAGTTAAAGAAATAATATTTTCCACTGCCTTCACAGTTGATAACATAGGTCTGAATCCATATTGAGAATCACTAAGAAGGTTGTTGGCAGATAGATGTTTATGGATTTGGAGTTGCATGCAAGCTCTATTACTTTCGATAGAATGGGTATAAGAGAAATTGGTCTAGAATTACTTGGACGTGACTTGTCTCCTTTTTTGTGTAGTGGTGTGACCACTGTCATTTTTAAACATGTTGGGAAACAACCACTAGTAAACATCCAGTTTACAAGTACACAGAGTGGAAATGCTATTATATCTCCTATTTTTTAATTACAAAATTAGAAAGACCATAAATATCTTCTGCTCTTGAACTTCTTAATTTTTCAATTGATCTCATGATATCACTTTACTGGACCTCTATCCATTCACATTTAGGTGAAATGTGTTCCAAATGTTGTAGGAAAGATACAGCTTCCTTTAGGTCCTGTTGACGTTTATTACTTGACTCAGCTGCACCAGAGGAACTTATGTCACAGGCATTGAATTCATCTGGTGTGATATTCACATTACAGTAATCACTTTCAAAGTTATTACTTCTCCCCAGTTCAGTCTTTACAACATTCCATGCAGCTTTACATTTGTTGTCAGAAGTATTAATGTAATTGTCATTTGCCTTGCACTTTGCTAACCTGATTTCTGATCTGTATTTAATCTTTAACTTAATATAACTAGCTTTGTCTGCATCATGATTTTTATATTTATCATAATAAATAATAACCAATGCTCTAAGCCTCTGCAGAGTGGATGTGAACCACTTGGGTGTAGAGTCATGTTTTCTGGATGTTACCATATCACGTTTCAGAACGTTTGGACAACAGGTCTTAAAAATGTCTGCGAGTATATTGATAAAAACTGTAAATGCATCCTTGACACTTTTACTATCAAGTAGGATGTCATTCCATCTAACCATCTGCAACTGTGTCCTGTATTTGTCAATATTTTGATCATACAGTAGTCTGATATGCTTTGCTTTGGGGCAGTTAGATATAGGTTTATTGATTTTTTATTTTAACCACATCCCCTCATGGTCTCGAAAGAAAATAAGTACTGAACAACCCTAGCTCATACAGATCTTTTTCAACATCGGTGGTAACATTATCAAGACAGGATAACTGCCTTGTTGGATTGTTATTACTACAATACAGATCAATGTGATCTTAACATTTTCTGTAGATAAAGCTGCTTTGATGTCTTTAGCCTTATATCAATGTTTATGTCTCCAAATATTAATATTCTATATTTACTTAACTTTTCAAAGTGTAAGATCATTTTTTTCTAAGACCTGTGCAAATAATTCACTGTCACTATCTGGAGTATGGTATACTGACACTATTATGAGTTTTAGTGTTGGAAGTAGCATTGCAGCAGCTTCAAGCACATTCTCTATACAGTATTCAGCAATGTTAAAGACACTATTTTGCAAATCTAGATCCCTACTAATATAAATTGTAATTCCACCACGCTGTTGTGTATTTCTACAGAATCCTGTAACTAAATCAAAGCCCAGTGGTACATACAAATCCAACTGACCTTCAGTTAGCGAATGTTCATTAACACATAGTATGGTGGTTTTGTTTTTTCTTAAGAGATTCCTGAAGTCATCAATTTTATTTCTTAAAGACATGATGTTTATATACATGAATAAAAGGGATTATTTGTTACATGATGGTAGGTCTAAATTGTTCTGCAATTGTACATCAGTTTGTGAACTTGCCTTGTGAAGTCTTCTGTTACTTGGAGTTGGCTTACTGACACAAGCTGCTAACTCCTTGTTGATGCTGGATCCAGGTGCTGGTGATGCAGATTCCCTGGAGATAACCATAAAAAATCGTTGCTTCTCTTTGGTAGCTTTCTTACCCTAGAGGACACCCGTACTGCAGTTTGTTTCATGCTACACATGGTCTGGCTGCTTACCTTTTTCACCACCTCAGCAGAGAATATAGATGTATCACAGTTAACATTTGCAGGTTGTGTGTTGGCTTTTGCAGACATCATCCTCTGTTGGGAGTTCTGTAATGAACCATATGGATGGGTAGTAGCATTCCATCAACTGAGTACTCTGCCTCAGATCCGATTTAAACCCATTTTCTGAACTGGGAACTGTTTTCATTACCTCTGTTCTATTCCATGTGCATTTAACTGAAACAGTAAGGCTTCTGCACAAATTGACTTTTCCTCTAGCATTAAGATGTAACCCATGTTTTGTGTAATCATACCTCTGTAAAGGATAGTTGATATCCACTACTCGGACTTTTTCACTCATAACATCGATTAGAATGCTATTGAGATTAAATATAAATATGTTCAAGTATGGCTTGTCATATCGGTATGGTATTGTACATAGTATTAGCTGTGTATGGTTCATCACTGAGATTAACTTCTGGGCACCAGCACCGAAGTTTCTTCTTTGTTGGTTAATGTCATTAGCGCCGCTACAACAATCACTGAATCATTCATTGTGAATGCACCAGTGAGTTCAGTTGCTTCCTTCACAACATCTTCAAAACGTGCATTTGGTTTAACTATCGCTGATGCTTTGTAGTCTGAGGTTAACATCTCATTAATGACTGATGCACAGCCACGTCCGTGGCTGTCAATCAGCGTAAGTATTTTATTACTACACTTCGACTTCAAGGGGAGAGAGTGTTACTGACGTGATACAGGATTTGGGGTGTACACTATTATAACAAAGGCGTTTTTCGCTGTAGCGTGATCTTTTCACGAAATTTCAATCACCAACTTTCTCCTCCAAATGTGAAAATATTTTGTTGAAGCCAATGTACAGTTGGCGAAACGCGCATCATCATAAAATAAGGTAAATCAGAGCTCGCACGGAAATATATAGGTGTTTGTTTCTTGTGCACACTGTTCGGGAGAGGAATAGTGCAGAATTATTGTGAAGATGGTTTGATGAACCCTCTGCCAGGCACTTCAATGTTATTTGTAGAGTATCTATGTAGATGGAGACGTAGATGTAGATGAAACCATTACACATCCTCCCTACAGTCCCAACTCTCTCTCCATGTGATTTCCATATTTTTGGAGCAATTAAGAAAGACATTCATGGCTGTCAGCTTGCTTCAACAGAGAGTTGTGTGTCTTGGTTCAGTCATGGTTCTGTAGTGTAATAAAACATGGTCTGATGGAACCTATCTCCTACGTAGTGAAATATGCGATACAACCCAAATTCTGGCCAGATTTGATCTCGTTTTCGTTTATAAGCTACATAATCCATTCCATTTAAACAAAACTACATTATTTATTAATAATTTTGACAGATTATGTCAACTGCAGCTAAAACGTATCTCACTACTTATATTTTTATATGTCTTATATCGATATGTAATTGATGTTACAATATAAAAGGAAGTTTCTAGTTTTAACATTAGCAATTGTCTTAATCCTTTATTATCAGCAGTTGTCACTAAAAAATCTTCACATGAATACATGTCCCGTTGAGTAGTTCAGAAAACTAAATTTGATGAATCAAAATGGGAGTCACATTATGCATAGCGTTGACTCATCGAAAGTTATAGTACAGGGGTGTCCAACCTGCGGCCTGTGGACCATATACAACCCAAAGCAAGTGTCAGTGTGGCCCAAGAACGGAGTAACCATCACATAAGTGATTAAAAAAAATAGTAAAAAATTATAAAATTCAGATATGTAAAGTTATGATAAAATTTCAATTTGAAACTCCCACTACACAATGCTATTCTCTTATTGGTCCATCCCATTCTATACTTTGATGTCCATAGTCAAGTTGTTGTAAATGGCCAGTCAGACATGCTGGTCTGTTATCTTATGGCTACTTCAGTTGAAACTGCGACACTAGAGTTGGAGACGTGTGATGAAATTAATTTATGGAAATAAAAGGAAAGTCTGTGGTATTTATGTACAATTGCGATAAAGAGCCTTTTTAACTATAGTTCTGTTCATTACAAATCGGTATAAGCAACAAATCTTCATATGCATTCAGGGACGATTCTAGAAGTTGGTCAAGGGGGTGGCTAATGGTGGGGGGAGCTGAGGGGAGGGGGGGGCCCTCCACCGACAAATTAGTGAAATTTGGTGTGGCTTAAAGTAGTTTTTGGTAACTGTTTTGGAGTTCAGGGTAACAAAGTGTCTACAGAATGTGCATGCCTGGGAAAATAGCACAATTTGAACCAGATGTCCGGCGAATTCGAAGTTTTTGTCTGGAGTCAGCAATTTAAGTTTTGGTAGGCATACCTGGCATATTTAGGTTTCTTGATTATAATAAGTGGTACTCATATGTTAATATACATCCAATGTATATTAATAAATAGTAACACGCTTATTTTAACTTAAATGATATTTATTGGTTTAGAAAGTAAGCTGTTTGCCACTCTTATTCTTTTGTTACAATGTGTTTGAAATACATTGCAATCTATTTTGCTACATAATTATATAAAAAAAGATTGAATCTGTTGAAGTAATATATTCGCTGATTACTGAAGTCATTTTATCCAGTGTAATATGATACTCCATTGGGGGGGGGGGGTGCTATAGCCCCTATAGCCCCCCTCCTCTGGCCACCGTGCCTCTGTGCATTGGAAATATTACCAATGTTTGCTATCTAACAGTATCAGAATTTTGTTATAAGAGGTTTAAATGTGTTAAATAATTACCCTTGACCATCTTTTTTTGAGTATATTATGCGCAGTCCAAAAATACACATCTATTTCCAATGTGGCCCTATAATCTGAAAAGATGGGAACCTCTGTTCTAGAAGCTTCGAGAAAAAACAGCTTGTCATGTATTATTCTTCGCAGACACTATTTGCATCAGGCTCATTTTGCTGCCCATTAAGTTAACACATGTAAATCTCTTTGCAATGTGTGTCTTAGATAGGCAATGAAAAGAGCTCTACATTTTGTGTTCAAATTTTCATATGTAAATGTGAAACTATGTGTGATATTTTATGTGAAATTATAAATAAAGTACGTTTTCTGAGAATAATTATTAATTCCATGCCACATCATTTAACATCTTGGATCTCAAACATGATATCAACACCTCTGAACACTGACGGGTCTTCAAAAGTGGAACTTTTTACACTTGTTTTATATCATCTTTCTTGCACTTGAATATGCATTGCTTGCTAAACAATGAATGTTATTATTCTATATCAGTGCAAACTATAAACACAAATTTCTTATTGCTGAAGCAAGAGAGGGTCATTATAGTATGCAAACGTAACATTTTTCCATGCAGGCATTGACCATCTCGTCTCAGTGGAATAAATGTATTAACAGTTATAGCGATTACTTTTAAAATAATAAAGACTTTTATAAATGTGTGGTCTCTGCTCTCTCAGAAATGTCCAAAAGAACAGGCACCATGCATTCATGCAATTGATTTGCTTCGATTGGCAATGAGTGCACAACATTCAGTGCTGATGCACATTCACGTTCGACCTCCAGCAGGAATCTAAAATTAGCGAGCATTGAGGACATTGAGGGAGACTGCAGATAGGTGGTGCTAGGTGGTAATGTGGGTTAGCCTGGGAGCATGTCGAGATAGTCTATGCATTTGCGATAAATACTGTGTCCAGGCAATGTATTGGTGAAGGAAACTTCCTAGTAAGCTGTAAATCCTGCGTTCAAGAATCAGTTAGGCATACATATTTACTCATCGCCACTGTTTCCTCACACAGTCTCGTTGCAGGTGATACAATTACTTCCTTCCCTTCCCTTACCTTATTCCCCTCCACCAGAAATTTACATAATAAACAGTTTAATTGTTTTTTCCCATTTGTCTCGTTTTCTTTTGACTGCCGCTTATATATATAGATGAGAGGTCTTAGGATATATTTTTTCTCTTGTATTCTACAATCTTTTAATATGTATACATGCATGTCGTTAATCTCTCAGAATTCCGTTGTACAGATGGTACTGTTTGACTTTAAACTTCACTTTAGAATGTCTAACAGTTGGTCTCTGTTGTTCTCTATGGCGAGTTTTAGAGGCGTGTCTCTGGTTTCATTTACGGCATTCCTGTCTGCCCCCATATCAAGCAGTGCAGTCACTACCTCTGTGTGGCCATACATCGCCGTGAAGTGCAGGGGCGTCCACCTGAATGCTGCTCTCGCATTGACGTCAGCCCCTGATGCTGCCAGTGCTGAGACCACCTCCACGTTGTTTTTCATTGCAGCCCGATGCAGGGGCGTGTCCCCCCACCAGGTACTGACTTCGACTTCCGCTCCACTATTCAGGAGACACCGCACTGCCTGCACGTCTCCTCTCTTGACTGCATAGTGCAGGGCAGTCCACCCGTACCAGTCCCACGACCCCGTGTCTGCACCCACGGCCAGGAGAGCTCGCAGATCCTCCAGTGCCCCATCTTTAGCTGCTTGGAGAAGTCTTCTTCTCTTCTCCTTTGCTGACAAGTTCCTGCATAAAACAGTGACATTCCTTCAGCTCATTGCAAACATATATATCTATGTATTTAATGTCATTTAAGACAGACTGATCCAATGCTGCTTCTCACAGCACATGGTCCTGTGAACACCTAATGGCCCACTCATGGGTAGGTGTAGCTAGTTCAGACCACCTACGAGGCAAACCTATCAGACGTGGTCTTTGGCCACCTGTTCGCTTGACCAAGGCAATACAATCACACAAGCTCCTCGACGACATGCACATTGGCTCTTTACCGATACCTGCCAACATGTACACACAGGTGCACGGCTGCTGCTGGCCAGACACTCCAGCTTGAAGAGCCTCATTTGTCCAGTGCACAGACACGATTTGAATAGTTTTATTTTAACACTGTAGCTCGATGCCCTTCCTCTTACCTTAATCATCAGTTAACCCGATGGATGAAAGTCATGTACACCGTATACCTACGGATTATGTAAACGTTCTTCAGTGTGTTATCCAACTTGAATGTTTATGTATCATATTTTCTGAGATGTAGACATGGGTCCCACGTAGCAATTGCCTACATTTGTGTGGAAATCCGCCTAAACTCACAAGCAGGTTGAGAAGTGTACTACACTGACAGGTGACAGGGTAGCCAAAGAGTTTGTAGTTGAATTAAAGTCTTGGACAGCATGGCTGGTAACAAAACTCAAAAACTGAAAATAGCATATAAAGCTAGTTATATGCTAGCAAGAGCCAAGCGGTTCTAGGTGCTTCAGTCCGGAACCAAGCGACTGCTACAGTTGCAGGTTCAAATCCTGCCTTGGTTATGGATGTGTGTGACATCCTTAGGTTAATTAGATTTAAGTAGTTCTAAGTTTAGGGGACTGACGACCTCAGATGTTGAGTCTCATAGTACTTAGAGCCATTTGAACCATTTAGGAAAAGTCTTCCAAACTAACTATCAAAGAACAGCATAAGTCTGAGGAAGCTATGTCTGATCAATCAGATAAGGGTAACAGCGCAGTTGTCATGCATGACAATGAGTATATCTCAAAGAGAACAAGATTGTTTAAGAAACTAATATTAAAAAATAGATTATGATCAAACAGAGATTTATGCGAAGGAGTTTAAAGCATTTCTTGTGAGCTACAGGAACATAATTAGCTGAGATTATCAAAACAGAATGAAAGTAATGAATCTGAATGCACCTGGTCTTCATGTGCGAATTAAGATACATATTCAAAACCACTCTGTGTGTCCTATACTGAATAGTATATTGGAATTAATGTGTAAAACGTTAATGTATGCAAAAAAAATAAATCCATCGCCATTAGGAATGATTTGATCCAGTAATTGAAAGATAAGGTGCTCCCACCACGGTATTGCTCAGTTTCACTTGAAATAAAGAGCCTATGCGCATACATTCCTGTGGATGAGATGATAATTATTATCCCAGAAAACCATTTTTTACTGAGATTAGGTCACAGGGTAGATACGACGAACTATTTCTCCTTTAATAACAACACTTATAAGCAGGAGGACAGATGATCTATGGGTACCTGTTTTGCCAGTTGCCTTGCCAACATATACGTCAATTATTTGGAACATAAATATTTTAGTGATGGATCTGATCTCAGTAAACAGATTCTGTTCTGCTGTTGGTATGTTGCTGATGTAATAATTCAATAAATGAAGTATACAGCCAACCAGTTTGTATATGTTTGCTGTGAACCTTTGACTAGATGCCAATATCATTAACGGTTTTCTTCAGCAGGAACGTCATCCTTAATGTTTTAAATATATTAAAACAACAAACGTCTAAGATACTTAATACGTTACATCATTGAAATGGAGTACATGAGATAAAAGTGATACATGGTTTCCATGATACTGAAATTGTAAACACATATCTCAAGATAAGAAGCTCAAATGAGACAGTAGGAAATATGGAATAAAAGTAAGTGCCAGAACCAAACCTGAGAATAAACCTGGCGTAATAGGGCAGACGTTTGTGGAACACCTTGTCCTGATGGTGGGACAGTAGTTTGCGGAGCAATTATATCAATACTGCTTAATCAAGTCCCATACTTGCTATGTACAGGACTCTTAGAAGCTTCACTTACAGGTGCCGGAAGAAATTCAAATTACGTAGCTCCATTAAAAAAAAGATAAAAAAGAAAAAATGCCGGTGTGTGAATTCGGGGACTATAAACGATGAAAATTACTTGCAAACGTCAGGAAGTTTACCATATTGACCGTTATCAGTAGGTGAAAATTGCTGCTCGATATACTTATTCATTGTGAATATAATTGAGGTGCCTTGTACAAACTGCTATTAAAATGATATTGAATGCACATGTGCATCAGACTGACATGTTCAGTGTTGTTGTTGTTGTTGTCTTCAGTCCTGAGACTGGTTTGATGCAGCTCTCCATGCTACTCTATCCTGTGCAAGCTTCTTCATCTCCCAGTACCTACTGCAACCTACATCCTTCTGAATCTGCTTAGTGTATTTATCTCTTGGTCCCCCTCTACAATTTTTAACCTCCACGCTGCCCTCCAATGCTAAATTTGTGATCCCGTGATGCCTCAAAACATGTCCTACTAACCGATCCCTTCTTCTAGTCAAGTTGTGCCACAAACTTCTCTTATCCCCAATCGTATTCAATACCTCCTCATTAGTTACGTGATCTATCCACCTTATCTTCAGCATTCTTCTGTAGCACTACATTTCGAAAGCTTCTATTCTCTTCTTGTCCAAACTAGTTATCGTCCATGTTTCACTTCCATACATGGCTACAGTCCAAACAAATACTTTCAGAAACGACTTTCTGATACATAAATCTATATTCGATGTTAACAAATTTCTCTTCTTCAGAAACGCTTTCCTGGCCATTGCCAGTCTACATTTTATATCCTCTCTACTTCGGCCATCATCAGTTATTTTACTTCCTAAATAGCAAAACACCTTTACTACTTTAAGTGTCTCATTTCCTAATCTAATTCCCTCAGCATCACCCGATTTAATTTTACTACATTCCATTATCCTCATTTTGCTTTTGTTGATGTTCATCTTATATCCTCCTTTCAAGACACTGTCCATTCCGTTCAACTGCTCTTCCAAGTCCTTTGCCGTCTCTGACAGAATTACAATGTCATCGGCGAACCTCAAAGTTTTTACTGCTTCTCCATGAATTTTAATACCTACTCCAATTTTTTTCTTTTGTTTCCTTTACTCCTTGCTCAATATACAGATTGAATAACATCGGGGAGAGGCTACAACCCTGTCTCACTCCTTTCCCAACCACTGCTTCCCTTTCATGCCCCTCGAATCTAATAACTGACATCTGGTTTCTGTACAAATTGTAAATAGCCTTTCGCTCCCTGTATTTTACCCCTGCCACTTTCAGAATTTGAAAGAGAGTATTCCAGTCAACATTGTCAAAAGCTTTCTCTAAGTCTACAAATGCTAGAAACATAGGTTTGCCTTTTCTTAATCTTTCTTCTAAGATAAGTCGTAAGGTCAGAATTGCCTCACGTGTTCCAACATTTCTATGGAATCCAAACTGATCCTCCCCGAGGTCCGCATCTACCAGTTTTTCCATTCGTCTGTAAAGAATTCGCGTTAGTATTTTGCAGCTGTGACTTATTAAACTGATAGTTCGATAATTTTAACATCTGTCAGCACCTGCTTTCCTTGGGATTGGAATTATTATATTCTTCTTGAAGTCTGAGGGTATTTCGCCTGTCTCATACATATTGCTCACCAGATGGTAGAGTTTTGTCATGACTGGCTCTCCCAAGGCTGTCAGTAATTCTAATGGAATGTTGTCTACTCCGAGCGCCTTGTTTCGACTCAGGTCTTTCAGTGCTCTGTCAAACTCTACACACAGTATCTTATCTCCCATTTCGTCTTCATCTACATCCTCTTCCATTTCCATAATATCGTCCTCAAGTACGTTGCCCGTGTATAAACCTTCTATATACTCCTTCCACCTTTCTGCCTTCCCTTCTTTGCTTAGAACTGGGTTGCCATCTGAGCTCTTGATATTCATACACGTGGTTCTCTTCTCTCCAAAGGTCTCTTTAATTTTCCTGTAGGCAGTGTCTATCTTACCCCTAGTGAGATAAGCTTCTACATCCTTACATTTGTCCTCTAGCCATCCCTGCTTAGCCATTTTGCACTTCCTGTCGATCCCATTTTTGAGACGTTTGTATTCCTTTTTGCTTGCTTCATTTACTGCATTTTTATATTTTCTCCTTTCATCAATTAAATTCAATATTTCTTCTGTTACCCAAGGATTTCTAGCAGCCCTAGTCTTTTTACCTACTTTATCCTCTGCTGCCTTCACTACTTCATCCCTCAGAGCTACCCATTCTTCTTCTACTGTATTTCTTTCCCCCATTCCTGTCAATTGTTCCCTTATGCTCTCCTTGAAACTCTGTACAACGTCTGGTTCTTTCAGCTTATCCAGATCCCATGTCCTTAAATTCCCACCTTTTTGCAGTTTCTTCAGTTTTAACCTACAGGTCATAACCAATAGATTGTGGTCAGAGTCCACATCTGCCCCTGGAAATGTCCTACAATTTAAAACCTGATTCCTAAATCACAGTCTTACCATTATATAATCTATCTGATACCTTTTAGTACCTCCAGGATTCTTCCATGTATACAACCTTCTTTTATGATTCTTGAACCAAGTTTTAGCTATGATTAAGTTATGCTCTGTGCAAAATTCTACCAGACGGCTTCCTCTTTCATTTCTTAGCCCCAATCCATAATCACCTACTATGTTTCCTTCTCTCCCTTTTCCCACTGACGAATTCCAGTCACCCATGACTATTGAATTTTCGTCTCCCTTCACTACCTGATTAATTTCTTTTATCTCATCATACATTTCATCAATTTCTTTATCATCTGCAGAGCTAGTTGGCATATAAAATTGTACTACTGTAGTAGGCATGGGCTTTGTGTCTATCTTGGCCACAATAATGCGTTCACTATGCTGTTTGTAGTAGCTTACCCGCACACCTATTTTCTTATTCATTATTAAACCTACTCCTGCATTACCCCTATTTGATTTTGTATTTATAACCCTGTATTCACCTGACCAAAAGTCTTGTTCCTCCTGTCACCGAACTTCACTAATTCCCTCTATATCTAAATTTAACCTATCCGTTTCCCTTCTAAAATTTTCTAACCTATCTGCCCGATTAAGTGATCTGACATTCCACACTCCGAGTCGTGGAACGCCAGTTTTCTTTCTCCTGATAACGACGTCCTCATGAGTAGTCCCCGCCTGGAGATCCGAATGGGGGACTATTTTACCTCCGGAATATTTTACCCAAGAGGTCGCTATCATCATTTAATCATACAGTAAAGCTGCATATCTTTGGGAAAAATTACGGCTGTACTTTCCCCTTGCTTTCAGCCGTCCACAGTACCAGCACAGCAAGGCCGGTTTGGTTATTGTTACAAGGCCAGATCAGTCAACCATCCAGACTGTTGCCCCTGCAACTACTGAAAAGGCTGCTGCCCCTCTTCAGGAACCACACGTTTTCTGGCCTCTCAACAGATACCCCTCCGTTGTGGTTGCACTTACGGTACGGCCATCTGTATCGCTGAGGCACGCAAGCCTCCCCACCATCGCAAGGTCCATGGTTCATTGGGGGGGGGGGGGGGTTATATTACCTTTTATCGTGGCGAATAACACTTTCTCTCGAACAAGATATCAAAACACGCTGAACAGATATGTGCAACTCTCCCCACCACTTCTCTCGCCGTCAACATCCCCTTGAATAGAAAGGCTCTGGTTGTCACCCTGCTATACAGTACTCAGCGCTCAGGCAAGCTGGCTGCAATGGGTTGAAGTGAGTGACAAACAGTGCGTGTGGAAGTTAAAAAGATGTACTTTAAATGGTTACTGTTAGATTTAGGGCTCAAATTTTCGAGCAGAATCTATTGCTAGAGGTAATGCCTTGCAAGTGCGCTTTTTTCTCTTTATAATATGCGGTGCAGTTGGTGATGATTCCTTGTGAGAGGATTTTAAAACATAGCTTTTATTTGGGCCCTCAGTTTCATTATGTTGCATTGTTTGATATATTATTCAAACTGTAGGTAAATTGATTGCTCTTTAGTTGTACTAAATGTAAACGTTAGAGGGTTTTCTTAAGTTACAAGAGGTAATGGCGTCAGTTAATTATTTTAATCCAACGCAACCTCACCTTTCTAAATGTAAAAATTGCGCTCTTAAGCCGTACACTGGTTTCTCATACTTGGTGTACTAATAATGAAGTCTGCATTGTTGTAATAAATTAAGGTTGAATGTCTTAATTATAAGGACCACCACAACCCACAGAAAAACCATACCTGTTTAATACTATGACAAGCGATCACCTCCATGTACAACACAAAACAGAGAGTAATTTAGTAAGCAAGCGCTGTGATGTGACTGGCATCGCAGTGGGAACCGCTCAGAATGGCTCTGCACCTCTGTTGCATTCCGCGAACCCATGCACAAGGCACATATCGACCAACTTTCCATCAGTAAGCCTATCCATATCGCTGTCTATCACTGTTATTTGTACAACTAACCCCACCACAGAAACATGTTGACCTGAATACAGTGTTGAGAGCAAATAGTGAGTTGGGCATCAGTGCCGTCAACAGCAAGTATCATGAGAGAGTAGAACAAACTTGTTTCCAAACAATATTCACAGCGCCATCTGTCCATATTTGCACTATTGTGAAATTATTTTCAGTCGAATACAGATGGCTACATAAATGGGGATAAAAATTCTGATGAAGTGCAAAGGATCTGTATGGTCGGTAATGAGCCACCAGAGACCATGGGTCCCTTATCAGTCTGTGCACGATAGCGCTTGGTACCAATACACCGACCAGCCAGAAAATTATAATCACCGACCTACTATCGACACAAACTCATCCAGGCGATAGCAGCACCACATGGTGACTAGTGACTGCTAGTCAAACATATGTGTAGTGCATATAGTGTCAGTCAGTGTGGTGTTCTGGTCTAGAATGGGGAAGGCATGAGATCTAACTGAGTTTGACTGAGGGCAGATTGTGGTGGCCCAGAGCCTCAGCTCGAGCATTTCAGAAACTGCACGATCTGTCGGGTGTTTGAGAACTGCTGTGGTGAGTGTCCTCAGCCTGTGGGGAAAGCGAGGTGCAACCGTGTCTAGACATCATTGCAGATGTCGGACGTCTTAGGCTGGGCAGACTGCTAAAACAAGACAGCCGGTGCACTGTGACGGAACTAATATTAAAATTCAATGCTTTGCACAGTACAAGTGTGTCTGAACACACACTGCACCAAACTCTCCTAACAGTGGGCCTCCACAGCTGACGACCCGTCCAAGTGCTGATATTAAAATCACAACATAGGCAACTATGACTGAAATGGGCACTTGGCCATCGGCACTGGACATTGGTGCAGTGGCAGAGTGTTGCATGCTGTGATGAATTACAAAACCTTCTTTATCATGCAGATGGGAGCGCGCGAATCCGTCATCTTCCAGGGTAACAACACCTAGACACCTGTACTGCCAGATGAAGACAAGCTAGCAGCACCTCCATTATGCTCTGGGGAACACTCACGTGGGCATCTGTGGTCCAGTGGAGCTCCTGCAAAGTACCATCACGGCCAAGATGTATCGTACATTGATTGCATACCACTTGCACCGCTTCGTGACGAACATGATTCTTGATGTCAGTGGTATTTTTCAACAAGATAATGCGCCATTTCACAAGTCCAGGAGAGTAATGGAGTGGTTGGACTAACACAGTGGCGAGTTCCAATTAACGTGCTGCTCCCCAGCTCGCCAGATCTGAACCCAATCACACACATCTGGAATGTGATGGAATGTGGTGTCACAGCTCATGGCCCACCTCCTCGGAATTTACGCGAATTAGTGACTCGTGTGTGCAGATGTGTTGCCAACTCCCTCCAGCGACTTACCGAGGTCTCATTGCTTCCATACCACGACACGTCGCCGCTGTTATTCGGGCCATAGGTGGATATGCCAGCTATTAGATAGTTAGTCATAATGTTCTGGTAGAACAGTGTATGTTCCAAAATGTCAAGCGCGAAAATCCGATTTTTCGAGGGATCATGTCTCATGTTCTGATAATCACAGAGATAAGGAGTTAAGTGTTAAGAATAGCCTTTCGACTACTAATATACCTATTGGAAGAAAACAGACTCACTGAAGATCTACTACAGTATAGGGTCAATTTTTAAACGTTACACGTTACATGTTACACACATGTTCCAGCAGTCCATTGAAATTGAGCCGATCGGTTTATGCATTAGGAGATGTTTAGGATCGACCTATAAGGATGGCCAACTCTAGAATCTGTATTTATGGTAGATCGTCGAAACTTTTTCTATATGTTCGTTAGACGATTTTCTCGTAGAGCCTTGAAAGTTTTTTCAGTGTCATTACATGTTACCGAGGTCCAGAGGTTGGAAGTCGTCATACATAGGCACGTGAAATATTCACGTAATATCCAGTGTTGGGCGTAAATGTAGTTTTAACTCACGTAGTGAACAAAATGGTTCAAATGGCTGTGTGCACTATGGGACTTAACTTCTGAGGTCAGCAGTCCCCCAGAACTTAGAACTACTTAAACGTAACTAATCTAAGGACATCACACACATCCATGCCAGAGGCGGGTTTCGACCCTGCGACCGTAGTGGTCTCGCGGCTCTAGACTGTAGCGCCTAGAACCGCTCGGCCACCCCGGCCTGCACGTACTGAACACATCACAAGGATTTTAGGGTCATCGAAGGGTTTTGAGGTCGCCAAACCATGTTTTAATCGCCGTTTCTTCGCTGGTAGTATGCGCTGTTTGTCTGTGATGGGTGATACGGTGAGGGGGGCGGGGGGGAGAGGGGGGGGGAAGCACCTTACGTCTATACAGGCTGTATTAACCAGGAAATTATTCTATTGTGCCATCTCGCTGCATAAATACCTTACAAAAATTATATTGTCATACAAAATTATTGAATTTGCAAATCAAAGAGTGTATTTTTTGGTATAATTTAGGTGTCACCTAAAAGTTTTGTTTAATTTTATGTAAAGCAGTGTAAAACGAAATGTAAAGTATAAGATGATTTTATTTTAACCTTGTATTAGGTATACTTATTTGTTGTTTATAAGTGTCAAAGTATGTAAATGTGTCGAAGTAATTCGTCAGAACTTTATTGACTTACAGAATTCGTATTAAATAAGCAGTACACCCTGCTGTAAGTAAAAAAACAAAGAAATCAGCTGAAAAATGTTTCTGTCGGCGCACAAAAACGGCGAATATGCTCCTCTTTAAAAGACTCTGGAAGAAAAGTGGCGAACCAGGTGCCCCAGTTCTCATTCCACCATCCTCACCAAAAATTCTGGCATACAAACACATGGAGGCTTTTTGTGATGAAAGATAGTCGCAGAGAGTCTTAATGGAAGCGAGAGGAGACAGTGCCAGTGGGAGAGAAAGAGAGAGGAGATAGTGACGGTGGGAGAAGGTATGTGAGAATGGAAGAGAAAGAGAGATAGCTGAAAACATGTAGACAGTTACAGTGGGAGCAAATAGAGAGGAGATATTGATGGTCAGTGAGAGACAGTGGCAGTAAAAGAGAAAGACAGATGAATCGAGATAGAGCAGTATTAGGAAAAGAGAGGGGACACACTGGAAATGAAACAAAGAGATAAATGACCATACATAGGCTTTATGGTGGGGGGGGGGGGGGAGGAAAGGTCTGTACCTGCCCGTTGGTCGGAGTCAAAGTGGTGGACAAGTAGACTGTGGTAAGGAAGAGCAAATAAAAGGGATTAAAGAAGATACAATGAGAGGGATGTACCGAGAAAATGCCAGTGGGAAAATAACGAGAGAGTGGAAGAGACATATGCAAACATCAAAAAAAGTTTTGCATCACCTCGGTTCCAAGAGTTTCAGAACCAGTACAGAAAATTGGAATAGAGATCAACATAAACATCATTTCCACCTTTTATTGCTCATCAAAACCACACATTTCATGTTGTACCACCATCTAGCGAGACCTTTAGAGGTGGTGGTCCAGACTGCTGTTCACACCGGCACCTCTAGTACCCAGTAGCACGCCCTCTCGCATTGACGCATGCCTGTATTCGTCGTGGCATACTGTCCACCAGTTCATCAAGGCACTGTCGGTCCAGATTGTCACACTCCTCAATGGCGATATGGCGTAGATCCCTCAGAGTGGTTGGTGGGTCATGTCGTCCATAAACAGCCCTTTCCAATCTATTCCCGGCATTTTCGATTGGTTTCATGTCTGGAGAACATGCTGGCCACTCTAGTCGAACGATGTAGTTATCCTGAAGGGAGTCATTCACAAGATGTGCACGATGGGGGTGTGAATTGTCGCCCACGAAGACGAACGCCTCGCCAATATGCTGCTGATATGGTTGCACTACAGGTCGGAGGATGGAATTCACGTGTCGTACAGCCGTTACAGCGCCTTCCGTGACCACCAGCGGCGTACGTCAGCCCCAAAAATGCCACCCCAAAACAGCAGGGAACCTCCACCTTGCTGCACTCGTTGGACGGTGTGTTTAAGGCGTTCAGCCTGACCAGGTTGCCTCTAAACACGTCGCCGACGATTGTCTGGTTGATGGCACATGTGGCACTCGTCAGTGAAGAGGACGTGACGCCAATCCCCATTGATCCATTCGGCACGTTGTTGGGCCCATCTGTAACGCGCTGCACGACGTCTTGTTTGCAAAGATGGGCTTTGCCGTGAACGTCGGGAGTGAAGCTGCGCATCACGCAGCCTCTTGCGCTCAGTTTGAGTCGTGACTCGGCGTCCTGTGGCTGCACGAAAAGCTTTATTCAACATGCTGGCGTTACTGCTCAAATAAAACAACCCTTCTCGTTTTTTGTTCGTCTTTTGAAAGTTCTGTAATTCCAATGGTGTCTAATAAGTGACTTCGGCAATACATTAAATCTCATAAAATTTATTACTCCATTTGGTTACTAGTAGGTCATGCTTGTCCAAAATATGTTCGCAATATTGTGAATTTCAAATGAAGCCATAATTAAGAAAATTTAGTTTAGCATTGTTATCTTTCAGTATTTTATATAATATGATGTATTCGCCAGTTTCAGCATAAAATAAGCAATGTTTTGTGGATAGTTACTCATAAAAATGTTAAACTTTTAAATGTTAATTTAATAAATTTACACTGTAGTCCTGTTGACTTGTTTGTTAACAAACGTATAAACAGGAGGAGCACAAGACCCGAGAATGGTCAGTTGGAGACAGTTTTGAGACGCAACCACACTGTCGCACGTCTGTGCAATAATGTAATTGTTGTAATATGTATTGTGACTATGTAGCCTCTTATGTGGAGTTAGTTTCCACTAAGAAGAAATGACGCAGCTTGTCATAAATGAGCCATTATAAAACGACTTGGTACCTGGATTATTTCATGGAATTCACGTAACTTGATCGAGTTAGCAGATGAAATGGACCGAGCAAACGACCACTTCAGCTGCAGCAGGAAGCAGATTACTCCGAGTTACAGCGCACTAAGACATGTATAAGAAATCAACTGAACTATGTAAGTATCACTGCACAACTAATTACTATTGTTTTGGAAACTGTTCTAGCAGTAAACATTTGCATTTGACTAAGAGTAATTCTTTGAGTAGTGGAGGCCAATGTGATCATAAGGAACATCCCCATGATCACACTTTCTTGATGTCTATGGAACACAAAAAAACAAAACAAAAAATAGTTCCTCCGAGCCATAATCCATAGTTAGCGGTCATCCATTGCAGTAGTAGCCTTTGGACGGCCTGAGCGAGACATGTCATCGATAGTTCCTGACTCTCTGTATCTCCTCCCTGTCAGAACAACATCGCTTGGTTCACTCCGAGACGCCTGGACACTTCTCTTGTTGAGAGCCCTTCCTGGCACAAAGTAACAATGCGGACGCGATCGAACCGCGGTATTAACCGTCTACGCACGGTTGAACTATAGACAACACGAGCCGTGTACCTTTTTCCTGGTAGAATGATTGGTTGTCGGACCCTCTCCGTCTAATAGACGCTGCTCATGAATGGTTGTGCACATCTTTGGGCGTTTTTAGTTACATCTCTGAACAGTCATAGGGACTATGATACAATATCCACAGTTAACATCTATCTTCAGGAGTTCTGGGAACAGAGGTGATGCGTAACTTTTTTTGATGTGTCTATAGGGATAGTGGCAGTGAGAATGTATGAAGAATTCACCGCAAAGAGAGACAATGTAGTCTGCATCAGAGCTACTTATTTTAACGCTGAGCGAAATTTAGTATCGTAAATCTGATGTTGACCCAGCCAAGTACGAGGATCGTTCAATTAGTAATGAATACCCCACACTACCTAAAAAACATTAATACACACAGGAAACGTCCTTGAACGGTTGTCGCAGATGGTACACCGTCAAAATGGCGTTACAAGTAGCGTACTGTTATAGAATTTCTGTGTGCAGAAAAAGAAACTGTGGTTAACATCCATAAGCGTTTGTGTGCAGTGTATGGCGACGCTGCTGTTGGGCGATGGATGAAGAATGTTACAGCCACGGGAAATGCAGAAACAGAGCTCCATGATAAGCCACGCTCGGGACGTCCTGTCACAGCCTCTGCTCCAGTCATGTTGAAGCGTGCGGATGCCATTATTCGTGCCGACCGGGGCGTCACAACTCGACAATTGGCTATAAAGTTGTCGGTCAGCATTGGAAGTGCGTCTGCAGTGATCGAGATTCTCAAATATTGAAAGAGGCGCTCACGATGGGTTCCACGAATGCTCTTAGTGGACCACAAGTTTGAAAGAAAGGTCTTTTTATTTAAATTGTTGGAGCGTTTTGAGACCGACAGAGAGTACTTTCAGTCACAGGTCGTCGTGGGGGACGAAATCTGGGAACACCACTTTGCGCCAGAAACAAAAAGGCAATGCATGGAGTGGCATCATTCTCATTCACCATAAAAGAAGAAATTCAAGACAACCCGGAAATGTCATGGTGGCAGTCTTCTGGGATTCTTTCTCGTGGATGTGATGCCAAGACGGTCAACCACCAATTCAGATGCATACGTGAAGACTCTTAATAAACTCAATGCCGGCCGCGGTGGCCATGCGGCCCAAGGCACTGTAGTCCGGAACCGCGCGACTGCTACGGTCGCAGGTTCGAATCCTGCCTCGAGCATGGATGTGTGTCATGTCCTTAGGTTAATTAGGTTTAAGTAGTTCTAAGTTCTAGGAGACTTATGACCTCAGATGTTAAGTCCCATAGTGCTCAGAGCCATTTGAACCATTTTGAATAAACTCAATAACCGTTTCCGATGTGTTTGATTGGAGAAGAATCCAGCTGGAATCTTGCTCCAACACGATAATGCATGTCCACACACAAGTCTGAGAATGAGGGAACATATCGCCAAATTGGGATGGACATCATTGCCTCATTCACCCTAGAGTCCAGACCTGACACTCTTGGACCTCCATCTCTTTGGGCCGCTTTAAGATTCTCTATGGGGAACACACTTTGAAGATGACGAGTGTGTCACTCATGCAGTGAAAACACGGCTACGCCTACAGGACAAGAGCTTTTCCCAGCAGGGAATACACGCTCTTACACATTGTTGGCGTATGGCCATAGAACGTGACGGACACAACGTAGAGAAATGTCCAGATCGTTGGCGTATGGCCGTAGAACGTGAGGAACAGTATGTAGAAAAATCGCATACCTGAGGAGCTATGACCATTCGTACATCTTCGCTAATGTGAAACACATCTACTCTGCAGAGCAAATGTTCATAGCTGTTAAGGTACGCATTTTAGAGCCCACGTTTATTGGACATTTTTTTTCTCGTTTTTGTCCACACTACCACCACTCAAAGTTACCAACCATACACTCTTCGCAACACAAGAACCGGTACGTTTTCACCTGTCAGAGGTATCAGAACGGTTTTCCTTTGTAACTCCCGACTCATTAGTTTTCGGTACAGGGATCCTTACTTCAAACTAATACATTTATCGTTCTCCATATTCCTAGAAAGTCTGTAACATCATCACAGAATCGTCCCGTGTATACGTACATTTACAGACGCCCACGCCTATAACTTTGATGCTCTGACATGGGTTCCTATTCCAAGTACGATGTACTCACTCCCCTCTACAACTCCTAGAAGTCTGTAACGGGAATTTCCGCCCACCCTGTATATTAAAGGTATATATAAACTTTGTCCGTGTGAATTTTCATTAGAGTACAGCGTAAAAGTCTGAAGTAAATTGGTCAAATACTTCTCGATATTTTTGGTAGAACACAGCCTTCTGAAATTCCTTCACCATAGAAGACGAAGTAAATATTCCAGAATTCGAATGAAGATCAGCTGGCAACATGAATAACATAAAAATAGATAACCTCAGGCTAGTGAAGCAAATTAATTCACTTAATACAAGCAAGTCTTCTTGTGCAGACTGTATACCAATTAGGTTCCTTTCAGAGTATGATGATGCAATAAATCTATACCTTCAATTATATACCACCGCTGGTTCGACGAAAGGTCCATACCAAAAGACTGGATAGATGCAGTCTATCCGGCATCTATCCGGCACTTAGGCGTGCTTAGCAGAGTAGCCATGTAGATGGAGACGTAGATGTAGATGAAACCATTACACATCCACCCTACAGGCCCAACTCTCTCTCCATGTGATTCCCATATTTTTGGAGCAATGAAAAAAGACATTCGTGTCTGTCGGCTTGTTTGGACAAAGAGGTGCATGCCTGGGTTCAGTCTTGGTTCCGTAGTTCCGTAGTGGTCTGATGGAAACTATCCCCCACCTAGTGAAATATGTGACACCACCCAAATTCTGGCCAGATTTGATCTCGTTTTCGTTTATAAGCTACATAATCCATTGCTGTGGGTGTTTAAGAACGTTTCTAACACTCTAGAGTAGGTTTTGCCGTAGATCGGTATTTGTTTATGTATTAATGTGTTCAGTTTATGCAACGATGCATTTTGAAGTTTGGTTTACAAAATTTAACAGGAAATCCTATTAAACAAGACTATATTATTTATTAATAATTTTGACAGATGGTTTCAACTGTAGCTAAACCGCCGGCCGCGGTGGCCGAGCGGTTCTAGGCGCTCCAGTCCGGAACCACGCTGCTGCTACGGTCGCAGGTTCGAATACTGCCTCGGGCATGGGTGTGTGTGATGTCCTTAGGTTAGTTAGGTTTAAGTAGTTCTAAGTCTAGGGGACTGATGGCTTCAGCAGTTGAGTCCCGTTCAAATGGCTCTGAGCACTATGGGATTTAAGATCTGAGGTCATCAGTCCCCCAGAACTTAGAACTACTTAAACCTCACTAACCTAAGGACATGACACACATCCATGCCCGAGGCAGGATTCGAACCTGCGACCGTAGCAGTCGCGCGATTCCGGACTGAAGCACCTGAACTGATGTTACAATATAAGGGGATGTTTCTAGTTTTAACATTAGCAAATGTCTTAATCCTTTATCATCAGCTATTTTCACAAAAAGATCTTCACATAAATACATGTCCTCAGGAACCATTCAGTAAACTAAATGTGATGAACACTCTAAACACGGAAGTCACATTATGCATAGCGTTGGCTCATCAAACGTTCTAGAACAGGGGAGTCTAGCCTGCAGCCTGCATGCCACATGCAACCGAAAGCAAGTGTCAGTGTGGCCCAAGAATTGAATATCTACCACAGGAGTATTGAAAAAAGTAATAATAATAAAATCATAAAATTTCGTTTATCTTGCTGGCCAGGGTAGTAGACTTACACCTTCTAGAGCACGTTGGGTGGCACGGGATACATGCGGACGTGCATTGTCCTGTTGGAACAGCAAGTTCCCTTGCCGGTCTAGGAATGGTAGAACGATGGGTTCGATGACGGTCTGGATGTACCGTGCACTATTCAGTGTCCCCTCGACGATCACCAGAGGTGTATGGCCAGTGTAGGAGATCGCTCCCCACACCATGATGCCGGGTGTTGGCCCTGTGTGCCTCGGTCGTATGCAGTCCTGATTGTAGCGCTCAACTGCACGGCGCCAAACACGCATACGACCATCATTGGCACCAAGGCAGAAGGGACTCTCATCGCTGAAGACGACACGTCTCAATTCGTCCCTCCATTCACGCCTGTCGCGACACCACTGGAGGGGGGCTGCACGATGTTGGGGCGTGAGCGGAAGACGGCCTAACGGTGTGCGGGACCGTAGCCCAGCTTCATGGAGACGGTTGCGAATGGTCCTCGCCGATACCCCAGGAGCAACAGTGTCCCTAATTTGCTGGGAAGTGGCGGTGTGGTCCCCTACAGCACTGCGCAGGATCCTATGGTCTTGGCGTGCATCCGTGCGTCGCTGTGGTCCGGTCCCAGGTCGACGGGCACGTGCACCTTCCGCCGACCACTGGCGACAACATCGATGTACTGTGGAGACCTCACGCCCCACGTGTTGAGCAATTCGGCGGTACGTCCACCCGGCCTCCCGCATGCCCACTATACGCCCTCGCTCAAAGTCCGTCAACTGCACATACGGTTCACGTCCACGCTGTCGCGGCATGCTACCAGTGTTAAAGACTGCGCTGGAGCTCCGTATGCCACGGCAAACTGGCTGACACTGACGGCGGCGGTGCACAAATGCTGCGCAGCTAGCGCCATTCGACGGCCAACACCGCGGTTCCTGGTGTGTCCGCTGTGCCGTGCATGTGATCATTGCTTGTACAGCCCTCTCGCAGTGTCCGGAGCAAGTATGGTGGGTCAGACACACCGGTGTCAATGTGTTCTTTTTTCCATTTCCAGGAGTGTATGTACAGTCCAAAAGTGCTCATCTACTTCCAATGAGGCCCAGATAAGCCAATAATTTGGAAACCCCTGTTCCATTAAGTTGACACTTGCAAATCTCTTTGCAATATGTGCAATAGTTAGGCAATGAAAAGAGCTGTACGTTTTGTGTGTTGAAATTTTCATGTGTAAATAGGAAACTATTATGGTCAATAAATCACATTTTCTGTAAATAATTATTAATTACATGCTACATCATTTAACACGGACCTCGAATATGATGTCAAGTAAATTATCAACACCTCTGAACACTGAAAGCGTCTTAAAAAGTGGAACTTTTTACAACTGCTCAACAACGAAAGTTTTTATGTTTTGTCAGTGTGTAGTATAATCACAAATTTCTGATTGTTTAAGCAAGGGGGAGATGTCATAGTAAGCCACTGCAAACATTTTTCCGTGTCGGCATTGATAATCTCGTCTAACAGTGGAATAAATGTACTACCGGTTATAGCGATTACTTACGATTTTATAAATGTGTGGTGTCTGTTCTTTCAGAAATGTCCCAAAGAACAGACACCATGCATTCATATAACTGATTTGCTTCGACAGGTGATGAGTCCACAACATTCAGTGGTGATGGAATTTACACTACTGGCCATAAAACATGCTACACCACGAAGATGACGTGCTACAGACGCGAAATTTAGCCGACAACAAGAAGATGCTGTGATATGCAAATGATTAACTTTTCAGAGCATTCACACAAGGTTGGCGCCGGTGGCGACACCTACAACATGCTGACATGAGGAAAATTTCCAACCGGTTCCTCATACACAAACAGCAGTTTGACTGATAAAGGTCGGATTGTAGCCTATAGCGATTGCGGTTTATCGTATCGCGACGTTGCTGCTCGCGTTGGTCGAGATCAAATGACTGTTAGCAGAATATGGAATCGGTGGGTTCAGGAGGGCAATACGGAAGGCCGTGCTGGATCCCAACGGCCTCGTATCACTAGCAGTCGAGATGACAGGCATCTTCTCCACATGACTGTAACGGATCGTGCAGTCACGTCTCGATCACTGAGTCAACAGATGGGGACGTTTGCCAGACAACAACCATCTGCACGAAAATGTCGTCGACGTTTGCAGCAGCACGGATTATTGGCTCGGAGACGATGGCTGCGGTTACTCTTGACGCTGCATCACAGACAGGAGCGCCTGCGACGGTGTACTCGACGACGAACCTGGGTGCACGAATGGCAAAACGTCATTTTTTCAGATGAATCCAGGTTCTGTTTACAGGATCACGATGGTCGGATCCGTGTTTGGCGACATCGCGCTGAACGCACATTGGATGCGTGTATTCATCATCGCTCTACTGGCGTATCACCTGGCGTGATGGTATGGGGTGCAACTGGTTACACGTCTCGGTCACCTCTCGTTCGCATTAACGGCACTTTGAACAATGGACGTTACATTTCAAATCTGTTGCGACCTGTGGATCTACCCTGCATTCGATCCCTGCGAAACCCTACATTTCAGCAGGATAATGTACGACCGCATGTTGCAGGTACTGTACGGCCCTTTCTGGATACAGAAAATGTTCGACTGCTGCCCTGGCCAGCACATTCTCCAGATCTTTCACCAACTGAAAACATCTGGTAAATGGTGGCCGAGCAACTGGATCGTCACAATACGCAAGTCACTACTCTTGATGAAGTGTGGTATCGTGTTGAAGCTGCATGGACAGCTGTACCTGTACACGCTCTGTTTGACTCAATGCCCAGGCGTATTAACGCAGTTATTGCGGCCAGAGGTGGTTGTTCTGGTTGCTGATTTCTCAGGATCTATGCACCCAAACGGCGTGAAAATGTAATCACATGTCAGTTCTAGTATAATATATTTGTCCAATGAATACCCGTTTATCATCTGCATTTCTTCTTGGTGTAGGAATTTTAATGGCCAGTAGTGTAAGTTCTACGTCCAGGGGGGATCTACAATTAGTGAGCCCTGGGAACATCGATGGACACAGCATATAGGTGGTGCTGGGTGTTGATGTGGGATAGCCTGGCAGCATGTCGATTTACTCCATGCATTTGTGATAAATAGTTTGCCCAGGTAGAGCGATGGTGGACGCAGCTGTGTACTAACCATGAGATCCCGGATCAAGAATCAGTTCGGCACACATTTTCCCTCTCGACTGCTGATTCAGCCCAGAGTCCCATTGCAGGTGATACCATTACTTCCTACCCTTTTCCCCCTCCACCGAAAATTTTCATAATAAACAGTTTATATATATATATATATATATATATATATATATATATATATATATATATATATATATATATATGAGAGGTCATAGGATATATTTTGTTCTCTTGTATTTTTCAGTCTTTTGTTATGTATAAATGGATATTATGAATCTCTCAGAATTTCCTGGTACAGATGGTACTGTTTGACTTTAAGCTTCATTTTAGAATGTCTATCAGTTGCTGTTTGTTGTTGACTAAGGCGGCATGTAGGGGCGTCAGTCCGTTATGAGCCCTGGCGCCCTTATTTGCGCCCACCCGCAGCAGTGCAGTCGCTGCCTCTGCGTTGCCGTGCGCTGCCGCATCGTGCAGCGGCGTCAATCCGGCCGCAGCTCTCGCATCCACGTCAGCCCCGGACGCTGCCAGTGCTGCGACTACTGCCGCGTGGTTGTTGACTGCGGCCAGATGCAGGGGCGTCGCCCTCAGCAGTGTCCTGGCATCGACCTCTGCTCCACTGTTCAGGAGGCTCCGCACTGCCTGCACGTCTCCTCTGTAGGCCGAGTAGTGCAGCGCCCTCCACCCGTACCGGTCCCGGAAGCCCGTGTCTGCACCCACGGCCAGCAGGGCTCGCAGATCCTCCAGTGCCCCATCTTTAGCCGCTTGGAGAAGCCTGCTGCTCTTCTCCTTTGCTGACAAGTTCCTGCACAAAAGACTGATATTCCTTCGCCTCCTTAAGTAATGGAACCCAGTGCGTTGTCCTCAACGGTGAGTGTTTGTCGGAGGTGACAGTATCATCTGGAGTGCTCCAGGGAAGTGCGGTAGGTCCGCTGTTGTTTTCTGTTTACATAAATGATCTTTTGGATAGGGTGGATAGCAATATGCGGCTGTTTGCTGATTATGCTGTGGTGTACGGGAAGGTGTAGTTGTTGAGTGACTGTAGGAGGATACAAGATGACTTGGACAGGATTTGTGATTGGTGTAAAGAATGGCAGCTAACTCTAAATATAGATAAATGTAAATTAAAGCAGATGAATAAGAAAAAGAATCCCGTAATATTTGAATACTGCATTAGTAGTGTAGCGCTAGACACAGTCACGTCGATTAAATATTTGGGGGTAACATTGCAGAGCGATATGAAGTGGGACAAGCATGTAATGGCAGTTGCGGGGAAGGCGGATAGTCGTCTTCGGTTCATTGGTAGGATTTTGGGAAGATGTGGTTCATCTGTAAAGGAGACCACTTATAAAACACTAATACGACCCATTCTTGACTACTGCTCGAGCGTTTGGGATCCCTATCAGGTCGGATTGAGGGAGGACATAGAAGCAATTCAGAGGCGGGCTGCTAGATTTGTTACTGGTAGGTTTCATCATGATGTGGGTGTTACGGAAATGCTTCAGGAACTCGGGTGGGAGTCTTTAGAGGAAAGGAGGCGTTCTTTTCGTGAATCGCTACTGAGGAAATTGAGAGAACCAGCATTTGAGGCTGACTGCAGTACAAATTTACTGCCGCCAACTTACATTTCGCGGAAAGACCACAAAGAAGATTAGAGAGATTAAGGCTCGTACAGACGCATATAGGCAGTCATTTTCCCCTCGTTCTGTTTGGGAGTGGAACAGGGAGAGAAGATGCTAGTTGTGGTACGAGGTTCCCTCCGCCACGCACCGTATGGTGGATTGCGGAGTATGTATGTAGACGTACATGTATTCCAAACACATAATATACGGGGCGGCGCATGAAATATGTTACCATTTTGTTTTTGAATATAAACTTTATTCTCAATACGATCTGAAAGCAACATATACTACAATGAAGAGCCGTCCATGGAGATTTTTTCTAACTCAGCACATGCTCAATATGTCCACCATTTCGTTTTCTAACTTGCTTCAAACGGACACTGAAGTTAGTGAATACCCTACGGCACATGTCTTCCGTAATTTCACTGCAAGCTTGAAGAATAAGTCTTCTGAGCTCCATTAAATCACGTGGACGTCTCGGGAAAATGTTTTCATTTAGGTACCCCCAAAGAAAAAAGTCACACGGATTGAAGTCTAGACTATTGGGGGGCCAATATTGTCCATCATTGAAGCGACCTGGAAACCTGAGTGAAATGATCCGCACGTGGAAATGCTCGTGTAAAAACTCCAACACAGTGTTTGCAGTATGTGGCCTTGCTCCATCTTGCATGAACCACTGCGTGTTGAAGGGCAAGGCAGTAGCAAGAAGCTATGGACTGAAGATATTGCGAAGCATGCTCAAATAACGCTCACTGTTCACAGTTTCTTCAAAGAAAAAGGGTCCATTAAGTCCGTGACTGGCAATTGCTGCCTACGCTCTAATCCTCAGAGCATAATGTTGTCGTTCATGAAGCACTTGTGGGTTTTCAGTGGCCCAAAAGCGTACATTTTGTTTGTTAACCACACCGTCTACATGAAAATGCGCCTCGTCTGAAAACCAAACGTTGTTGAGAGTTTCTTCCGTATCCTCCGCCCACTGAGCAAACAGTAGTCTCTGCTGCTTGTGTCCTTCAGTGACCTTCTGTGCACAGGTCATATTGTACGGAGCGTCTGGATATTCCGAGTTGCACTGCTGCCTTTTTACACGATTTCCCGGGACTTCTCTGTACACCAGCTCGTACCGCTTCAATATTCTCCGGCGAGCAAACAGGCTTAGGCCGAAGTCGCTTCGCTTCCAATATTGTTCCTTCCTGTACAAATTTATCGTACAACCTGTGGATGGTCTCCTTGCAAGAGGCCCATCGTGTGTGTGTTAAACTGTTGTCGAAGACGCCTCTGAGTCACAACAAGGCTTTTCGTTTCATGTAAAAGTAACACAATTTCCGATCGTTGCTCTGCCGTCAGTCTCCCACTGTCAGCCATTGCTGCTTACTAGTCATATAGCGGCAGTATCGTGAATCACACGTCTTTTCGTAACTCATTTGTTTTTCCAAGCTCTGCTGGTGCTGCTGTAGAGATCCCAGCGGGATATCTCATGTGCGTCGTGAATTGTGAGAGAAACGACTGGTAAGACATTTGGTGTGCCCCTCGCCCCTCTCCCAACACAGCACTTGTGCCTGGGAGCACCTACTGCCTGACGCGTGAGCAGCTGCAGCTGGTATAGATCAGCTGCCAGACAGGCCTATCGGACGTGGCCTTTGCCCACCCAGCGAGTCAGCCTCGGCAGTACGGTCACACCGGCTGCAGCACAGCTGCTTCGCGGCCTGACCATCAGCTGCTTGCCGACACCCGCCCACATGTGCGTGCAAGGCGCCCAGGCGCCCCAGCTGGAACAGCCTGGTTTGTCCTAGTTCACAGGCACGATTTGACTAGGCATGAAAGTCGTGTGCACTGCACTCTTTGTCCTGGCTGCACTGGGCTTTTAAAAAATGTAAACTAAATATTACGGTAAATTTTATAAATCGACAAGTACGCCAAAGAAGAAGAGATAGGACTACGGTGCGCACGTTATTACATGGACTCTTGCGCTTCTATGCGTGAACTATCTTTCCTTTGTCATTCGCTTGTCTTATCTGCTTGGATTTGGACGTAAGAGGACGTTCTTGTGTAAAGCTCATCTTGCTGTACCAGCTGATGATGTAAGTTGTACTTAAAACCCGAAAAATATAATCGTTATTTTGTCAAAAGAATTTGTGTAAGTGGTCAATCTGTTGTGAGTCTGATACCTGGACTGCCTTAAGTAGATATGGGCCTTAACAAAGAATTTTCATTGTTAGGTGCCATCTTAGAAAAATCTTTGACATTTTTCTTGTAGCTCATGTACGAGACGTGCCGTCGGTTAGGACAATTATCTTTATTTCAGATCGCACGAGACCGGAGGCAGCTACTAATAATTGAACAATTTTATTTACAGATTTTCTTTATATAACGAGATAACTTCCCAGGCAGAAAAGGTTTGGTCATAGGATTCCAGTTCCATCATAGGATTTCATTTTGTAGATGCTTCTCTTGTTATCTTATATTGGGGAATCGAGACGAAACCACGATAAGTTACGTATTACAGTAGTGTACATCGAACAGACTTGGCAAATATTCTTCGGTGTTGGGAAATAAGAAAAGGACAATTAATTATCGACGATTATGTAACTACTCTGAGAAATGAGCTACTTTACTGACTACTTATACATGTCGAACTAAATTAAACAACAGATTACATTGTTAATAATATTTCTACATTAGTAATTTCTTTTTTATGCTGAGCCATTGCATTAATGTGTGTTTCTTTTTTATAGAAGTCACAGCTCATATTTTATTTTATTACATTACACTAATAGTCACAAAATAAATAAAATTTTTATCTTATTAAATTACAGCACCATATATCTACGGATTACGTAAACGTTCTTCAGTGTGTTACCGTACTTAAATGTTTATATATCATATTTTCTGAGCTTGGGTCTTGGGACACACCCAGAAATTGCCTACATTAGTGTGGAAAGCCGCCTAAACTCACAATCTAGTTGAGAAGTGTGGGCTGTAAAAAAACTCAAAAGTTGTAACAGCATATAAAGCTGGTGATATGCTAGGAAAAGCCTCCCAAACAAACTCCAAAAACGAAGACCATGTGATAATGAGTTCTATCACCGAACAGTATAAGTCTCAGGAAGCTATGACTGATCAAGCAGGTAAGGGTAACAATGCAGTTGTCAAATATAACAATGTGTAAACGGCAAAGAGAACAAGATTTTTTACGATAATAACATTAAAAAATAGATTTTGATCATAGAGAGAATTATGTGAAGGTGCTTAATGCATGTCTTATAAGCTACAGTAACATAAGTAGTCTAGATAATCAAAAAAGAATGAATGTGATGAATCTGAATGCACCTGCTCTTCATGTGCGACTTAAAGTTCATACTCAGATCCACTCCATACGTCCTATACTGAATGGTATATTGGAATTAATGTGTAAAACGTTTATGTATGGACACAATTTTTCCATCTCCAATAGGAATGATTTGATCCAGCAATTGAAAGATAAGGTGTTCCCACCAGAGTGTTGCTTAGTTTCACTTGAAATAAAGAACCTATGCACAAACATTCCTGTAGGTGGAGTGATAATTATTATCCAAGAAAACCTTTTTTAACTGAGATCAGCTTGAAATGGAGGAAATTGTAGAATTGATTTCACTGCTCAGGATAGAATTGACGAACTGATTCTACTTTAATGGTTCAAATGGCTCTGAGCACTATGGGACTTAACATCTGTGGTCATCAGTCCCCTAGAACTTAGAACTAATTAAACCTAACTAACCTAAGGACATCACACACATCCATGCCAGATGCAGGATTCGAACCTGCGACCGTGGCAGGCGTGCGGTTCCAGACAGCGCGCCTAGAACCGCTAGACCACCGCGGCCGGCTCTACTTTAATAATAACATTTATAAACGGATGGTTGATTGCTCGATGAGATTCCGGGATTGCAGCCGGATCGTGTTGACTTCTTGTCACGATATTTCGGCTGGCAGAAGTCCGGCCATCTTCAGGTGAGTGTCCGTCATTGGAGACTGCAAGTTCCCTGAGTCAACTTTATGGCAAAAAATTGGCGCGAAAACGCATGCGCATTGGCCTCCGTCACAGGAGCGTCCTCTATCAACCCCGAGCCCTCTGTAGCTACTTTTCTATCTGCTGTGCGCAGGCGTAAAGCTGGAAACTACATGTTTGCCCTCTGTCGGAATGCGCGCCCACATCGCTACAAACAGACGTCAAATGTCGCCAGACGTGTCACTATGAATAAACTGTCTTCTCTCAGAGGAAATTAGAGAGATCACCGGATCCCAAGCCTTGTCCAGTTGAAAACCGCCATCACGATTTATAAGATTTTGCACTAGGCGTATCTCCACAGATTCTTTAATTACTGAATACCAGAAAGTTTTCGCTGGGCCTAAGATTTTCGTGGCAGAAAAATCCGTAGCGTGTCCTGTGGTAATTCAGTGCTCAGCTACGGCCGACTTAGTGGGCTGCGAAAGGCGAGTGTGGCGTTCGTGTTCAACGCACATTTCATGCGCTGCGCTCTTCGTCTGACCGATGTAAGCTTTGCCACACTGGCAAGGAATTTTATAGATCCCGGCCTTCCCTTGACACTTTGGCAGGTCCCCGGGCTCGTACACGACCAGTGAACATTCGCGCGCCAGAGATCGCCGCCATCGGTATTTCGTGTGACATCGTGTTAGTGTTTGACCGTCCGTGCTCCTCATTCACGTGTGTCGTCCCTGTCATCCATGTTCGTGTATCAGTGCTGACCGTTTTTTATTTTCACTACGCCTGTGAACGGCTCTATGTGCTTTACTTTGTGTGTCTACTGTTTGTTATCCATCATTTTGTTTTCCTTTTCTATATCTTCATCTGTCCTAATTGTAATGTCTGTGGCCAAAGAGCGGCGTAGTTTTGTCGCTTTCGGCCTCCCTTGTATCAGGTATAAAATGACAATAAAGAAAAAAAAACTTGCAGTCTGCAGTGACGGACGCTCACCTGAAGATGGCTGGACGATTGCCAACAGAAGTATCGTGGCAAGAAGTCAACATTATCCGGCTGCAATCCCGAAATCTCATCGACCATTCAATACGCCGGGAAAACTTCAAGAATCACAGGTGGTTGATTATCGATGGGTAGCTGTCTTACCACTTCCCTTGCCAACGCCTATGTCAATTATTTGGAACGTAAATATTATAGCGAAGGGCCTGGTCTCGATAAACAAATTCTGTTCTACTGTGGTTAGGTTGATGATGTAATACTTCAGTAAAAGAAGTACGCAGCCAACCAGTTTGCATATGTTTACTGTAAACTCTTGAGTAGATGTCAATATCATTAAGGGTATGTTTTTCAGCAGGAACGTCACCCTTAATGTTTTGAAGATATTTTAAAATAAACGTCTAAAATACTTAATACTTTACAACACTTAAATCAAGTACGTGGAATAAAACTGACACTTACACGATATTGAAATTGTAAACATACATAAAAAGTTGTTGTTGTTGTTGTTGTCTTCAGTCCTGAGACTGGTTTGATGCAGCTCTCCATGCTACTCTATCCTGTGCAAGCTGCTTCATCTCCCAGTACCTACTGCAACCTACATCCTTCTGAATCTGCTTAGTGTACTCATCTCTCGGTCTCCCTCTACGATTTTTACCCTCCACGCTGCCCTCCAATGCTAAATTTGTGATCCCTTGATGCCTCAAAACATGTCCTACCAACCGATCCCTTCTTCTAGTCAAGTTGTGCCACAAACTTCTCTTCTCCCCAATCCTATTCAATACCTCCTCATTAGTTACGTGATCTATCCACCTTATCTTCAGTATTCTTCTGTAGCACCACATTTCGAAAGCTTCTATTCTCTTCTTGTCCAAACTAGTTATCGTCCATGTTTCACTTCCATACATGGCTACACTCCAAACAAATACTTTCAGAAACATAAAAAGTTAAGCAGCTCAAATCAAACAGTAGAAAATACGGAATAAATGTAAGTGCTACCGCATACCGTTTTTATGCTTGTGCTCTTGTGGTAGTTCATAATTATGAATAAACTTTGAACAAGAAAGAAGAGGAAAAGCGATTTTTATTCGTCTCCTGATTTTATGGTAAGTTAGAAATATGTACGCACTGCTACAGCAGCCCCATCGCCCACCTGCAACTGTTTAATGTCAGCACTGGCGTCTCAATTTGGAAACTGGAACAACCTCAGGGTTGCAACATTTCAGTATTTCACAAGGAAGCGGAGTATTAAATATCATTGTAAATACATTAAGATAAATCAGTGCATAAGAGTACCCTTCGATTTGTCTGCGTTGCCCAACAATGCCGTTGATCAACAAAAATATCACTCAAATGACAATGGTAACATTTCTTAAAAAATTTGCCCCATTCTATCATTATTGCAACAAATGGCAAAATATTGCCCAGTGTGGTGCCCCAAGCGGTGCTCCGCTGTATTAACCAGTTCCAGCACGGAAAGATGGGGAAGGCTCTGTTCATAGCGGAAGGGGTACATCATGACAGTACAAGCTAAAGTTCGTTTGTTTCTAAAAGATTTTTTTTAGTGGGCTGCACTATTTCGTGTGAGTTGACTGTGACCTGCATCCCTCCCTCCCTCTTTCGTCAAAATAGAAAAACGCTCTGTGCAATACTATCGCAGTTGAAAGCTGCAATTACATTGACAATTATATCTTAAAATATGCATGAGTTTCTTCACTATCAAATGACTAAAATTGCACAGTCAATGAAAAAAACGTGAAATGTCGCAAGTTGCTCTTTTTGTAGTGATGCATTTTACTTTTTTTTTTTTAAAAAAGCAACCAGTTTTTCAAAATTCTCCACAGCCCTAAGGTAGCTCTGTGTGTTGAGCCGCTAGCTAACAATCCCTGCTTTTGGGTGGCATGTTGCTGAAATCCATCGGCCCACAACCTTGAAAATGATTTCCTGTCGGAACAGCACTCTGCGCCAGCAACAAAAACGCAGTTGGCATTATCCTCATTCTCCACAAAAGAAGGAATTCAAGACGACAGAAAAGTCATGGCGACAGCTTTGGGACCGTGGTGCCGTAATTCTCGTGTACGTGTTGCCAACAGGGTCAACCATCAATTCGGAGGCATACATGAAGACTCTGAATAAACTCAAGAACCATTTCCGATGTGTTCGATCAGACAAGAATCCAGTGCAAATCTTGCTCCAACATGACAATGCACACCCACTCAAGTCTGAGAAGCCAGGAGCACATTGTCAAATTCGGTTGAACATCTTTGCTTCTCCACCATACAGTCCAGATCTGGCACTCCCGAACTTCCAAATCTTTGCGCCACTTAAAGATTCTCTATGGGGAACACACTTTGAAGACGGTGAGAGTGTCAATCATGCAGGGAAAACATGGCTACGCCTACACGTACAGAGCTTTTACCGGCAGGGAATATATGCTCTTCCACATCATATGCATATGGGCATAGAATGTTATGGAGACTAAGTAGAAAAATAGGGCGTGAACAAGATGTGTTGATGTTTATTGTCATCTGAGAAAAAAAAGTAGGGCATTACTTATTGAACGATCCTCATACATTACCCATAATGATGTCTGATTTTATTTTATGAGTCTATTTACTTAGAATGGGTGCTGTGCACCCCAGCTGAAGGGGTCTGAGTTGTGAACAAAGCACTGCTCCACTCAGCAGCCTTGGAAGCAGTCCGGTAAGTGCTAACGGTTGTGGTCATGTTAGTGCATATAATAAACGACTTATCAACTGGGAATGTCGGTCTTAGTGGCCTGGCGGTAGAAGCGTTTACCTGGAACCGATAGGTCGTGGGATCGAATCTCTGGCAGACAACGGACTTTGCAGTCTTCCTTTCAACCTAGCCCTCACCCCTCAACAAAGTGAGGAGCGCCCCGAAGCGGCATGTTCTTCGAATCCCTCATTAATCTGCAGGTCCCCGTTCCCTTGTTAGATAATGTGTAGATTAGGGACACGATAGTCTCCAGAATGATTTCCAGTTGAAAGACTTGAGCCAGACATCTGAGCCATACGACATAGTTACTATAATTACAAGCGAAGGGGGTATGTTTCGCAACTGCTCAATATGTACGCTAATTGGTTACACGCCCTAGTCCCCTTCTCCCCCCTTATCTCTGTCCATATCCTACTCCTCCCCCCCCTCTCTCTGTCTCCTCCTCCATTCTCCATATTCTCTCTGCACATCTCTTGCTACACCATCACAATGTTCACTTGCTCCTCCAACTCTGTTTTTATCTCCTATTCCCCCTATCTTTATCCTTGAACCATGTTTACTATTGTTGCAAATTCACATTCTATAGTTGTATTCTCACCATAAGCCAATAAGCTGTAACTACAACGTCCCTATTTTCTGTGAAATCTATGAGAGAGAAAGGATAACAGCACATTGTTGTGTATACAATTTACGTTTAAAATAAATATAATGACAACGGATATATATGGAAGAAACAATCTGTCTAGTTGATTAAATACCTTGTGATCATAGTTTAAATGACCTGCTAACATAGTTCAAACTCATTATGGGAAAGAGAACAAAACCGCTGACTTTCACAGAAGAGCACAGTGCAGCATCTTCTTTCACATACTCTGTTTTAACATAAGAATATATAAAGTCAGTCTGTCTGAATGCTTATTTGTGTAACATGTAACAATCTGAAGTAAATCAGACAAGAAATTTACAACATATTTTGCTGTCAGTGTTTCCCTATTATATATTTTGTTTTCCCAAGAGCTTCACAAATGTTTGTGTTCCACATACATGTTGCACACATCTCCTCCTCCCTCTCTATGTTTTCCTATTACAACCTCCCATCTCACTTTCCAATTCATGGCTCCAACACTACATATCCATCTCATCTTTCCCATTCTGTCTCTTCATCTCTTCCCACCACTCTCTTTGATCATCTCCTATGCCTCTCTCTCTGAACATGTCTTCTTCCCTCCTCTCTCTACCCATACCCTCCTTCTGTCCATACCTACCTAACCATTTACTTTTCCCATCTGCCCACTACCACTCCATCACTTCCACAGGCCTCCTGCAACTCCCCACTCTCAATGTATATTTCCTCCTGCCCCGCTCTCTGTCCATTCCCATCTCGCCCACTCTCTCTTTATTTTCTCTGCTCTTCTCTCTATAACATCTCTCATTTCTCTGTCCAGCTCAGTCTCCTACTCTCTTACCCGTCCTCAATCCATCCTCCTACAGCTCAGCGCACCCAAGTCCCAACAATAGTCTTCTGTGGTCAGAGCATTTTCCTCAAAATCTTCGATCTTTCTTTCCGAATTCTCGGAGCTCATCTTTATATTTAAAATAATACACTCCAAAGTGTCCAATCATTTAGGTTGCGCCACTGACTGTGGTCTGGCAGGATAACATCCTTCTGTGCTACTTGTTCTGTGTTGGCTTGTAGGCCAGGTCTAGTTTTTCTGGCTCTTACTTTGTTGCCCCCTTATCAAATCCATTCGGTTGATCCATTCCCCCAGGCATTTAAACCTCTCTGTCTCCTTAATATTTCTCTCATTTACTTCCACGCATCTTTCACTTTGGCGCCTCTACTCCATATGTTATTTCTCTTCAATCGAGATTTGAAGACCCATTTTTTTTGTGGTTTCGTGAAGACTCTCAACCACCTTTAGAGCGTCTTCTCGGTTGTTGGCTAAGAGAGCAAGATCGTTGGCAAAAGCTAAACCCTTGATTTACGGGTTCTTTCACTCCAAAGATGTATTCCTCTTATTCCTTCCTAATCCAGAGTCTCTTTTTGGGTTTTCACTATTTTCTCTATTGTGATTGGAGAAATACATTGAGCCCTTGCAAAGGAGATTGAAAGACCAGGCAAATACTACTCCCACACAAGTGCCTGTTGTACAAGACAGCCTACATTGGGGCCTGGAAACAATTTCTTGCTCCTGATGTGGATGCTGCACTGCAAAACCGAACAGTAAGGCCGACTAGTACTATTCCCACACAACATGCCTATCGTTCAGGATAGCCCATTAGCCTGTACCCCAGTGCCTGAAAAACTACATCTTTGCCCATATCTCCACTTCTATTACAACTATGAGGTTATAACACCCATTTATGAGGCCTGCTGTTTGTGGGTCAAATTTCGTTAAAATCGATGTAGGAGATTGGCAGTAGGTCATAGATACGCACACAGACGTACATATACTCCACTTTATACATACATACATATGTCTGTCCGAATTTTTTTTATAGTAACCTGTAAAAATCTGAGGCAACTCACTCAATAATCTTTCAACATTTTTCTAACAATATTTGCCTGTTATATATTTACATACTGTGTATATTTCAAATATACAGAAGTTTCCGAGATGTTTGCTGAAAATATTTCCCTCTTAGATGTTCGTATATATGATTTATATTACAAACATATACGCCATGTTTATCCAAATGTTTATTAGAGTAATGCGTGAATCAGTCATCTTCTATTCGAGATTTTTGCTAACAGAGTTTTCCCTTTATGTATTAAATATCTATTTATTTTTTGTACATGTTAAAGCAATAAGTAGCCTACGTCCGTTTGAATTTTCATTAGAGTACAGTGTAATAATCTGAAGTAAATTGGTCAAATACTTCTCAATATTTTTGGTAACAACATTAAATAATGACGTGTTAATGTAGATGTATAGATCATGAACTGGGTGACGCCAGCCTTTGTGGCCGAGCGGTTCTAGCCGCTTCAGCCTGGAACCGCGCCACCGCTACGGTCGTAGATTCTAATCCTGCCTCGGGCATGGATGTGTGTGACGTCCTTAGGTTAGTTAGGTTTAAGTAGGTCTAAGTTCTAGGGGACTGATGACCGCAGATGTTAAGTCCCATAGTGCTCAGAGCCATTTTTGAACTGGGTGACAAACAAATGCATTTATAAATATGAATAGTGCAGTTGTTCATAAGACTGGAATTGTGAATGTGTAGCGGAGAACTAATGCTGTGGCGTACGTGTGTAATCAAAGGACTCACCGCACTCGAGAGATGCGGTCTGTGGGTGGTGGCACAGCAGCGGCAGGCGTGCCACCGTGTGCAACCTCTGGTGGAGTGGCAGCAGGTGGCTCGCTGTCTTGGGTGGTTGGCTCGCTGTAAGAGAAGCAGAGACCAGGTGTGGGTTAGTTGTCACGGGGTGAGAGCGAGAGTATTCACATGGGAAACAGGTGGCTCCTTGCTAGGCAGCAGGAACAGGTGTGATACTGTCTGCTCAGCACACACTGAAGTAATACTACACACACCGCTGTGGAGTCGCAGGATAGATACATGGCTCAACTGATGTTCACACTACAGTGGTGAAAAGAGTTAGTATCTGCAGCAGTTGCCACCTCTGGCCAGCACCATCGCCTCCACAATGATCCACTGCACCACCTGCATGCCAAGTGGTTCACTTACCCCCTGTATATTCATTAGGAAGAATGCATCATCAGTCTGTTGGTGATCTGTGGGGAGCAATGAAACTCTGATACATAAAGGCTCGGGTATCTGGTGTGACTGAGGAAGATTTTTTGTACAAGTATACTGGACATATCTTGGTGTTACATGTAGAGTCGAAACAGTAATATTAAAGTAACTCACATATACAGACATTTACAGACTCACAGGTCTAGAACGACAGGGGTGGAACAAGTAGCTATGGTCTTGCATTGAGAACCATCGCGGCCTTTTCCTGAAATAATTTAGAGAAACTAAAGAAAACCTAAATCACGATGGCTGTCGAGCTCCAGAGTCAAGCTATGTGTCATGCCTGAACAGCAAGGGAAAAATACATCAGCCCTTTCAGGCACTGGTCGTTTGGTGCTGTGAAGATCTCGCCTGGCGTTGAGTACAGCCCTCCTGAATTCCCCAGTGCCATGCTAGCTTGAAACGTGTCATCCCAAACTAGGCCATTGAAATACTCCACAAAATGCACCACAGTCACACCGACAACTGTATTCTTTAAACTTCTGAGTTTGTTCAATTATGGGCAGCACAGAAGTTGCGATTTTTTTGGTTTTCCTTATCTTCTCCTCCAGTATCTCTACATTCTTTTGCTTCTTTTTTCTGCATCTCAGAAACGACAGTTTGGACCTTCTGTTTAGTGGTCTCTCTTCAAAAGATTTTATACTGTTAACTCTGCTCTTTTCTTTTGTGTAACATCTGCAGCGCAATTCCAAATTCATTGCATCACACTTCACATCATCTACCCCTTTAGATGTGGCCATTAATCCCATGGTGTAGCTGAAGAGCTTTATGGTCAGTCTGCATTCATCCATCCTTAGTAGGTGTCTATAGATCTTTAACATTCGCTTTCTCATTGTGTCGGCGATCTTGTCGGGGTCCTGCTATAATTCTCCACTTTTCGTTTTCTTCCGAGTCTCATCAGTACTCTTCTGTGCTCCACGTGTTTCCTCAAAATATTCGTTCTTTGTTTTCGAGTTCTTGATGCTCACCATTTTATTTAAAATAAGACACTCCAAAGTGTACAATCGTTCAGGTTGTACTACCGAGTTACAGCATCTGATTGTGGACTTGTAGGATAACGCCCATTGTTGTACTTGTTCTGTGTTAGCTTGTAGGTCAGGTCTAGTTTTCTGGCTCCTCCTTTGTTTGCCTCCTTATCGACTCCATTGGGTTGATCCATTCCCCCAGGCATTTAAACTTCCCTGTCCTCTTAATCTTCCTCTGATTTACATCCATGCTTCTCTCACGTCGCTACCTGGACTCTATATATTATTTCTTTCACAGAAGATTTAAAGACCTGTTTTTTCTGTGGTTTCACGAACTGTCTTCTCGGTTGTCAGCTAAGAGAGCAAGGTCATCAGCATAAGCTCAACACTTCATCTTCGGGTTCTGTCATTCAGTCCTAAGGCGTGTTCCTCTTATTACTTCCAAGTTCAGTTTCTCTTTCTAGGTTTCCTCTATTGTATCTAGTGTGATGGCGATGAGTATTGGAGACACACACATTTCCTGTACACAGGAAATTGTAAGTTCATGCAAGTACTACTCCAGCACAAATGCTTATAGTCCAAGGCAGCGTACACATTGGGGGCTGGAAAACAGTTTCTTGCTCCTGATGTTTATGTTGCACTGCAAACCAAAGCAATCAGGCAGGTCAATACTATTTTCACACAATATGCGTGTCATCCATGTAAGCACATATACCTACACCCCAGGGCTGAGAAAATACGTATTTGTCCATATCTCCACTCCTTTTACAGATATGAGATCATAAAATCTCACAGTACTGTTTCTGTGTCAAATTTTGTTGAAATCAATGCAGGAGTTGGCAGGAAGTCATGCAGTCACACACACACACACACACACACACACACACACACACACACACAAACACACACATACACTCCACATTATATATATACACTCCTGGAAATTGAAATAAGAACACCGTGAATTCATTGTCCCAGGAAGGGGAAACTTTATTGACACATTCCTGGGGTCAGATACATCACATGATCATACTGACAGAACCACAGGCACATAGACACAGGCAACAGAGGATGCACAATGTCGGCACTAGTACAGTGTATATCCACCTTTCGCAGCAATGCAGGCTGCTATTCTCCCATGATCGTAGAGATGCTGGATGTAGTCCTGTGGAACGGCTTGCCATGCCATTTCCACCTGGCCCCTCAGTTGGACCAGCGTTCATGGTGGACGTGCAGACCGCGTGAGACGACGCTTCATCCAGTCCCAAACATGCTCAGTGGGGGACAGATACGGAGATCTTGCTGGCCAGGGTAGTTGACTTACACCTTCTAGAGCACGTTGGGTGGCACGGGATACATGCGGACGTGCATTGTCCTGTCGGAACAGCAAGTTCCCTTGCCGGTCTAGGAATGGTAAAACGATGGGTTCGATGACGGTTTGGATGTACCGTGCACTATTCAGTGTCCCCTCGACGATCACCAGAGGTGTACGGCCAGTGTAGGAGATCGCTCCCCACACCATGATGCCGGGTGTTGGCCCTGTGTGCCGCGGTCGTATGCAGTCCTGATCGTGGCGCTCACCTGCATGGCGCCAAACACGCATACGACCATCATTGGCACCAAGGCAGAAGCGACTCTCATCGCTGAAGACGACACGTCTCCATTCGTCCCTCCATTCACGCCTGTCGCGGCACCACTGGAGGTGGGCTGCACGATGTTGGGGCGTGAGCGGAAGACGGCCTAACGGTGTGCGGGTCTGTAGCCCAGCTTCATGGAGACGGTTGCGAATGGTCCTCGCCGATACCCCAGGAGCAACAGTGTCCCTAATTTGCTGGGAAGTGGCGGTGCGGTCACCTACGGCACTACGTAGGATCATACGGTCTTGGCGTGCATCCGTGCGTCACTGCGGTCCGGTCCCAGGTCGATGGGCACGTGCACCTTCCGCCGACCACAGGCGACAACATCGATGTACTGTGGAGACCTCACGCCCCACGTGTTGAGCAAATCGGCGGTACGTCCACCTGGCCTCCCGCATGCCCACTATATGCCCTCGCTCAAGGTCCGTCAACTGCACATACGGTTCACGTCCACGCTGTCGCGGCATGCTACCAGTGTTAAAGACAGCGATGGAGCTCCTTATGCCACGGCAAACTGGCTGACACTGACGGCGGAGGTGCACAAATGCTGCACAGCTAGCGCCATTCGACGGCCAACACCGCGGTTCCTGGTGTGTCTGCTGTGCCGTGCGTGTGATCATTGATTGTACAGCCCTCTCGCAGTGTCCGGAGCAAGTATGGTGGGTCTGACACCCTGGTGTCAATGTGTTCTTTTTTCCATTTCCAGGAGTGTATATATAAATCAAGTATATATATATATATATATATATATATATATATATGATTTTTAGAGTAATCTGTAAGAATCTGATGTAACTCAATCAAGAAATTTTCAAGGTTTTTTGCTGACTAAGCCACTGCTCTTGCTGCACTGGTAACATCAGTTCCCTGCAGATCACGGAATCACAGAAGGTGAGCCCTGTCGGGCTGGGCTAGCACTTGGATGGATGGCCATCAAGTCTGCCGAGCACTGTTGGCAAGTGGGGTCATACTGGGCCTATGTGCCGCAAACTGAGGAACTACTACATTGAGAAGTACCTGTCTCATTTTGACTGACATACAGCTTGGAGAGCAGTGTGCTAACCACATGCCCCTCTGTATCCCCATTCAGTGATATCTGTGGGGTGAGGATGGCATAGCTGCCAGTCAGTACTGTTGGACCTTCATGGCCTGTTTGGGCAGAGTTTAGTCTTATATCTACTGTAAATATCTAGACCTTTTCCAATTTTTTTTCTTAATACATTTTCCCATTGTATGTGCCCATATACTATTTACACTCCTGGAAATGGAAAAAAGAACACATTGGCACCAGTGTGTCAGACCCACCATACTTGCTCCGGACACTGCGAGAGGGCTGTACAAGCAATGATCACACGCACGGCACAGCGGACACACCAGGAACCGCGGTGTTGGCCGTCGAATGGCGCTAGCTGCGCAGCATTTGTGCACCGCCGCCGTCAGTGTCAGCCAGTTTGCCGTGGCATACGGAGCTCCATCGCAGTCTTTAACACTGGTAGCATGCCGCGACAGCGTGGACGTGAACCGTATGTGCAGTTGACGGACTTTGAGCGAGGGCGTATAGTGGGCATGCGGGAGGCCCGGTGGACGTACCGCCGAATTGCTCAACACGTGGGGCGTGAGGTCTCCACAGTACATCGATGTTGTCGCCAGTGGTCGGCGGAAGGTGCACGTGCCCGTCGACCTGGGACCGGACCGCAGCGACGCATGGATGCACCATAGGATCCTACGCAGTGCCGTAGGGGACTGCACCGCCACTTCCCAGCAAATTAGGGACACTGTTGCTCCTGGGGTATCGGCGAGGACCATTCGCAACCGTCTTCATGAAGCTGGGCTACAGTCCCGCACACCGTTAGGCCGTCTTCCGCTCACGCCCCAACATCGTGCAGCCCGCCTCCAGTGGTGTAGCGACAGACGTGGATGGAGGGACGAATGGAGACGTGTCGTCTTCAGCAATGAGAGTCGCTTCTGCCTTGGTGCCAATGATGGTCGTATGCGTGTTTGGCGACGTGCAGGTGAGCACCACAATCTGGACTGCATAAGACCGAGGCACACAGAGCCAACACCTGTCATCACGGTGTGGTGAGCGATCTCCTACACTGGCCGTACACCTCTGGTGGTCGACGAGGGGACACTGAATAGTGCACGGTACATCCAAACCGTCATCGAACCCATCGTTCTACCATTCCTAGACCGGCAAGGGAACTTGCTGTTCCAACAGGACAATGCACGTCCGCATGTATCCCGTGCCACCAAACGTGCTCTAGAAGGTATAAGTCAACTACCCTGGCCATCAAGATCTCCGGATCTGTCCCCCATTGAGCATGTTTGGGACTGGATGAAGCGTCGTCTCACGCGGTCTGCATGTCCAGCACGAACGCTGGTCCAACTGAGGCGCCAGGTGGAAATGGCATGGCAAGCCATTCCACAGGACTACATCCAGCATCTCTACGATCGTCTCCATGGGAGAATAGCAGCGTGCATTGCTGTGAAAGGTGGATATACACTGTACTAGTGCCGACATTGTGCATGCTCTGTTGCCTGTATCTATGTGCCTGTGGTTCTGTCAGTGTGATCATGTGATGTATCTGACCCCAGGAATGTGTCAATAAAGTTTCCCCTTCCTGGGACAATGAATTCACAGTGTTCTTATTTCAATTTTAAGGAGTGTATATTATAAACATATATGCTAAGTCCACCCGAAATTTTATTAGACTAATAGGTTAATCAGTAAAGACTCTCTCGAGATTTTTGCTAACAGGGTTTTGCTTTTTATATTACATATGTATTTATATGTTATATATACTAAGGCAACTAAATAACCCATGTCCGGGTGAACTTTCATTACAAGGTAGTGTAAAATTCTCAAGTAAATTGGTGAAATAGTTTTCCATGTTCTTGATAACATAAAACAATGATTTGTGTTGATGTAGTCGTATAGATCATCAACTGGGTGACAAAGAAATGTATTTATAAATATCAGTAGTACAATTGTTCACAGGACTGGAATTGTGAATGTGTAGCAGGGATCTAATGCTTTGAGACATATGGAACTCACTGCACTCGAGGGTGAAGGTCTGTGGGCGGTGGCGCAGCATCAGAGGCAGCGGCAGGCGTGCCACCATGTCCGCTCTCTGGTGGGGTGGCAGCAGGTGGCTCGCTGTCTTGGGTGGTTGGCTCGCTGTAAGAGAAGCAGAGACCAGGTGTGGGTTAGTTGTCACGGGGTGAGAGCGAGAGTATTCATAGGGGAAACAGGTGGCTCCTTGCTAGGCAGCAGGAACAGGTGTGATACTGTCTGCTCAGCACACACTGAAGTAATACTACACACACCGCTGTGGAGTCACAGGGCAGATACATGGCTCAACTGATGTTCACACTACAGTGGTGAAAAGAGTTAGTATTTGCAGCAGTTGCACAGGGTTGCTCATGGAATCAGGTTAAGTGACTCAACAACAACAAAACAGTTAGCAAAAGTATACTGCTGGCTATTAAAATTACAGCCCATAGTCTCACAATAACCACTGCTGCTTCTAGATCATGGGTTTCCTTTTTCAATTCTCAGGTGGCTCGTAGAATTTACTCACTTGAGGACTGGCTGCTTGTGTTATCCCAATCTTTTCATCTCACCTTCATTGATGTGTCCATTTGCTGAAGTGGCATCAAATGGAAACACTTGCAGGAGGCTGCTGAACATGCCCAGATGGGATTACTCAGCAGTCAATGCCATGTGGTCATTATTAAAATTAAAATACCAGTAAAGATGGAGAGTACAAAATATTACTCATGGTGCGTATACCGAAGAGAAGTGTAACGCCCATGGTAAATTTCAGGAGTTACTGAATTAAATGAAGCTTATGGTAGCCATATATGAAGTAGGCAGGCTGAGAGGAGCCGATATGTACATCCACAAGTTAGCCTGTTTGCACACCGCAAGGTGGTCGGGCCAAGCTGGCCTGCAGAGTATTCCTGCAACACGGCAACATGGGGGTGTCAGTTTGGATGTGCATGGAAGCTGTCAATGGGACAGCAAGTGTGGTGTCAGTCGTTATATCTAACCACTGCTTCTCGCACAGTGATGCACAGTCTGGCAGCACGACGTCAGGTCCATGTAAGCCTCCAGCATACTGAGTGCCAGCCAGCACCCAACACTGGCCTGGGCAGGCAGCTCCACCAGACTGGCTCATGGTTCTAAGCTTGCACCAGTGGACTGAGAGTGCCACAGCGGATGAGCTGTCCCCCAATCTCCACAACACTACCAAATTTCTACCTCAGAGATCATCAGTTCCCAACCTGGGCTGTACGGCTATCACCCTTTCACACCAGGATGAGTTTCTAACCCAGTTGCAGTAGACACCTAAGAGAATGCAGTGGAGGTAAATATTTCTGGCACCTTTCAGTAAGGGCTGCATACTGCTAACTCAGGCATGTAGTAATGAGTGTGGTAAACAGTATCAGAAAAGCAGGAGACCAATGTCACCTGACCGTCTCACTGCCATCTGTCGTCACCACCACCGCCAGGTGACCTGGCGCCTGCAGAGGCTGTATCAAAGTGCATTGCAGCACTTTGATGTTGTAACTGAAGACTAAATAAAATATGTTGCATCTTGGAGCGGAATTTTACTAGCCACCTCTGGCCAGCACCACCACCACCAGAATTAGCTACACCACTACCTTTATGTCAAGTGGTCCACTCACCCCAACTCACTATGAAGAACGCATCATTAGTCTGTAGGTGACCTGCGAACAGGAAGGAAACTTTGATACAGAGAGGCTGTCAAACTCGGCTGGGTATCTGGTGTGACTGAGGTGCAAGGATACTGGCCATATCTTGGTATTACAGGTACAATAGAAACGATAACTGGTCTAGAATGACAAAGGTGGAGCAGGTCGCCAGCTGCGGCTATTAGTAAGAAACATCCCTGCCTTTTCCTGGAATAATTTAGAGAAACTAAAGAAAACCTAAATCAGGATGGCTGGATGAAGACTGGAGCCCACAGCGTTCCCAATACAAGGCTCTCTAAAAATGTTCAAATGTGTATGAAATCTTATGGGACTTAACTGCTGAGGTCAGCAGTCCCTAAGCTTACACACTACTTAGCCTAAATTATCCTAAGGACAAACACACACACCCATGCCTGAGGGACCAGCCACACGGTCCATGCCTGCAGCGCTTTAGACCGCTAGGCTAATCCCGCGCAGCTACAAAGCTCTCTGTTTAAAGCACTACTATTAGCTCATTCGCATTGGCCCTATTGAAAAACGCCATTTTAGAAGTAAGTTATTTGATAATGTTATACTGCCCATTCATTTCTCACTGAGCACATATGCACACTATGCATGCATTGTTTTGTAACACTTCACACACTACTCGTATTAATATCTGACGTCAGGACTATTTTGTGCACCGCAACTTCCCATTAGCTAGCGTGAAATAGTGACTCAGAATCCTTCTCTCACGAGTGACTTGTAGAACTCAGAAAAATGTAGAAAGAGTTTAAACTATGCATTCCACAGCTTTACAAGTAACTTTTATCTGAAAATGAAAAACAGAAGGAAAATATGAAGTGTTACGGTGTTATGTGGAATGTCAAATGTTTATTATTTGCATTACATTTTTACCAAACACGTTGGCCTACTCTGTGTCATCTAAGTAACCCTGCAATGTATAAAATCATTGAGTTAACTGGTACTTTTTAATTGCTTTTTTAAAAAGTTTGTTTTAGCAATTTCTTTAATCCTCTTTGCTAATTTATTGTAGAGTTTTATTCCTTGGTAGGAAATGCTACTTTTGTTTTTATGATTATTCCTTCCTAGTAAATGTAAGTTCACTCTAGGACTAGTTCCATGGTCATGGACAGAATTGTTTGTGCAGTCACCGTTGTTGTTTCTGATGTGTGCAACTGATTGGTAAATGTACTCGCACACGGCAATTAAAATCTGCAGTGTTTTTATACAGATCTTTATAACGAGTTTGGTTACTATTTCCGGTCATTAGTATTATGGCTCTTTACTGCAGTTTGAGAACTGCCTACAGTGCCTTTTATTCCCCATAAAAGAACACTACAGCTGGGAACTGAGTGTACATATGAATACGATGCTACTGAAAGACACTGGCTGCTACACATTGGTGACACGACTTTGATGGGCTTCAAATTCTTACGTTATCCTGTTTGCAAATCTCTTTATGTGTTCCCACTCCTTGAACTGAGCATAGATATTCATTGCAAGAAATTTTACATTTGTTACACTGTCTATAGAGGTGATATCTACATTTAACTTGATAGTGTCGTTTTCTCTCTTCTAACTGAAATTCATGGCATTTGTTTCCTCCATCTTCAATGCCACTTTATTGCCAATTGACCACATTCAAATTATTTGAGGGCTGTGTTGATTATAATGCTGCTGCCGTCAGTAAAGAGAAAATGATTTTCTCCTTGACTACACTGGAATTGTAGTCATTGATTTACATCAGGAACACTATCGGTCCTATAATGTTACCCTGAGGAACTATTATACAATGTATGCATAATATAAGTGTGTATGTATGTATAGTATATGTGTTTTACTAAAGCTTTAGATGTGTTTGAGGGTATGTGCTATCTTTGCTCTTTGTACTTTATCTGCTAAGTCTGATCAGAACCAGTAATTATCTGCCCCTCTTACTCGTAATGCTTCTAGCTTATTCAGTAGGATCTCGTGATCAGCAGTATCAAAAGTCTTAAAATCACTAGACAAGTCGTGACCAGATGTTTTCAATGGGTCAGAAACATAGAGAATTTACTCACCAGACCAAGAGATGAACGACCCTCTGTAAAGACAGAATGGCCAGCACACTGTAATGCACTCTATTGTTTGAACATCACTGTCACACAGACATCAAATCCGCCAATCTTTGGACGTGAGCAATGTAACACCTGTTGTTCAAATTACTGGCTATGCGACTCAAAGAGATCCTGTTGTATACACAACAGCATCTTACACCATCACTACCATTTATGATGCCAGATAACAATGTCAGATTCAATTTAGCATGTTCGTCACCAGTGAAAGGTCCGTATACAAATAAGAGAGTGTGATGCTTTCTGTAGAGCAAGGGAACGACTGCGGCAAACGTGTGTCCACGGTCATCATTGGTTAAACCACTGTCGGAACTCCTCTCCTTACTGCTACATCAACAATACTCAAGAATCTCACTGTATCTACTGCTCCAGACGTCGCCCACTACCTATGTGGAAACTTGTCCTGTACGAAACAAGTCGAGTACCACAGTGTCGTCTCTGCACAGCAAAGAGAAAAATATACCACGCGCTGTTCGTTTGCAGCTGGGGAGATCTTGGGTGGCGTTGAGTATGGCCCTCCTGAATTCATCAGTTGCATGCTAGCTTCAAACTTGTCATCCCAACCTGCATCAATGAAAAAGTCCACGAAATGCACCTCAATCACACTGACAACAGAATTTTAAAAAAATTTCATACTTAGGCTTACTACGGAGCGCAAAGAACAAAACGTTTCTTGGCTTTCACTCTCCTCCATAATCTCGTCATTCTTTCACTCTTTTTTTTTTCTCCACCTCAGAAACGACCGTTAGGGACTTGCTAAGTAGTCTCTATTAAACTGATTTTATACTGTTAACTCTGCTCTTTTCTTTTGCGGACCATTTGCAGCGTAATTCCAATTTCCATTGGATCTGACTTCACACATTAAGTGCCTCAGTAGTCATCAGACATCGTGAGAGAGCAGAATGGGGCGCTCCGCGGAACTCGTGGACTTGGAACGTGGTCAGGTGATTGGGTGTCGCTTGTGTTATATATTTGTACTCGAGATTTACACACTGCTAAACATCCGTAGGTCCACTGTTTCCGATGTGACAGTGAAGTGGGAAAGTGAAGGGACACGTACAGCACAAAAGCGTACAGGCCGAGATCGTCCGTTGACTGACAGAGAGCGCCGATAGCTGAAGAGGGTCGTAATGTGTAATAGGCAGACATCTATCCAGACCATCACACAGGAATTCCACACTGCATCAGGATCCAATGCAAGTACTGTGGCAGCTAGGCAGGAGGGGAGAAAACTTGGATTTCATGGTCGAGCGGCTGATAAATGCCAAACGACGCCTCGCTTGGTGAAAGGAGCGTAAACATTGGACGGTAGAACAGTGGAAAAACGTTGTGTGGAGTGACGAATCTCGGTACACAACGTGGCGATCCGATGGCAGGGTGTGGATATGGCGAATGCCTGTTGAACGTCATCTGCTAGCGTTTGTAGTGCCACCAGTAAAATTCGGAGGCGGTGGTCTTACGGTGTAGTCGTGTTTTTCGTGAGGGGGAGGGGGGGGTTGGAACCCTTGTTATTTTGCGTGGCACTATCGCAGCACAGGCCTACGTTGATGTTTTGAGCGCCTTTTTGCTTCCCAATGTTGAAGAGCAATTCGGGGTTGGCGATTGCATCTTTCAACACGATCGAGCACCTATTCATAATTCGCCGCCTGTGGCGCAGTTGTTACAAGAGAATAACATCCCTGTAATGGACTTTCCTGCACAGAGTTCTGACTTGAATCCTACAGAACACCTTTGCGATGTTTTGCAACGCCGACTTCGTGACACGCCTCACCGACTGTCATCGATACCTCTCCTCAGTGCAGCACTCCGTGAAGAATGGGCTGCCATTCCCTGAGAAACCTTCCAGCACATGATTGAATGTATGCCTGCGAGAGTGGAAGCTGTCATCAAGACTAAGGGTGAGCCAACAATATATCGAATTCCAGCATTACTGATGGAGGGCGCCACAAACTTGTAAGCCATCTTCATCCAGGTGTCCGGATACTTTTGATCACATTTTTTTTTTTGTCATCAGTCTACTGACTGGTTTGATGCGGCCCGCCACGAATTCCTTTCCTGTAGTCACATACTGTAAGTTTAATGACTTATCTCCTTCTTTGTCAACCCGAAACTCTTCCAAGACACTAAATACCGCTTGTCTGTTTATCGTGACGTATGGCTTCTTAAAGCTGACAAAGATCACTGGTGTTCAGGCTCCTTGAGCTCTTGCTCCCACGATGCGTTTTAGGTTGAATATCTGTTCGGCGTATGATATTTCTTTCTAGAAACGAGGTTGATGTTGCTTGTAGAAATGTTGGTATATTAATTAACAGATTTTGTTGCGGACACGCAGGAGCGATCTGAAATTTCCTCCAGCAGGAATTGGCGGTGGTCGACGAGACAACCCCTAAAAATGTAGATACTGCTGAACTGACACATCCAAAAAGACCCAGATGCTCAAGAGCAAACAGAACTGCAACCTCGATGGTTATGCATACCGCAACGTACATAAAGCAATTCTGAACAGCAACGTACAACGAGTATTTATCATGTACTGAAAACGAACACTGGTAAATCGCGACATATGGAAAGCTTGAGCAATATGCTAAAAATTATCACCACACCATAAATACAAAAAGAAGATCGAGAATAAGAACAATATGGTGATCAGCTGATAATAGTGATAACGGTGCCAAGTAAACCTGCACTTTTAATGAGATAAATAACAAAGACTTTTTGTGTTCTACTTGATGTGAATATTTCTACATTATGTTGATAGACTGTACAGTTCCCATTAAGAAATTATTTCTAGAAAGTAACATAGTCAATTAGTTCCATGATAAATGGATCATTTTGTAATGATGTGGAATATATGAGTTTACATTCACATCGCAAATTAATTTCTAAATATGGCTACATTCTGGTCATTTATGAGTTTAGTGTTTCATTTTTTTAAATATATCGATTTGAGTAGTTATTCCTACTCACCGTCCTCTATACATTATAATAATAGAAATTCTTCTATCGAATTTTCAGGGAGTTGTGGGAGAGGAACTTCCAGTTTGTCTTCAGATTTTACTTTGCTGTCTGTGACACATTTTATATCACTGGGTAAGTTATCGTGGTATTGTTCACAACTTTTTGTGCTAATAACAATCTTAATGTGAAGTAATGGATGTCATTTTCCCTTCTTGTTCTGTTTGAACTGTAGCGCTTTATTTACAACAATGTGGGTGAGCACCACATTCTTACAGCTTGTTTTTGTACAATGAAGACTTCCTTTCTTGAAGATGAGAACATTATTCCATATTACATTACTAAATGGAAATATGCAATATATGTCACCTTACTGATTTGTCTCTCTCAAAGATTTGAAATGATTCTAAGTGCAAATATGACTCAACTGAGTTGCTTCAGGAGTTCCAAAATGTGCTGTTTCCAGTTTAAAGCCGCGCGGGATTCGCCGAGTGGTCCAAGGCGCTACTGTCATGGCTGTACGGGTGGTCCCGGCGGATGTTCGATTCCTCACTTGGGCATGGGTGTGTGTATGTTTCTCCTTAGGATAATTTAGGTTAAGTAGTTTGTAAGCCTAGGGATTGATGACCTTAGCAGTCAAGTCGCATAAGATTTCACACATTTCAAGTTTAAATCCTCATCAATATGGACACCTAACTATTTTGAAGTTTCCACTCTATTATTTCCTCACCTGGTGTTACACTTGACATTTTGTACTATCCCTAGATGTGCAGAACTGAATATGTGGTGTCTTTTTAAAATTGTGGGTGAGACCATTCACAGAAAACTCATCAAAGATACTTTTAAGAACACACTTTACCATTTCTTCTGTTTCTGAATGCAGGCCTGGATTGTGTACAGTACTAGTAGCATCTGCAAAAAGGATTGTTTCGGTTTGTTATATATTAGACAGGAGATCATTTCCATGTATGTGGAACAACATTGGAACTAAGATTGGTCCTTGGGGAACCCCTTTTGTAATTGTTTCCCAGTCATTTTTAAATCCCCAGATTATATTGGCTGAATTACTAAGTACAACTTTCTGCATTGTTTTGTTAGATACCATATTATTTACCTGTTGCCTATACCATCAATCCAATAAAACTTCAAATTATCTAGGAGCACATACATTAGTAACAATTTCGCAGATCGATATAGTGCAACCTGAATACGACATGATTCTACCGTTGCCGACTTGAGGCACGTCTTGGCAGACGTTTCTTTTTGTTATATGATGCATAACACAATATTATGACAAAGAAAGAACATTCAAATGCGATTGCTGACTGAGAAGCCTGTTACGCAATCTTTGCTTGTATGCAGAACTAGTAATCTGCTGTGGCTTCACACAAGAAGCACTTACACCACCTTTAACGACTTCACAAGCAGAGATGCGCTTGTGACTGCATCAACAAAGCCAAAAATTCTGCAGTGACGGTATCGACAAACAGGTCTCTCATTGGGAGAAATATGTTTGTCGCCAGGGTGACTATGTTGAGATGCAAATATGTACACGTGAAAAATGAAGATGTAGACTGTTTATGAAGTTTACTTGATTTAAAAATCTTTACGAGTTTCCATATAAAAAATTTGGAGGCGTTACTTTTCAGCAGGCCCTTGTACTAGCTAGCTGGCCTGGCCTTGTGTGGGTAGTATTATCTACAGGCAGACAACTTATGTGACGTAGAGTATGTTGCTTGCAGGCCACTGCATATAGCTACGAATAAATTTCAGAGACAACGTTAAGTAATTAAATGTCATCACTTTCATATAACTTCTGCGATGCAGGCAGCTGAAGCAACCCCAACTCTCTTGTGGTTCCCTTTTTGGGTACTCCACGTCGACGCCTGCTCGTAGATACGTAGCGTCGTTAGGTTTGCCGGCTTTGCTTCCCGACGTGACAGCGACGACTCTCTGATGAGGTGCGGGCCTTGTCTTTTGCTATTACTGCGAGTCTTGCAAATATCGCTTTTATTTAGTAATTTGCCCCGCTAAAAATCTCCCCTTTTATGATTAACACAGCCTGCGCCACCTTTCGGAGGGAGTGGGGACGTCAAAGAGTCACAAAAGTTCATATTAAGCAGTCCGTAAAACACGTAAACGTTCACTTCAGTTAGCGTGTAAGTTAATGCCCACGCTTTCCTCTAGATGGTGCTGACTTACTGCTGAATGGCTTTGGTTCCGTAAAACCTTCACTGGTTAGTACTAGGTAAATGAAATAAGTGCAACACTCTGGTATTTCACTTTCACTCTATATTCAAGGATTAAGATGGTGATGGATGATGGTCTATTTAAAAGGTTCCTAGCCTGGAGGAATCTAAATAGTGCGCAAATGCCGATATGCACGCGCTCTACGTCCAGATTCGCAACTAACGGCACACGACACTTTCAAAAGTACACACGTTAATATCTGAATACCGGTACCCCTGAATTAACTCGTATCAGCTGATAATTTGAGTTTCTGTCGTCTATATGTCCGTAAAGTTACAATCTAGCACCAAAATCCCCGTAATACTCCGTTGCTACCAATAGTCAGAGATCGTACACTACATCACTTTTAACCTCCGTAATATTCTAACAGTTTATCGTGAACCTTAACACGATAAAGTCCAATCTAATTATTGTCTCGCTCACTGACACGGGTTCCCCACCCTTTAACGAAACAATCAAGGAAAAAGAAGGCGGCAATAATGACGATCAGGTCTTTTTTTATAGGTTTTTCATCACAAGAGTTTAACCTCACTGCCTTCGCCATGACGAAGTTTCCGTGGCTTTGCTGTACTTAGACGTTAAACTACTTATTGATATACTATAATTTTGATCTGCAATTACCGAACTCTGATTCTACACTATTTTCCCCTCTAAAAACTCTATTCTTAATTTTAAATTATTCTTTCTATAGCTTTTATCACTGTAAACTGAACCGAGGTGCTACACAGCACATGGCAGAAAAGTTGTCTGGAGGCGTGAATATTACGTATTCCATTCCATACTGAAATGGAAGTCGTGGAAGCACATTGTGATCTAAGTAAGATGTTTACAAGCAATGTAAATACTGTACACGTATAATGCGTGTATGTGTCTGTATGAGTACGTATCGGAGTCTGGCTGAGGTGGCACAAATAAAAGGAATAATAAGATATAACGCGCATGATCTAGGCGTTTAGCTCGTTATGTGGCACTCCTCTTATGAAGCTTAGCACACACTGTGTTGCACTGTTGAGATTAATTGTCGTAACTCTTTATCGTAGGCGCTTTATGGCAGACTTCTTCACGAAAGCTGAGTCATGTGCTACGCTGCTGAAAGAACATATCGAACGTAAAGAAAGCAAACTTTCTGAACTACTTTTGAAAACGTTTTACATATAGAGCAAAAAAATAAAACTCTACATATTTTGGATTTGCATCTTTATTTCGGTATGCAATAGTTCTAAAACGGTAAAAATATTTGATAATTATAAGTCTGACATCACAGCCTGATGATGAGGTAGTTATCTTTCCGTTATTGGTCATACTTCAAAGTTGATTAACTCACTGCCCATTGTTCAAAGAATTTGTCGTGAACTGCGACTGCTAACCTGAGGGATCAGAAATTGGCCCATATTTCAAAATGCACATCTCCACATCATTGAGAGGTGAATGCTAGAATGCTAGCTTAGAGGCCGAGTGAGGAAAAGTGATGCAGCAAGGATTCGAACACATAAACTTTCCATCATTTTGATTTGCAGCTCCTTGTTTTGGCCGTGTTCGTAGTTAAAATTGTTGGATGTGAGGTCCGCCAGTTATGCAAAACACCGTTTTTCTCAGTACCCAAACATGTTTCGACACCACTGTGCCATCATCAGTGGGTTTTCGTTTTTATTTACTCTGCAATGTGAACATTTTTGTTAAATTATTATAAAATTCTGTGCATTTGTAGTTCACACAACAGATCGTTTCTTTTCGTAAATATCTTTACGTTTCGTCTGCATGAAATTTCTGTATCACTTGTGTGGTAATTACAACAGGTAGCTTGTCATCTGTAACCAAACGATGTTGATGAGAATTTTTTTTTTTTTTTTTTTTGTGGCTGGGAGTTAACCTATCTTCTAAAAGGTAATTCAGTTTTTCGCAATGTTTTCGCACCTATGTTCGTTTTTACTTACGTTTTCGTATGCCAAGTACTTCCATTCTCTGTATAATGTTGAGGTGCTGCACACATTACTATAACAAGTATTTTTCATTAACAACTTCACTTGCCCAGAACACAGTGTGATTGTGGTTTGTTATGTGTCCCAGCCCACTCAGTATTCCTTTGTCCACCAGAGAGTTCTGAGCCAAATTTGAATTTTGTTTTATCTTTGTGTGTGTGTGTGTGTGTGTGTGTGTGTGTGTGTGTGTGTGTGTGTGTGTGTGTGTGCTTGTACGTGTGTGTGTGTAGAGTCTATCCGTTTGTACTGTTTTTATTTGTAAAGTTCCTTTAATGTGTTAAACAGTGTGCCCTTGCAGAGTGTAGTGTATTCGTTTAAAAACTGTTTTCCTTCTGCTATTGCCTTCTGTTTATGGAAGTTTTCCTCAATGGTCAGTTTGCTATGTAGGCTGTGGCTGGGTTTTAGTAATCTTAGGTCTGTTTCTATTGTGGTTGGGTGGTGATTGTGGGCTACAAGGTGGTCAGCAAATGTGCTATGTGGAACTGTTGCTTTTAAAGATCTGAGATGTTCCGAATATCTTGCTTTGAAGTTCTGCATGTTTGTCCTATGTACACTGAATCGCAAGTGTTGCATGTGAGTTCATATATTCCTGATCTGTTAAATTCATCCATGGGTGTTTCTTGTGTTCTGATCTTTTTCTGTGTTGTGTTCTCCGTCCTGTATCCTATTTGGAGCACCTGTTTCTTTCATATGTTGCCTGTTCTGTGAACAATCTTGTTATTGTAGGTGAGTATGTGCCATTTCGTTTTTTGTGTATGTTGTTGATCTGTTGTGTCTTGCGAGTGGTCATTTTCTCATCTACATCGTTTGGTTGCAGATGACAAGCTACCTGTAGTAATTACCACACAAGTGATCCAGAAAATTCACGCAGATCAAATGTAAAGGTATTTAAGAAAGGAAACGATCTGTTGTTTGAACTAAAAATGCACATAAATTTATAATCATTTAACAAAAGTGTTCACATTGCAGAATAAATAAAAACGAAAACCCACTGATGATGACACAGTGGTACCGAAACATGTTTGGGTACTGAGGAAAATGGTGTTTTGCATAACTGGCGGACCACACATCCAACAAACACAACCTTTCGATTGCCTTCTACACTCACTAGTGCTAGACCACCATTGCCGATGCACATTAAAGACTACTTTTCAGACAGTCGCTCTCTCCAGCAATGGTGGCTATTCGTTAGCTAACAATGACATCGCTTTCGCAAATTTAATTCATCATAATTCGAACTAGGGATTAGCGTGCACATACAGATGGATGCGAGCGGGCAACTTCACTTTATACATGATGTTGTAGCTATAAAGTGTGGTGAAGCCTTGGTGCTAGGCGGCTGTTCACCTTTCTGCTTTTCCCTCCAGGTACCGTCTGTTAAGTAGCTAGCTGGTTCATAGCCCCAATCACTGCTACGACATGTCACTCCAGACAGCAGCTACATAACGAACAGTTAGTAAAATATGTGCTACTCACTCATCATTACTTAGTGGTTGTAAAACAAATACACAAACCTTCCTTGTGAGTCAGTCTGTCTATAAGTGAAGACTATATGAAAATGTCTATGGTTGTTGCTGAGATTAGTCATATACAGGGTGGTCCATTGATCGTGACCGGGCCAAATGTCTCAAGAAATAAGCGTCAAACAAAGAAGGGGGAAACCAGATGGCGCTATGGTTGGCCCGCTAGATGGCGCTGCCATAGGTCAAACGGATATCAATTGGTTTTTTAAAAATGGGAACACCCATTTTTTATTATATATTCGTGTAGTAGGTAAAGAAATATGAATGTCTTAGTTGGACCACTTTTCGCTTTGTGATATATGGCGCTGTAATAGTCACAAACATATGGCTGACAATTTTAGACGAACAGTTGGTAACATATAGGTCTTTTAAATTAAATACGGAACGTCGGTACGTTTGAACATTTTATTTCGGTTGTTGCAATGTGATACATGTACCTTTATGAACTTATCATTTCTGAGAACGTATGGTGTGACAGGGTGATTACCTGTAAATACCACATTAACGCAATAAATGCTCAAAATGATGTCCGTCAACCTCAATGCATTTGGCAATACGTGTAACGACATTTCTCTCGCCTTCTGTAATGTTCGCACATGCATTGACAATGCGCTGACTAATGTTGTCAGGCAATGTCGGTGGATCATGATAGCAAATATCCTTCAACTTTCCCCACAGAAAGAAATCCGGGGATGTCAGATCCGGTGAACGTGCGAGCATTGTTTGGTGCTTCGACGACCAATCCACCTGTCATGAAATATGCTATTCAATACCGCACACGAGCTATGTGCCGGACATCCATCTTGTTGGAAGTACATCGCCATTCTGTCATGCAATGAAACACCTTGTAGTAACATCGGTAGAACATTACGTAGGAAATCCGCTTCCATTGAACCATTTAGATTGCCATCGATAAAAGGGGGCCCAATTATCCTTTCTCCCATAATGCCGCACCTTACATTAACCCGCCAAGGTCGCTGATGTTCCACTTGTCGCAACCATCGTGGATTTTACGTTGCCCAAGAGTGCATATTATGCCGGTTTACGTTACCGCTGTTGGTGAATAACGCTTCGTCGGTAAATAGAACACGTGCAAAAAATCTGTCATCATGCCGTAATTTCTCACGTGCCTAGTGCAGAACTGTACACGACGTTCAAAGCCGTCGCCATGCAATTCCTGGTGCACAGAAATATGGTAGCGGTGCAATCGATGTCGATGTAGCATTCTCAACACCGACGTTTTTGAGATTCCCGATTCTCGCACAATTGGTCTGCTACTGATGTGCGGATTTGGCGCGACAGCAGCTATAACACCTACTTGGGCATCATCATTTGTGGCAGGTCGTGGTTGACGTTTCACATGTGGCTGAACACTTCCTGTTTCCGTACATAACGTAACTATCCGGCGAACGGTCCGGACACTCGGATGATGTCCTCCAGGATACCGAGCAGCATACATAGCATACGCCTGTTGCGCATTTTGATCACAATAGCCATACATCAACACAATCTCGATCCTTCCCGCAATTGGCAAACGGTCCATATTAACACGGGTGATGTATCACGAAGCAAATACCGTCCGCACAGGCGGAATGTTACGTGATACCACGTACTTATACGTTTGTGACTATTACAGCGCCATCTACCACAATGCGAAAAAAGTGGCCTAACTAAAACGTTCATATTTCTTTATGTAACAAACATGGGGGTTCCTATTTAAAAAAAACGCAGTTGATATCCGTTTGACGTATGGCAGCGTCATCTAACGGGCCAACCATAGCGCCATCTGGTTTCCCCCTCCAAGCTAGACGAGTTTCGTCCTTTGTAGTTTTTTCGTTTGATGCTTATTTCGTGAGATATTTGGCCCGGTGACGATCAATTGACCACCCTGTATACTCCGCTATCCACAGAACGGTGTGTGGCGGGGGGCACTATTAGCGCCAATGTGATATTTCCTCACCCCCACCCCCCCCCCCTCCTCTCTTACACTCGCGGACTGCGCGAGGTAAAAGCGACTGTCTGAACGCCTCGGTACAGTCTCTAATTTCCCTCATTTTTGAATGGTGATCATTGCGCAATATGAAAGTTGGTGATTATAATACACTCCTGGAAATGGAAAATGCCGTGGCATACGGAGCTCCATCGCAGTCTTTAACACTGGTAGCATGCCGCGACAGCGTGGATGTGAACCGTTGACGGACTTTGAACGAGGGCGTATAGTGGGCATGCGGGAGGCCGGGTGGACGTACCGCCGAATTGCTCAACACGTGGGGCGTGAGGTCTCCACAGTACATCGATGTTGTCGCCAGTGGTCGGCGGAAGGTGCATGTGCCCGTCGACCTGGGACCGGACCGCAGCGACGCACGGATGCACGCCAAGACCGTAGGATCCTACATAGTGCCGTAGGGGACCGCACCGCCACTTCCCAGCAAATTAGGGACACTGTTGCTCCTGGGGTATCGGCGAGGACCATTCGCAACCGTCTCCATGAAGCTGGGCTACGGTCCCGCACACCGTTCGGCCGTCTTCTGCTCACGCCCCAACATCGTGCAGCTCGCCTCCAGTGGTGTCGCGACAGGCGTGAATGGAGGGACGAATGGAGACGTGTCGTCTTCAGCGATGAGAGTCGCTTCTGCCTTGGTGCCAATGATGGTCGTATGCGCGTTTGGCGCCGTGCAGGTGAGCGCCACAATCAGGACTGAATTCGACCGAGGCACACAGGGCCAACACTCGGCATCATGGTGTGGGGAGCGATCTCCTACACTGGCCGTACACCTCTGGTGATCGTCGAGGGGACACTGAATAGTGCACGGTACATCCAAACCGTCATCAAACCCATCGTTCTACCATTCCTAGACCGGCAAGGGAACTTGCTGTTCCAACAAGACAATGCACGTCCGCATGTATCCCGTGCCACCCAACGTGGTCCAGAAGGTGTAAGTCAACTACCCTGGCCAGCAAGATCTCCGTATCTGTCCCCCATCGAGCATGTTTGGGACTGGATGAAGCGTCGTCTCACGCGGTCTGCACGTCCAGCACGAACGCTGGTCCAACTGAGGCGCCAGGTGGAAATGGCATGGCAAGCCGTTCCACAGGACTACATCCAGCATCTCTACGATCGTCTCCATGGGAGAATAGCAGCGTGCATTGCTGCGAAAGGTGGATATACACTGTACTAGTGCCGACATTGTGGATGCTCTGTTGCCTGTGTCTATGAGCCTGTGGTTCTGTAAGTGTGATCATGTGATGTATCTGACCCCAGGAATGTGTCAATAAAGTTTCCCCTTCCTGGGACAATGAATTCACGGTGTTCTTATTTCAATTTCCAGTAGTGTATATGCTCTACATCAACCATCAATTCGGAGGCATACATGAAGACTCTGAATAAACTCAAGAACCATTTCCGATGTGTTCGATCAGACAAGAATCCAGTGGAAATCTTGCTCCAACATGACAATGCACACCCACTCAAGTCTGAGAAGCCAGGAGAACATTGTCAAATTCGGTTGAACATCTTTGCTTCTCCACCATACAGTCCAGATCTGGCACTCCCGAACTTCCAAATCTTTGCGCCACTTAAAGATTCTCTATGGGGAACACACTTTGAAGACGGTGAGAGTGTCATTCATGCAGGGAAAACGTGGCTACGCCTACACGTACAGAGCTTTTACCGGCAGGGAATACATGCTCTTCCACATCATAGGCATATGGGCATAGAATGTTATGGAGACTAAGTAGAAAAATAGGGCGTGAACAAGATGTGTTGATGTTTATTGTCATCTGAGAAAAAAAAGTAGGGCATTACTTATTGAACGATCCTCATACATTACCCATAATGATGTCTGATTTTATCTTATGAGTCTATTTACTTAGAATGGGTGCTGTGCACCCCAGCTGAAGGGGTCTGAGTTGTGAACAAAGCACTGCTCCACTCAGCATCCGTGGAAGCAGTCTGGTAAGTGCTAACGGTTGTGGTCATGTTAGTGCATATAATAAACGACTTATCAACTGGGAATGTCGGTCTTAGTGGCCTGGCGGTAGAAGCGTTTACCTGGAACCGATAGGTCGTGGGATCGAATCTCTGGCAGACAACGGACTTTGCAGTCTTCCTTTCAACCTAGCCCTCACCCCTCAACAAAGTGAGGAGCGCCCCGGGCGGCATGTTCTTCGAATCCCTCATTAATCTGCAGGTCCCCGTTCCCTTGTTAGATAATGTGTAGATTAGGGACACGATAGTCTCCAGAATGATTTCCAGTTGAACGACTTGAGCCAGACATCTGAGCCATACGACATAGTTACTATTATTACAAGCGAAGGGGGTATGTTTCGCAACTGCTCAATATTTACGGTAATTGGTTACACGCCCTAGTACCCTTCTCCCCCCTTATCTCTTTCCATATCCTACTCCTCCCCCCCCCCCTCTCTCTCTGTCTCCTCCTCCATTCTCCATATTCTCTCTGCACATCTCTTGCTACACCATCACAATGTCCACTTGCTCCTCCAACTCTGTTTTTATCTCCTATTCCCCCTATCTTTATCCCTGAACTATGTTTACTATTGTTGCAAATTCACATTCTATAGTTGTATTCTCACCATAAGCCAATAAGCTGTAACTACAACGTCCCTATTTTCTGTGAAATCTATGAGAGAGAAAGGATGACAGCACATTGTTGTGTATACAATTTTTGTTTAAAATAAATATAATGACAACCGATATATATGGAAGAAACAATCTGTCTAGTTGATTAAATACCCTGTGATCATAGTTTAAATGACCTGCTATCATAGTTCAAATTCATTATGGGAAAGAGAACAAAACCGCTGACTTTCACAGAAGAGCACAGTGCAGCATCTTCTTTCACATACTCTGTTTTAACATAAGAATAAATAAAGTCAGTCTGTCTGAAGGCTTATTTGTGTAACATGTAACAATCTGAAGTAAATCAGACAAGAAATTTACAACATATTTTGCTGTCAGTGTTTCCCTATCACTTTCCAATTCATGGCTCCAACACTACATATCCATCTCATCTTTCCCATTCTGTCTCTTCATCTCTTCCCACCACTCTCTTTGATCATCTCCTATGCCTCTCTCTCTGAACATGTCTTCTTCCCTCCTCTCTCTACCCATACCCTCCTTCTGTCCATACCTACCTAACCATTTACTTTTCCCATCTGCCCACTACCACTCCATCACTTCCACAGGCCTCCTGCAACTCCCCACTCTCAATGTATATTTCCTCCTGCCCCGCTCTCTGTCCATTCCCATCTCGCCCACTCTCTCTTTATTTTCTCTGCTCTTCTCTCTCATAACATCTCTCATTTCTCTGTCCAGCTCAGTCTCCTACTCTCTTACCCGTCCTCAATCCATCCTCCTACAGCTCAGCGCACCCAAGTCCCAACAATAGTCTTCTGTGGTCAGAGCATTTTCCTCAAAATCTTCGATCTTTCTTTCCGAATTCTCGGAGCTCATCTTTATATTTAAAATAATACACTCCAAAGTGTCCAATCATTTAGGTTGCGCCACTGACTGTGGTCTGGCAGGATAACATCCTTCTGTGCTACTTGTTCTGTGTTGGCTTGTAGGCCAGGTCTAGTTTTTCTGGCTCTTACTTTGTTGCCCCCTTATCAAATCCATTCGGTTGATCCATTCCCCCAGGCATTTAAACCTCTCTGTCTCCTTAATATTTCTCTCATTTACTTCCACGCATCTTTCACTTTGGCGCTTCTACTCCATATGTTATTTCTCTTCAATCGAGATTTGAAGACCCATTTTTTTGTGGTTTCGTGAAGACTCTCAACCACCTTTAGAGCGTCTTCTCGGTTGTTGGCTAAGAGAGCAAGATCGTTGGCAAAAGCTAAACCCTTGATTTACGGGTTCTTTCACTCCAAAGATGTATTCCTCTTATTCCTTCCTAATCCAGAGCCTCTTTTTGGGTTTTCACTATTTTCTCTATTGTGATTGGAGAAATACATTGAGCCCTTGCAAAGGAGATTGAAAGACCAGGCAAATACTACTCCCAAACAAGTGCCTGTTGTACAAGACAGCCTACATTGGGGCCTGGAAACAATTTCTTGCTCCTGATGTGGATGCTGCACTGCAAAACCGAACAGTAAGGCCGACTAGTACTATTCCCACACAACATGCCTATCGTTCAGGATAGCCCATTAGCCTGTACCCCACTGCCTGAAAAACTACATCTTTGCCCATATCTCCACTTCTATTACAACTATGAGGTTATAACACCCTTTTATGAGGCCTGCTGTTTGTGGGTCAAATTTCGTTAAAATCGATGTAGGAGATTGGCAGTAGGTCATAGATACGCACACAGACGTACATATTCTCCACTTTATACATACATACATACGTCTGTCCGAATTTTTGTTATAGTAACCTGTAAAAATCTGAGGCAACTCACTCAATAATCTTTCAACATTTTTCTAACAATATTTTCCTGTTATATATTTACATACTGTGTATATTTCAAATATACAGAAGTTTCCGAGATGTTTGCTGAAAATATTTCCCTCTTAGATGTTCGTATATATGATTTATATTACAAACATATACGCCATGTTTATCCAAATGTTTATTAGAGTAATGCGTGAATCAGTCATCTTCTATTCGAGATTTTTGCTAACAGAGTTTTCCCTTTATGTATTAAATATCTATTTATTTTTTGTACATGTTAAAGCAATATGTAGCCTACATCCGTTTGAATTTTCATTAGAGTACAGTGTAATAATCTGAAGTAAATTGGTCAAATACTTCTCGATTTTTTTGGTAACAACATTAAATAATGACGTGTTAATGTAGATGTATAGATCATGAACTGGGTGACGCCAGCCTTTGTGGCCGAGCGGTTCTAGCCGCTTCAGTCTGGAACCGCGCCACCGCTACGGTCGTAGATTCGAATCCTGCCTCGGGCATGGATGTGTGTGATGTCCTTAGGTTAGTTAGGTTTAAGTAGGCCTAAGTTCTAGGGGACTGATGAGCGCAGATGTTAAGTCCCATAGTGCTCAGAGCCATTTTTGAACTGGGTGACAAACAAATGCATTTATAAATATGAATAGTGCAGTTGTTCATAAGACTGGAATTGTGAATGTGTAGCGGAGAACTAATGCTGTGGCGTACGTGTGTAATCAAAGGACTCACCGCACTCGAGAGATGCGGTCTGTGGGAGGTGGCACAGCAGCGGCAGGCGTGCCACCGTGTGCAACCTCTGGTGGAGTGGCAGCAGGTGGCTCGCTGTCTTGGGTGGTTGGCTCGCTGTAAGAGAAGCAGAGACCAGGTGTGGGTTAGTTGTCACGGGGTGAGAGCGAGAGTATTCACATGGGAAACAGGTGGCTCCTTGCTAGGCAGCAGGAACAGGTGTGATACTGTCTGCTCAGCACACACTGAAGTAATACTACACACACCGCTGTGGAGTCACAGGATAGATACATGTCTCAACTGATGTTCACACTACAGTGGTGAAAAGAGTTAGAATCTGCAGCAGTTGCCACCTCTGGCCAGCACCATCGCCTCCACAATGATCCACTGCACCACCTGCATGCCAAGTGGTTCACTTACCCCCTGTATATTCATTAGGAAGAATGCATCATCAGTCTGTTGGTGATCTGTGGGGAGCAAAGAAACTCTGATACATAAAGGCTCGGGTATCTGGTGTGACTGAGGAAGATTTTTTGTACAAGTATACTGGACATATCTTGGTGTTCAATGTACAGTGGAAACAGTAATATTAAAGTAACTCACATATACAGACATTTACAGACTCACAGGTCTAGAACGACAGGGGTGGAACAGGTAGCTATGGTCTTGCATTGAGAACCATCACGGCCTTTTCCTGAAATAATTTAGAGAAACTAAAGAAAACCTAAATCACGATGGCTGTCGAGCTCCAGAGTCAAGCTATGTGTCATGCCTGAACAGCAAAGGGAAAAATACATCAGCCCTTTCAGGCACTGGTCGTTTGGTGCTGGGAAGATCTCGCCTGGCGTTGAGTACAGCCCTCCTGAATTCTCCAGTGCCATGCTAGCTTGAAACGTGTCATCCCAAACTATGCCAATGAAATACTCCACAAAATGCACCACAGTCACACCGGCAACTGCATTCTTTAAACTTCTGAGTTTGTTCAATTATGGGCAGCACAGAAGTTGCGATTTTTTTGGTTTTCCTTATCTTCTCCTCCAGAATCTCTACATTCTTTCGCTTCTTTTTTTCTGCATCTCAGAAACGACAGTTTGGACCTTCTGTTTAGTGGTCTCTCTTCAAATGATTTTATACTGTTAACTCTGCTCTTTTCTTTTGTGTATTATCTGCAGCGCAATTCTAACTTCATTGCATCACACTTCACATCATCTACCCCTTTAGATGTGGCCATTAATCCCATGGTGTAGCTGAAGAGCTTTATGGTCAGTCTGCATTCATCCATCCTTAGTAGGTGTCTATAGATCTTTAACATTCGCTTTCTCATTGTGTCCGCGATCTTGTCGGGGTCCTGCTATAATTCTCCACTTTTCGTCTTCTTCCGAGTCTCATCAGTACTCTTCTGTGCTCCACGTGTTTCCTCAAAATATTCGTTCTTTGTTTTCGAGTTCTTGATGCTCACCATTTTATTTAAAATAAGACACTCCAAAGTGTACAATCGTTCAGGTTGTACTACCGAGTTACAGCATCTGATTGTGGACTTGTAGGATAACGCCCATTGTTGTACTTGTTCTGTGTTAGCTTGTAGGTCAGGTCTAGTTTTCTGGCTCCTCCTTTGTTTGCCTCCTTATCGACTCCATTGGGTTGATCCATTCCCCCAGGCATTTAAACTTCCCTGTCCTCTTAATCTTCCTCTGATTTACATCCATGCATCTCTCACTACGCTACCTGGACTCTATATATTATTTCTTTCACAGAAGATTTAAAGAGCTGTTTTTTCTGTGGTTTCACGAACTGTCTTCTCGGTTGTCAGCTAAGAGAGCAAGGTCATCAGCATAAGCTCAACACTTCATCTTCGGGTTCTGTCATTCAGTCCTAAGGCGTGTTCCTCTTATTACTTCCAAGTTCAGTTTCTCTTTCTAGGTTTCCTCTATTGTATCCAGTGTGATGGCGATGCGTATTGGAGACACACACATTTCCTGTACACAGGAAATTGTAAGTTCATGCAAGTACTACTCCAGCACAAATGCTTATAGTCCAAGGCAGCGTACACATTGGGGGCTGGAAAACAGTTTCTTGCTCCTGATGTTTATGTTGCACTGCAAACCAAAGCAATCAGGCAGGTCAATACTATTTTCACACAATATGCGTGTCATCCATGTAAGCACATATACCTATACCCCAGGGCTGAGAAAATACGTATTTGTCCATATCTCCACTCCTTTTACAGATATGAGATCATAAAATCTCACAGTACTGTTTCTGTGTCAAATTTTGTTGAAATCAATGCAGGAGTTGGCAGGAAGTCATGCAGTCACACACACACACACACACACACACACACACACACACACACACACACAAACACACACATACACTCCACATTATATATATACACTCCTGGAAACTGAAATAAGAACACCGTGAATTCATTGTCCCAGGAAGGGGAAACTTTATTCACACATTCCTGGGGTCAGATACATCACATGATCATACTGACAGAACCACAGGCACATAGACACAGGCAACAGAGGATGCACAATGTCGGCACTAGTACAGTGTATATCCACCTTTCGCAGCAATGCAGGCTGCTATTCCCCCATGGAGACGATCGTAGAGATGCTGGATGTAGTCCTGTGGAACGGCTTGCCATGCCATTTCCACCTGGCCCCTCAGTTGGATCAGCGTTCGTGGTGGACGTGCAGACCGCGTGAGACGACGCTTCATCCAGTCCCAAACATGCTCAATGGGGGACAGATACGGAGATCTTGCTGGCCAGGGTAGTTGACTTACACCTTCTAGAGCACGTTGGGTGGCACGGGATACAAGCGGACGTGCATTGTCCTGTCGGAACAGCAAGTTCCCTTGCCGGTCTAGGAATGGTAGAACGATGGGTTCGATGACGGTTTGGATGTACCGTGCACTATTCCCCTCGACGATCACCAGAGGTGTACGGCCAGTGTAGGAGATCGCTCCCCACACCATGATGCCGGGTGTTGGCCCTGTGTGCCGCGGTCGTATGCAGTCCTGATTGTGGCGCTCACCTGCATGGCGCCAAACACGCATACGACCATCATTGGCACCAAGGCAGAAGCGACTCTCATCGCTGAAGACGACACGTCTCCATTCGTCCCTCCATTCACGCCTGTCGCGGCACCACTGGAGGTGGGCTGCACGATGTTGGGGCGTGAGCGGAAGACGGCCTAACGGTGTGCGGGACTGTAGCCCAGCTTCATGGAGACGGTTGCGAATGGTCCTCGCCGATACCCCAGGAGCAACAGTGTCCCTAATTTGCTGGGAAGTGGCAGTGCGGTCACCTACGGCACTACATAGGATCATACGGTCTTGGCGTGCATCCGTGCGTCACTGCGGTCCGGTCCCAGGTCGATGGGCACGTGCACCTTCCGCCGACCACTGGCGACAACATCGATGTACTGTGGAGACCTCACGCCCCACGTGTTGAGCAATTCGGCGGTACGTCCACCTGGCCTCCCGCATGCCCACTATACGCCCTCGCTCAAGGTCCGTCAACTGCACATACGGTTCACGTCCACGTTGTCGCGGCATGCTACCAGTGTTAAAGACAGCGATGGAGCTCCTTATGCCACGGCAAACTGGCTGACACTGACGGCGGAGGTGCACAAATGCTGCACAGCTAGCGCCATTCGACGGCCAACACCGCGGTTCCTGGTGTGTCCGCTGTGCCGTGCGTGTGATCGCAGTGTCCGGAGCAAGTATGGTGGGTCTGACACCCTGGTGTCAATGTGTTCTTTTTTCCATTTCCAGGAGTGTATATATAAATCAAGTATATATATATATATATATATATATATATATATATATATATATATATATATATATATATATATATATGATTTTTAGAGTAATCTGTAAGAATCTGATGTAACTCAGACAAGAAATTTTCAAGGTTTTTTGCTGACTAAGCCACTGCTCTTGCTGCACTGGTAACATCAGTTCCCTGCAGATCACGGAATCACAGAAGGTGAGCCCTGTCGGGCTGGGCTAGCACTTGGATGGATGGCCATCAAGTCTGCCGAGCACTGTTGGCAAGTGGGGTCATACTGGGCCTATGTGCCGCAAACTGAGGAACTACTACATTGAGAAGTACCTGTCTCATTTTGACTGACATACAGCTTGGAGAGCAGTGTGCTAACCACATGCCCCTCTGTATCCCCATTCAGTGATGTCTGTGGGGTGAGGATGGCATAGCTGCCAGTCAGTACTGTTGGACCTTCATGGCCTGTTTGGGCAGAGTTTAGTCTTATATCTACTGTAAATATCTAGACCTTTTCCAATTTTTTTTCTTAATACATTTTCCCATTGTATGTGCCCATATACTATTTACACTCCTGGAAATGGAAAAAAGAACATATTGGCACCGGTGTGTCAGACCCACCATACTTGCTCCGGACACTGCGAGAGGGCTGTACAAGCAATGATCACACGCACGGCACAGCGGACACACCAGGAACCGCGGTGTTGGCCGTCGAATGGCGCTAGCTGCGCAGCATTTGTGCACCGCCGCCGTCAGTGTCAGCCAGTTTGCCGTGGCATACGGAGCTCCATCGCAGTCTTTAACACTGGTAGCATGCCGCGACAGCGTGGACGTGAACCGTATGTGCAGTTGACGGACTTTGTGCGAGGGCGTATAGTGGGCATGCGGGAGGCCGGGTGGACGTACCGCCGAATTGCTCAACACGTGGGGCGTGAGGTCTCCACAGTACATCGATGTTGTCGCCAGTGGTCGGCGGAAGGTGCACGTGCCCGTCGACCTGGGACCGGACCGCAGCGACGCATGGATGCACCATAGGATCCTACGCAGTGCCGTAGGGGACCGCACCGCCACTTCCCAGCAAATTAGGGACACTGTTGCTCCTGGGGTATCGGCGAGGACCATTCGCAACCGTCTCCATGAAGCTGGGCTACAGTCCCGCACACCGTTAGGCCGTCTTCCGCTCACGGCCCAACATCGTGCAGCCCGCCTCCAGTGATGTAGCGACAGGCGTGGATGGAGGGACGAATGGAGACGTGTCGTCTTCAGCGATGAGAGTCGCTTCTGCCTTGGTGCCAATGATGGTCGTATGCGTGTTTGGCGACGTGCAGGTGAGCACCACAATCTGGACTGCATACGACCGAGGCACACAGAGCCAACACCTGTCATCATTGTGTGGTGAGCGATCTCCTACACTGGCCGTACACCTCTAGTGGTCGACGAGGGGACACTGAATAGTGCACGGTACATCCAAACCGTCATCGAACCCATCGTTCTACCATTCCTAGACCGGCAAGGGAACTTGCTGTTCCAACAGGACAATGCACGTCCACATGTATCCCGTGCCACCAAACGTGCTCTAGAAGGTATAAGTCAACTACCCTGGCCATCAAGATCTCCGGATCTGTCCCCGATTGAGCATGTTTGGGACTGGATGAAGCGTCGTCTCACGCGGTCTGCATGTCCAGCACGAACGCTGGTCCAACTGAGGCGCCAGGTGGAAATGGCATGGCAAGCCATTCCACAGGACTACATCCAGCATCTCTACGATCGTCTCCATGGGGGAATAGCAGCGTGCATTGCTGTGAAAGGTGGATATACACTGTACTAGTGCCGACATTGTGCATGCTCTGTTGCCTGTATCTATGTGCCTGTGGTTCTGTAAGTGTGATCATGTGATGTATCTGACCCCAGGAATGTGTCAATAAAGTTTCCCCTTCCTGGGACAATGAATTCACGGTGTTCTTATTTCAATTTTAAGGAGTGTATATTATAAACATATATGCTAAGTCCACCCGAAATTTTATTAGACTAATAGGTTAATCAGTAAAGACTCTCTCGAGATTTTTGCTAACAGGGTTTTGCTTTTTATATTACATATGTATTTATATGTTATATATACTAAAGCAACTGTATAACCCATGTCCGGGTGAACTTTCATTACAATGTAGTGTAAAATTCTCAAGTAAATTGGTGAAATAGTTTTCCATGTTCTTGATAACATAAAACAATGATTTGTGTTGATGTAGTCGTATAGATCATCAACTGGGTGACAAAGAAATGTATTTATAAATATCAGTAGTACAATTGTTCACAGGACTGGAATTGTGAATGTGTAGCAGGGATCTAATGCTTTGAGACATATGGAACTCACTGCACTCGAGGGTGAAGGTCTGTGGGCGGTGGCGCAGCATCAGAGGCAGCGGCAGGCGTGCCACCATGTCCGCTCTCTGGTGGGGTGGCAGCAGGTGGCTCGCTGTCTTGGGTGGTTGGCTCGCTGTAAGAGAAGCAGAGACCAGGTGTGGGTTAGTTGTCACGGGGTGAGAGCGAGAGTATTCACATGGGAAACAGGTGGCTCCTTGCTAGGCAGCAGGAACAGGTGTGATACTGTCTGCTCAGCACACACTGAAGTAATACTACACACACCGCTGTGGAGTCACAGGGCAGATACATGGCTCAACTGATGTTCACACTACAGTGGTGAAAAGAGTTAGTATTTGCAGCAGTTGCACAGGGTTGCTCATGGAATCAGGTTAAGTGACTCACCAACAACAAAACAGTTAGCAAAAGTATACTGCTGGCTATTAAAATTACAGCCCATAGTCTCACGATAACCACTGCTGCTTCTAGATCATGGGTTTCCTTGTTCAATTCTCAGGTGGCTCGTAGAATTTACTCACTTGAGGACTGGCTGCTTGTGTTATCCCAATCTTTTCATCTCACCTTCATTGATGTGTCCATTTGCTGAAGTGGCATCAAATGGAAACACTTGCAGGAGGCTGCTGAACATGCCCAGATGGGATTACTCAGCAGTCAATACCATGTGGTCATTATTAAAATTAAAATACCAGTAAAGATGGAGAGTACAAAATATTACTCATGGTGCGTATACCAAAGAGAAGTGTAACGCCCATGGTAAATTTCAGGAGTTACTGAATTAAATGAAGCTTATGGTAGCCATATATGAAGTAGGCAGGCTGAGAGGAGCCGATATGTACATCCACAAGTTAGCCTGTTTGCACACCGCAAGGTGGTCGGGCCAAGCTGGCCTGCAGAGTATTCCTGCAACACGGCAACATGGGGGTGTCAGTTTGGATGTGCATGGAAGCTGTCAATGGGACAGCAAGTGTGGTGTCAGTCGTTATATCTAACCACTGCTTCTCGCACAGTGATGCACAGTCTGGCAGCACGACGTCAGGTCCATGTAAGCCTCCAGCATACTGAGTGCCAGCCAGCAGCCAACACTGGCCTGGGCAGGCAGCTCACCAGACTGGCTCATGGTTCTAAGCTTGCACCAGTGGACTGAGAGTGCCACAGCGGATGAGCTGTCCCCCAATCTCCACAACACTACCAAATTTCTACCTCAGAGATCATCAGTTCCCAACCTGGGCTGTACGGCTATCACCCTTTCACACCAGGATGAGTTTCTAACCCAGTTGCAGTAGACACCTAAGAGAATGCAGTGGAGGTAAATATTTCTGGCACCTTTCAGTAAGGGCTGCATACTGCTAACTCAGGCATGTAGTAATGAGTGTGGTAAACAGTATCAGCAAAGCAGGAGACCAATGTCACCTGACCGTCTCACTGCCATCTGTCGTCACCACCACCGCCAGGTGACCTGGCGCCTGCAGAGGCTGTATCAAAGTGCATTGCAGCACTTCGATGTTGTAACTGAAGACTAAATAAAATATGTTGCATCTTGGAGCGGAATTTTACTAGCCACCTCTGGCCAGCACCACCACCACCAGAATTAGCTACACCACTACCTTTATGTCAAGTGGTCCACTCACCCCAACTCACTATGAAGAACGCATCATTAGTCTGTAGGTGACCTGCGAACAGGAAGGAAACTTTGATACAGAGAGGCTGTCAAACTCGGCTGGGTATCTGGTGTGACTGAGGTGCAAGGATACTGGCCATATCTTGGTATTACAGGTACAATAGAAACGATAACTGGTCTAGAATGACAAAGGTGGAACAGGTCGCCAGCTGCGGCTATTAGTAAGAAACATCCCTGCCTTTTCCTGGAATAATTTAGAGAAACTAAAGAAAACCTAAATCAGGATGGCTGGATGAAGACTGGAGCCCACAGCGTTCCCAATACAAGGCTCTCTAAAAATGTTCAAATGTGTGTGAAATCTTATGGGACTTAACTGCTGAGGTCAGCAGTCCCTAAGCTTACACACTACTTAGCCTAAATTATCCTGAGGACAAACACACACACTCATGCCTGAGGGACCAGCCACACGGTCCATGCCTGCAGCGCTTTTAGACCGCTAGGCTAATCCCGCGCAGCTACAAAGCTCTCTGTTTAAAGCACTACTATTAGCTCATTCGCATTGGCCCTATTGAAAAACGCCATTTTAGAAGTAAGTTATTTGATAATGTTATACTGCCCATTCATTTCTCACTGAGCACATATGCACACTATGCATGCATTGTTTTGTAACACTTCACACACTACTCGTATTAATATCTGACGTCAGGACTATTTTGTGCACCGCAACTTCCCATTAGCTAGCGTGAAATAGTGACTCAGAATCCTTCTCTCACGAGTGACTTGTAGAACTCAGAAAAAAGTAGAAAGTGTTTAAACTATGCATTCCACAGCTTTACAAGTAACTTTTATCTGAAAATGAAAAACGGAAGGAAAATATGAAGTGTTACGGTGTTATGTGGAATGTCAAATGTTTATTATTTGCATTACATTTTTACCAAACACGTTGGCCTACTCTGTGTCATCTAAGTAACCCTACAATGTATAAAATCATTGAGTTAACTGGTACTTTTTAATTGCTTTTTTAAAAAGTTTGTTTTAGCAATTTCTTTAATCCTCTTTGCTAATTTATTGTAGAGTTTTATTCCTTGGTAGGAAATGCTACTTTTGTTTTTATGATTATTCCTTCCTAGTAAATGTAAGTTCACTCTAGGACTAGTTCCATGGTCATGGACAGAATTGTTTGTGCAGTCACCGTTGTTGTTTCTGATGTGTGCAACTGATTGGTAAATGTACTCGCACACGGCAATTAAAATCTGCAGTGTTTTTTTACAGATCTTTATAACGAGTTTGGTTACTATTTCCGGTCATTAGTCTTATGGCTCTTTACTGCAGTTTGAGAACTGCCTACAGTGCCTTTTATTCCCCATAAAAGAACACTACAGCTGGGAACTGAGTGTACATATGAATACGATGCTACTGAAAGACACTGGCTGCTACACATTGGTGACACGACTTTGATGGGCTTCAAATTCTTACGTTATCCTGTTTGCAAATCTCTTTATGTGTTCCCACTCCTTGAACTGAGCATAGATATTCATTGCAAGAAATTTTACATTTGTTACACTGTCTATAGAGGTGATATCTACATTTAACTTGATAGTGTCGTTTTCTCTCTTCTAACTGAAATACATGGCATTTGTTTCCTCCATCTTCAATGCCACTTTATTGCCAATTGACCACATTCAAATTATTTGAGGGCTGTGTTGATTATAATGCTGCTGCCGTCAGTAAAGAGAAAATGTTTTTCTCCTTGACTACACTGGAATTGTAGTCATTGATTTACATCAGGAACACTATCGGTCCTATAATGTTACCCTGAGGAACTATTATACAATGTGTGCATAATATAAGTGTGTATGTATGTATAGTATATGTGTTTTACTAAAGCTTTAGATGTGTTTGAGGGTATGTGCTATCTTTGCTCTTTGTACTTTATCTGCTAAGTCTGATCAGAACCAGTAATTATCTGCCCCTCTTATTCGTAATGCTTCTAGCTTATTCAGTAGGATCTCGTGATCAGCAGTATCAAAAGTCTTAAAATCACTAGACAAGTCGTGACCAGATGTTTTCAATGGCTCAGAAACATAGAGAATTTACTCACCAGACCAAGAGACGAACGACCCTCTGTAAAGACAGAATGGCCAACACACTGTAATGCACTCTATTGTTTGAACATCACTGTCACACAGACATCAAATCCGCCAATCTTTGGACGTGAGCAATGTAACACCTGTTGTTCAAATTACTGGCTATGCGACTCAAAGAGATCCTGTTGTGTACACAACAGCATCTTACACCATCACTACCATTTATGATGCCAGATAACAATGTCAGATTCAATTTAGCATGTTCGTCACCAGTGAAAGGTCCGTATACAAATAAGAGAGTGTGATGCTTTCTGTAGAGCAAGGGAACGACTGCGGCAAACGTGTGTCCACGGTCATCATTGGTTAAACCACTGTCGGAACTCCTCTCCTTACTGCTATATCAACAATACTCAAGAATCTCACTGTATCTACTGCTCCAGACGTCGCCCACTACCTATGTGGAAACTTGTCCTGTACGAAACAAGTCGAGTACCACAGTGTCGTCTCTGCACAGCAAAGAGAAAAATATACCACGCGCTGTTCGTTTGCAGCTGGGGAGATCTTGGGTGGCGTTGAGTATGGCCCTCCTGAATTCATCAGTTGCATGCTAGCTTCAAACTTGTGATCCCAACCTGCATCAATGAAAAACTCCACGAAATGCACCTCAATCACACTGACAACAGGATTTAAAAAAAATTTCATACTTAGGCTTACTACGGAGCGCAAAGAACAAAACGTTTCTTGGCTTTCACTCTCCTCCATAATCTCGTCATTCTTTCACTCTTTTTTTTTTCTCCACCTCAGAAACGACCGTTAGGGACTTGCTAAGTAGTCTCTATTAAACTGATTTTATACTGTTAACTCTGCTCTTTTCTTTTGCGGACCATTTGCAGCGTAATTCCAATTTCCATTGGATCTGACTTCACACATTAAGTGCCTCAGTAGTCATCAGACATGGTGAGAGAGCAGAATGGGGCGCTCCGCGGAAGTCGCGGACTTGGAACGTGGTCAGGTGATTGGGTGTCGCTTGTGTTATATATTTGTACTCGAGATTTACACACTGCTAAACATCCGTAGGTCCACTGTTTCCGATGTGACAGTGAACTGGGAAAGTGAAGGGACACGTACAGCACAAAAGCGTACAGGCCGAGATCGTCCGTTGACTGACAGAGAGCGCCGATAGCTGAAGAGGGTCGTAATGTGTAAGACCAACACACAGGAATTCCACACTGCATCAGGATCCAATGCAAGTACTGTGGCAGCTAGGCAGGAGGGGAGAAAACTTGGATTTCATGGTCGAGCGGCTGATAAATGCCAAACGACGCCTCGCTTGGTGAAAGGAGCGTAAACATTGGACGGTAGAACAGTGGAAAAACGTTGTGTGGAGTGACGAATCTCGGTACACAACGTGGCGATCCGATGGCAGGGTGTGGATATGGCGAATGCCTGTTGAACGTCATCTGCTAGCGTTTGTAGTGCCAACAGTAAGATTCGGAGGCGGTGGTCTTACGGTGTAGTCGTGTTTTTCGTGAGGGGGAGGGGGGGGGGGGGGTTGGACCCCTTGTTATTTTGCGTGGCACTATCGCAGCACAGGCCTACGTTGATGTTTTGAGCGCCTTTTTGCTTCCCAATGTTGAAGAGCAATTCGGGGTTGGCGATTGCATCTTTCAACACGATCGAGCACCTATTCATAATTCGCCGCCTGTGGCGCAGTTGTTACAAGAGAATAACATCCCTGTAATGGACTTTCCTGAACAGAGTTCTGACTTGAATCCTACAGAACACCTTTGCGATGTTTTGCAACGCCGACTTCGTGACACGCCTCACCGACTGTCATCGATACCTCTCCTCAGTGCAGCACTCCGTGAAGAATGGGCTGCCATTCCCTGAGAAACCTTCCAGCACATGATTGAATGTATGCCTGCGAGAGTGGAAGCTGTCATCAAGACTGAGGGTGAGCCAACAATATATCGAATTCCAGCATTACTGATGGAGGGCGCCACAAACTTGTAAGCCATCTTCATCCAGGTGTCCGGATACTTTTGATCACATTTTTTTTTTGTCATCAGTCTGCTGACTGGTTTGATGCCGCCCGCCACGAATTCCTTTCCTGTAGTCACATACTGTAAGTTTAATGACTTATCTCCTTCTTTGTCAACCCGAAACTCTTCCAAGGCACTAAATACCGCTTGTCTGTTTATCGAGAAGTATGGCTTCTTAAAGCTGACAAAGATCACTGGTGTTCAGGCTCCTTGAGCTCTTGCTCCCACGATGCCTTTTAGGTTGAATATCTGTTCGGCGTATGATATTTCTTTCTAGAAACGAGGTTGATGTTGCTTGTAGAAATGTTGGTATATTAATTAACAGATTTTGTTGCGGACACGCAGGAGCGATATGAAATTTCCTCCAGCAGGAATTGGCAGTGGTCGACGAGACAACCCCCACAAATGTAGATACTGCTGAACTGACACAGCCAAAAAGACTCAGATGCTCAAGAGCAAACAGAACTGCAACCACGATGGTTATGCATACCGCAACGTACATAAAGCAATTCTGAACAGCAACGTACAACGAGTATTTATCATGTACTGAAAACGAACACTGGTAAATCGCGACATATGGAAAGCTTGAGCAATATGCTAAAAATTATCACCACACCATAAATACAAAAAGAAGATCGAGAATAAGAACAATATGACGATCAGCTGATAATAGTGATAACGGTGTGAAGTAAACCTGCACTTTTAATGTGATAAATAACAAAGACTTTTTGTGTTCTACTTGATGTGAATATTTCTACATTATGTTGATAGACTGTACAGTTCCCATTAAGAAATTATTTCTAGAAAGTAACATAGTCAGTTAGTTCCATGATAAATGGATCATTTTGTAATGATGTGGAATATATGAGTTTACATTCACATCGCAAATTAATTTCTAAATATGGCTACATTCTGGTCATTTATGAGTTTAGTGTTTCATTTTTTTAAATATATCGATTTGAGTAGTTATTCCTACTCACCATCCTCTATACATTATAATAATAGAAATTCTTCTATCGAATTTTCAGGGAGTTGTGGGAGAGGAACTTCCAGTTTGTTTTCAGATTTTACTTTGCTGTCTGTGACACATTTTATATCACTGGGTAAGTTATCGTGGTATTGTTCACAACTTTTTGTGCTAATAACAATCTTAATGTGAAGTAATGGATGTCATTTTCCCTTCTTGTGTTGCAATTATGAACATCATTGTTCTGTTTGAACTGTAGCGCTTTATTTACAACAATGTGGGTGAGCACCACATTCTTACAGCTTGTTTTTGTACAATGAAGACTTCCTTTCTTGAAGATGAGAACATTATTCCATATTACATTACTAAATGGAAATATGCAATATATGTCACCTTACTGATTTGTCTCTCTCAAAGATTTGAAATGATTCTAAGTGCAAATATGACTCAACTGAGTTGCTTCAGGAGTTCCAAAATGTGCTGTTTCCAGTTTAAAGCCGCGCGGGATTCGCCGAGTGTTCTAAGGCGCTACTGTCATGGCTGTACGGCTGGTCCCGGCGGATGTTCGATTCCTCACTTGGGCATGGGTGTGTGTATGTTTCTCCTTAGGATAATTTAGGTTAAGTAGTTTGTAAGCCTAGGGATTGATGACCTTAGCAGTCAAGTCGCATAAGATTTCACACATTTCAAGTTTAAATCCTCATCAATATGGACACCTAACTATTTTGAAGTTTCCACTCTATTATTTCCTCACCTGGTGTTACACTTGACATTTTGTACTATCCCTAGATGTGCAGAACTGAATATGTGGTGTCTTTTTAAAATTGTGGGTGAGACCATTCACAGAAAACTCATCAAAGATACTTTTAAGAGCACACTTTACCATTTCTTCTGTTTCTGTATGCAGGCCTGGATTGTGTACAGTACTAGTAGCATCTGCAAAAAGGATTGTTTCGGTTTGTTATATATTAGACAGGAGATCATTTCCATGTATGTGGAACAACATTGGAACTAAGATTGGTCCTTGGGGAACCCCTTTTGTAATTGTTTCCCAGTCATTTTTAAATCCCCAGATTATATTGGCTGAATTACTAAGTACAACTTTCTGCATTGTTTTTGTTAGATACCATATTATCTACCTGTTGCCTATACCATCAATCCAATAAAACTTCAAATTATCTAGGAGCACATACATTAGTAACAATTTCGCAGAACGATATAGTGCAACCTGAATACGACATGATTCTACCGTTGCCGACTTGAGGCACGTCTTGGCAGACGTTTCTCTTTGTTATATGATGCATAACATAATATTATGACAAAGAAAGAACATTCAAATGCGATTGCTGACTGAGAAACCTGTTACGCAATCTTTGCTTGTATGCAGAACTAGTAATCTGCTGTGGCTTCACACAAGAAGCACTTACACCACCTTTAACGACTTCACAAGCTGAGATGCGCTTGTGACTGCATCAACAAAGCCAAAAATTCTGCAGTGACGGTATCGACAAACTGGTCTCTCATTGGGAGAAATATGTTTGTCGCCAGGGTGACTATGTTGAGATGCAAATATGTACACGTGAAAAATGAAGATGTAGACTGTTTATGAAGTTTGCTTGATTTAAAAATCTTTACGAGTTTCCATATAAAAAATTTGGAGGCGTTACTTTTCAGCAGGCCCTTGTACTAGCTAGCTGGCCTGGCCTTGTGTGGGTAGTATTATCTACAGGCAGACAACTTATGTGACGTAGAGTATGTTGCTTGCAGGCCACTGCATATAGCTACGAATAAATTTCAGAGACAACGTTAAGTAATTAAATGTCATCACTTTCATATAACTTCTGCGATGCAGGCAGCTGAAGCAACCCCAACTCTCTTGTGGTTCCCTTTTTGGGTACTCCACGTCGACGCCTGCTCGTAGATACGTAGCGTCGTTAGGTTTGCCGGCTTTGCTTCCCGACGTGACAGCGACGACTCTCCGATGAGGTGCGGGCCTTGTCTTTTGCTATTTCTGCGAGTCTTGCAAATATCGCTTTTATTTAGTAATTTGCCCCGCTAAAAATCTCCCCTTTTATGATTAACACAGCCTGCGCCACCTTTCGGAGGGAGTGGGGACGTCAAAGAGTCACAAAAGTTCATATTAAGCAGTCCGTAAAACACGTAAACGTTCACTTCAGTTAGCGTGTAAGTTAATGCCCGCGCTTTCCTCTAGATGGTGCTGACTTACTGCTGAATGGCTTTGGTTCCGTAAAACCTTCACTGGTTAGTACTAGGTAAATGAAATAAGTGCAACACTCTGGTATTTCACTTTCACTCTATATTCAAGGATTAAGATGGTGATGGATGATGGTCTATTTAAAAGGTTCCTAGCCTGGAGGAATCTAAATAGTGCGCAAATGCCGATATGCACGCGCTCTACGTCCAGATTCGCAACTAACGGCACACGACACTTTCAAAAGTACACACGTTAATATCTGAATACCGGTACCCCTGAATTAACTCGTATCAGCTGATAATTTGAGTTTCTGTCGTCTATATGTCCGTAAAGTTACAATCTAGCACCAAAATCCCCGTAATACTCCGTTGCTACCAATAGTCAGAGATCGTACACTACATCACTTTTAACCTCCGTAATATTCTAACAGTTTATCGTGAACCTTAACACGATAAAGTCCAATCTAATTATTGTCTCGCTCACTGACACGGGTTCCCCACCCTTTAACGAAACAATCAAGGAAAAAGAAGGCGGCAATAATGACGATCAGGTCTTTTTTTATAGGTTTTTCATCACAAGAGTTTAACCTCACTGCCTTCGCCATGACGAAGTTTCCGTGGCTTTGCTGTACTTAGACGTTAAACTACTTATTGATATACTATAATTTTGATCTGCAATTACCGAACTCTGATTCTACACTATTTTCCCCTCTAAAAACTCTATTCTTAATTTTAAATTATTCTTTCTATAGCTTTTATCACTGTAAACTGAACCGAGGTGCTACACAGCACATGGCAGAAAAGTTGTCTGGAGGCGTGAATATTACGTATTCCATTCCATACTGAAATGGAAGTCGTGGAAGCACATTGTGATCTAAGTAAGATGTTTACAAGCAATGTAAATACTGTACACGTATAATGCGTGTATGTGTCTGTATGAGTACGTATCGGAGTCTGGCTGAGGTGGCACAAATAAAAGGAATAATAAGATATAACGCGCATGATCTAGGCGTTTAGCTCGTTATGTGGCACTCCTCTTATGAAGCTTAGCACACACTGTGTTGCACTGTTGAGATTAATTGTCGTAACTCTTTATCGTAGGCGCTTTATGGCAGACTTCTTCACGAAAGCTGAGTCATCTGCTACGCTGCTGAAAGAACATATCGAACGTAAAGAAAGCAAACTTTCTGAACTACTTTTGAAAACGTTTTACATATAGAGCAAAAAAATAAAACTCTACATATTTTGGATTTGCATCTTTATTTCGGTATGCAATTGTTCTAAAACGGTTAAAAATATTTGATAATTATAAGTCTGACATCACAGCCTGATGATGAGGTAGTTATCTTTCCGTTATTGGTCATACTTCAAAGTTGATTAACTCACTGCCCATTGTTCAAAGAATTTGTCGTGAACTGCGACTGCTAACCTGAGGGATCAGAAATTGGCCCATATTTCAAAATGCACATCTCCACATCATTGAGAGGTGAATGCTAGAATGCTAGCTTAGAGGCCGAGTGAGGAAAAGTGATGCAGCAAGGATTCGAACACATAAACTTTCCATCATTTTGATTTGCAGCTCCTTGTTTTGGCCGTGTTCGTAGTTAAAATTGTTGGATGTGAGGTCCGCCAGTTATGCAAAACACCGTTTTTCTCAGTACCCAAACATGTTTCGACACCACTGTGCCATTATCAGTGGGTTTTCGTTTTTATTTACTCTGCAATGTGAACATTTTTGTTAAATTATTATAAAATTCTGTGCATTTGTAGTTCACACAACAGATCATTTCTTTTCGTAAATATCTTTACGTTTTGTCTGCATGAAATTTCTGTATCACTTGTGTGGTAATTACAACAGGTAGCTTGTCATCTGTAACCAAACGATGTTGATGAGAATTTTTTTTTTTTTTTTTTTTGTGGCTGGGAGTTAACCTATCTTCTAAAAGGTAATTCAGTTTTTCGCAATGTTTTCGCACCTATGTTCGTTTTTACTTACGTTTTCGTATGCCAAGTACTTCCATTCTCTGCATAATGTTGAGGTGCTGCACACATTACTATAACAAGTATTTTTCATTAACAACTTCACTTGCCCAGAACACAGTGTGATTGTGGTTTGTTATGTGTCCCAGCCCACTCAGTATTCCTTTGTCCACCAGAGAGTTCTGAGCCAAATTTGAATTTTGTTTTATCTTTGTGTGTGTGTGTGTGTGTGTGTGTGTGTGTGTGTGTGTGCTTGTACGTGTGTGTGTGTAGAGTCTATCCGTTTGTACTGTTTTTATTTGTAAAGTTCCTTTAATGTGTTAAACAGTGTGCCCTTGCAGAGTGTAGTGTATTCGTTTAAAAACTGTTTTCCTTCTGCTATTGCCTTCTGTTTATGGAAGTTTTCCTCAATGGTCAGTTTGCTATGTAGGCTGTGGCTGGGTTTTAGTAATCTTAGGTCTGTTTCTATTGTGGTTGGGTGGTGATTGTGGGCTACAAGGTGGTCAGCAAATGTGCTATGTGGAACTGTTGCTTTTAAAGATCTGAGATGTTCCGAATATCTTGCTTTGAAGTTCTGCATGTTTGTCCTATGTACACTGAATCGCAAGTGTTGCATGTGAGTTCATATATTCCTGATCTGTTAAATTCATCCATGGGTGTTTCTTGTGTTCTGCTCTTTTTCTGTGTTGTGTTCTCCGTCCTGTATCCTATTTGGAGCCCCTGTTTCTTTCATACGTTGCCTGTTCTGTGAACAATCTTGTTATTGTAGGTGAGTATGTGCCATTTCGTTTTTTGTGTATGTTGTTGATCTGTTGTGTCTTGCGAGTGGTCATTTTCTCATCTACATCGTTTGGTTGCAGATGGCAAGCTACCTGTAGTAATTACCACACAAGTGATCCAGAAAATTCACGCAGATCAAACGTAAAGGTATTTAAGAAAGGAAACGATCTGTTGTTTGAACTAAAAATGCACATAAATTTATAATCATTTAACAAAAGTGTTCACATTGCAGAATAAATAAAAACGAAAACCCACTGATGATGACACAGTGGTACCGAAACATGTTTGGGTACTGAGGAAAATGGTGTTTTGCATAACTGGCGGACCACACATCCAACAAACACAACCTTTCGATTGCCAGCTACACTCACTAGTGCTAGACCACCATTGCCGATGCACATTAAAGACTACTTTTCAGACAGTCGCTCTCTCCAGCAATGGTGGCTATTCGTTAGCTAACAATGACATCGCTTTCGCAAATTTAATTCATCATAATTCGAACTAGGGATTAGCGTGCACATACAGATGGATGCGAGCGGGCAACTTCAGTTTATACATGATGTTGTAGCTATAAAGTGTGGTGAAACCTTGGTGCTAGGCGGCTGTTCACCTTTCTGCTTTTCCCTCCAGGTACCGTCTGTTAAGTAGCTAGCTGGTTCATAGCCCCAATCACTGCTACGACATGTCACTCCAGACAGCAGCTACATAACGAACAGTTAGTAAAATATGTGCTACTCACTCATCATTACTTAGTGGTTGTAAAACAAATACACAAACCTTCCTTGTGAGTCAGTCTGTCTATAAGTGAAGACTATATGAAAATGTCTATGGTTGTTGCTGAGATTAGTCATATACAGGGTGGTCCATTGATCGTGACCGGGCCAAATGTCTCAAGAAATAAGCGTCAAACAAAGAAGGGGGAAACCAGATGGCGCTATGGTTGGCCCGCTAGATGGCGCTGCCATAGGTCAAACGGATATCAATTGGTTTTTTAAAAATGGGAACACCCATTTTTTATTATATATTCGTGTAGTAGGTAAAGAAATATGAATGTCTTAGTTGGACCACTTTTCGCTTTGTGATATATGGCGCTGTAATAGTCACAAACATATGGCTGACAATTTTAGACGAACAGTTGGTAACATATAGGTCTTTTAAATTAAATACGGAACGTCGGTACGTTTGAACATTTTATTTCGGTTGTTGCAATGTGATACATGTACCTTTATGAACTTATCATTTCTGAGAACGTATGGTGTGACAGGGTGATTACCTGTAAATACCACATTAACGCAATAAATGCTCAAAATGATGTCCGTCAACCTCAATGCATTTGGCAATACGTGTAACGACATTTCTCTCGCCTTCTGTAATGTTCGCACATGCATTGACAATGCGCTGACTAATGTTGTCAGGCAATGTCGGTGGATCATGATAGCAAATATCCTTCAACTTTCCCCACAGAAAGAAATCCGGGGATGTCAGATCCGGTGAACGTGCGAGCATTGTTTGGTGCTTCGACGACCAATCCACCTGTCATGAAATATGCTATTCAATACCGCACACGAGCTATGTGCCGGACATCCATCTTGTTGGAAGTACATCGCCATTCTGTCATGCAATGAAACACCTTGTAGTAACATCGGTAGAACATTACGTAGGAAATCCGCTTCCATTGAACCATTTAGATTGCCATCGATAAAAGGGGGCCCAATTATCCTTTCTCCCATAATGCCGCACCTTACATTAACCCGCCAAGGTCGCTGATGTTCCACTTGTCGCAACCATCGTGGATTTTACGTTGCCCAAGAGTGCATATTATGCCGGTTTACGTTACCGCTGTTGGTGAATAACGCTTCGTCGGTAAATAGAACACGTGCAAAAAATCTGTCATCATCCCGTAATTTCTCACGTGCCTAGTGCAGAACTGTACACGACGTTCAAAGCCGTCGCCATGCAATTCCTGGTGCACAGAAATATGGTAGCGGTGCAATCGATGTCGATGTAGCATTCTCAACACCGACGTTTTTGAGATTCCCGATTCTCGCACAATTGGTCTGCTACTGATGTGTGGATTTGGCGCGACAGCAGCTATAACACCTACTTGGGCATCATCATTTGTGGCAGGTCGTGGTTGACGTTTCACATGTGGCTGAACACTTCCTGTTTCCGTACATAACGTAACTATCCGGCGAACGGTCCGGACACTCGGATGATGTCCTCCAGGATACCGAGCAGCATACATAGCACACGCCTGTTGCGCATTTTGATCACAATAGCCATACATCAACACAATCTCGATCCTTCCCGCAATTGGCAAACGGTCCATATTAACACGGGTGATGTATCACGAAGCAAATACCGTCCGCACAGGCGGAATGTTACGTGATACCACGTACTTATACGTTTGTGACTATTACAGCGCCATCTACCACAATGCGAAAAAAGTGGCCTAACTAAAACGTTCATATTTCTTTACGTGCTACACGAATATGTAACAAACATGGAGGTTCCTGTTTAAAAAAAAACGCAGTTGATATCCGTTTGACCTATGGCAGCGTCATCTAACGGGCCAACCATAGCGCCATCTGGTTTCCCCCTCCAAGCTAGACGAGTTTCGTCCTTTGTAGTTTTTTCGTTTGATGCTTATTTCGTGAGATATTTGGCCCGGTGACGATCAATTGACCACCCTGTATACTCCGCTATCCACAGAACGGTGTGTGGCGGGGGGCACTATTAGCGCCAATGTGATATTTCCTCACCCCCCCCCCCCCCCCCCTCCTCTCTTACACTCGCGGACTGCGCGAGGTAAAAGCGACTGTCTGAACGCCTCGGTACAGTCTCTAATTTCCCTCATCTTTGAATGGTGATCATTGCGCAATATGAAAGTTGGTGACTATAATACACTCCTGGAAATGGAAAAAAGAACACATTGACACCGGTGTGTCAGACCCACCATACTTGCTCCGGACACTGCGAGAGGGCTGTACAAGAAATGATCACACGCACGGCACAGCGGACACACCAGGAACCGCGGTGTTGGCCGTCGAATGCCGCTAGCTGCGCAGCATTTGTGCACCGCCGCCGTCAGTGTCAGCCAGTTTGCCGTGGCATACGGAGCTCCATCGCAGTCTTTAACACTGGTAGCATGACGCGACAGCGTGGACGTGAACCGTATGTGCAGTTGACGGACTTTGAGCGAGGGCGTATAGTGGGCATGCGGGAGGCCAGGTGGACGTACCGCCGAATTGCTCAACACGTGGGGCGTGAGGTCTCCACAGTACATCGATGTTGTCGCCAGTGGTCGGCGGAAGGTGCACGTGCCCGTCGACCTGGGACCGGACCGCAGTGACGCACGGATGCACGCCAAGACCGTAGGATCCTACGTAGTGCCGTAGGGGACCGCACCGCCACTTCCCAGCAAATTAGGGACACTGTTGCTCCTGGGGTATCGGCGAGGACCATTCGCAACCGTCTCCATGAAGCTGGGCTACGGTCCCGCACACCGTTAGGCCGTCTTCCGCTCACGCCCCAACATCGTGCAGCCCGCCTCCAGTGGTGTCGCGACAGGCGTGAATGGAGGGACGAATGGAGACGTGTCGTCTTCAGCGATGAGAGTCGCTTCTGCCTCGGTGCCAATGATGGTCGTATGCGTGTTTGGCGCCGTGCAGGTGAGCGCCACAATCAGGACTGCATACGACCGAGGCACACAGAGCCAACACCTGTCATCATGGTGTGGTTAGCGATCTCCTACACTGGCCGTACACCTCTGGTGGTCGACGAGGGGACACTGAATAGTGCACGGTACATCCAAACCGTCATCAAACCCATCGTTCTACCATTCCTAGACCGGCAAGGGAACTTGCTGTTCCAACAGGACAATGCACGTCCGCATGTATCCCATGCCACCCAACGTGCTCTAGAAGGTGTAAGTCAGCTATCCTGGCCAGCAAGATCTCCGGATCTGTCCCCCATTGAGCATGTTTGGGACTGGATGAAGCGTCGTCTCACGCGGTCTGCACGTCCAGCACGAACGCTGGTCCAACTGAGGCGCCAGGTGGAAATGGCATGGCAAGCCATTCCACAGGACTACATCCAGCATCTCTACGATCGTCTCCATGGGAGAATAGCAGCGTGCATTGCTGTGAAAGGTGGATATACACTGTACTAGTGCCGACATTGTGCATGCTCTGTTGCCTGTGTCTATGTGCCTGTGGTTCTGTCAGTGTGATCATGTGATGTATCTGACCCCAGGAATGTGTGAATAAAGTTTCCCCTTCCTGGGACAATGAATTCACGGTGTTCTTATTTCAATTTCCAGGAGTGTATATGCTCTACATCCTCGGCAAAGATCGGATTTATATTTAGTGAGCAGCCCCTTCCGTTTAGCGCGTCGTCTATCTACAAGTGTGTCCCACTTCCAACTTTCTATGAGATTTGTAAAGCTCTAGCGTTGGCTAAATGTAACAGTCACGAATCTTGCCCCTCTTCTTTTGACCTTCTCAATCTCTTGAATCAGACCCCACTGGTAAGGGTCGCATGTAGACGAACAATACTCTAAGACTGTAAGACGTATTGTAAGCAATTTCCTTTATAGAAAAACTGCATCGCTTCAGGATTCTACCTTTAAACCGCAATCTAAAGTTCGCCTTACCCGGTACTTGTGTAATCTGATCGTTCCATTTGAGATCAAATTCAAATGGTTCAAATGGCTCTAAGCACTATGGGAGTTAACATGTGAGGTCATCAGTCCCCTAGTCTTAGAACTACTTAAACCTAACCTAAGGATATATCACACATATCCATGCCCGAGGCTAGATTCGAACCTGCGACTGTAGCAGCAGCGCGGTTCCGGACTGAAGCTCCTTGGAAAGCTCGGCCACAGCGATCGGCCCATTTGATATAATTTCATATAGTGTCACCCAGATTTTTGAAGGATGTTACCTCTTCCAAAGACTGGCCATTTATTTTGTACTCGTGTATTAATGGGGATTTTTACTTTGTTATGCTCAGTAGGTTACACTTACTAATATTGAGAGATAGCTGCCAGTCATAATTTTCTGCAAATCCTCAATGATTTGTTCACAACTTTCCTGCAATACTACTTTGCTGTAGACTACAGTATCATCGGAAAACAGTCTAATGCCGCTGTCAATACCATCAACCAAATTATGTAAATCGCAAAAAGCAGTGGACCTATTACGCTGCCATGGGGCACACCTGAGGTTACGCTTGTTTCTGCTGAAGTCTCCCCATTCAGGACGACATACTGCTCTCTGTCTGTTAGAAAACTTTCTGTCCAACCGCATATGTCATCGGACAGACCGTAAACGCGCCCTTTTTGGAGCAAGCGACAGTAAGGAACTGAGTCGAACGCCTTCCGAAAGTCGAGGAATTTGGCATCAACCTGCGGGCCGGTATCTAGAGCCTGTTGTTTATCATGCATGTCTCGCATGACCGCTGTTTCCTAAAACCGTGCTGGTTTCTGCACATGGGCTTCTCAGAGTCTAGAAAGGTCATTATGTCAACACAAAATATGTTCCATGATTCTACAACAAATTGGTGTCAGTGAAATTGGCTGGTAATTATGTGCATCCGATTCTCTACCCTTTTTATAGATTGCTATGACCTGGGCCTTCTTCCAGCCCCGTGGAACTTTCTTCTGTTCCAATGACCTCTGGTAGATGATGGATAAGAATGGTGCTACATTTGTAGCATAATGAACATAAAATCCTTTGGGGGCACCGTGTGGCCTAGATGCCTTTTTGGCGTCTATGGACCTTAACTGTTTTATAATGCCAGGTACGCTGTCAGCCATCCTTGCGTTTGTCCTCTACCGTAAATGAGTTTTTGAAAGCTAGGTTTAGAATTTCGGCCTCCTATTTATCATCATCCGTTACATTACCCATATTGTCAGCAAGAGAATGTATCGTGTGTCACCTGCCGTGTGACAGTGTCGTGGTGGCACTTTTCAACAGGACAATGTTTGTGCACACATTGGCACTTGTCTCTGTGAATCGCCTCGGTGATGTTAAGGTGCTCCTGTGGCCAGCAACTTACACAAATCTGTCTCCCGTGGAACGTGTGTAGAACCAGTTAGGACGTTGTCCGCATCCCAGTGCAGGTATGAAGAATTTCAAGGTCCAGTTACAACGATCGTGGATCATATTGTCTCAGGAGAGGGTACAGCAGGTTTATGAAGCCCTTCCCAACCGACTCAGCGCACGCATTCATCACAGACGAGGCGCAACGTCTACATCTACATCTACGTCTACGTCTTTGCAAATCACGCTTAAGTACCTGGCAGAGGGTTCATCGAACAACATTTACAACAATTCTCTATTATTCCATACTCGGAAAAAAAACGAACACCTATATCTTTCTGTGCGAACTCTGATTTCCCTTATTTTATATTCATCATCGATTTTCCCTGTGTAGGTCGGCGTCAATAAAATACGAGGGTAAGTCTATTATGCGCAATTTAGGTATATTTTTGTATATTTTGGTAGTACTGTCGTTTTACGTTGATGACGCATGCTTTGTTTGTTTGTTGTTATATCTTTGCAATTTTCAGGCTGCTAGGTTAGTTTCGTTATGGCTGCCGTGTTAATCATGGCTGCTCCGCTGTCTGTTTGCACCGAAGAACAGCATAATTCAGTGATCCGTTTTTTTTGTGGTCGGAAAGCGTGTGGTGCTACAGAAGAATGCTGAAGATTAGATGGGTAGATCATATAACTAATGAGGAGGTATTGAATAGAATTGGGGAGAAGAGAAGTTTGTGGCACAACTTGACTACAAGAAGGGATCGCTTGGTAGGACACATTCTGAGACATCAAGGGATCACAAATTTAGTATTGGAGGGCAGCGTGGAGGGTAAAAATCATAGAGGGAGACCAAGAGATGAATACAGTAAGCAGATTCAGAAGGATGTAGGTTGCAGTAGGTACTGGGAGATGAAGAAGCTTGCACAGGATAGAGTAGCATGGAGAGCTGCATCAAACCAATCTCTGGACTGAAGACCACAGCAACTATTCTTTTCTTGTCCAAACTATTTATCGCCCATGTTTCACTTCCATACATGGCTACACTCCAAACAAATACTTTTAGAAACGACTTCCTGACTTTTAAATCTATACTCGATGTTAACAAATTTCTCTTCTTCAGAAACGCTTTCCTCGCCATTGCCAGTCTACATTTTATATCCTCTCTACTTCGACCATCATCAGTTATTTTTCTCCCCAAATAGCAAAACTCCTTTACTACTTTAAGTGTCTCATTTCCTAATCTAACTCTCTTTGCAATGACTCATCTTAAAATTTTGTAGAGTGAATGTCTGTGGTAAAGGATAAATTATTTAAAAGTTATGAATGAGTTACCGGAAATATAACCTTGCTTCCTCTTGTGAGCGAACCTCAAACGCTACAGCAGGTGCCAGAGAAAATATGGTTATAGTACAAAAGAAAACTAAGATGACTATGAATCTATGTGTTAACAATTTTGTTGTATATCCCTATAGTAACGCGTCCTTCAGTTTTACAGTGTGAATGACCGTACGAGAGCACAAATTTCTTGAAAGTGAAAAGTTAGGTCTGAAACTGTGGCTGTGTTTGTTTTGTCTTGTGAGTGGTTTGCGATCGGCTTCTGTATTTATCAGTGCAGATATGGCTGTAATAGAGCGCAGCATCTTATCAGGATGCAGAATGTTATCTTGGACGGAGAGTCATCGATACAAGTAGAGATAACTTCAGGTATGCCGCAGCGATCTGCGTTGGATCGATACTGCTCATGTTGTTACTGACTTGCTGGAAGGTCGCAAGAGCGACATCAGACTTTTTACAGATGATGGAGTTATTTATAATAAAGTAGCGTCTGGAAAAAGCTGCCCAAGTATTCCGTCTGATTTTGATAAGATTTCGAAGTGGCGGACTGCATTAAATGTTCAGAAAAGTAAAAATATATATTTAACAGAATTCAATAAGTCGTAGCGTATGACTAGAACTTTGGGGAATCACAACTGGAAACAGTCAACTCATGCAAAGAACTTTTAGGGATATGAAATGGAATGGTTACGAAAGCTGATTTGGTGGAAGACAGGTTCAGTGGCATGACGCAGCCGTTCTACAAAGCAAACTGCTTGCTAATCACATGTGCGTCCAATCTTAGAATGTTGCGCAACTGGGTCACACAAATGCCAGATAGGTCTCAAATGTGGTTCTGAACTGGCAGATGTTTGAAGATACGTGCAAATTGTCCCACGAAAGCATACGTAGAAAATTTCAAGAACCAGTAGCAGTTTGAAGACCGACCTCGGCTAATTACAGCAGTCATTCTTCTCAGACCCCATACACAGTTGAAGCATTTCCTAGTATTCTCTGCCATGCCAATCACTGTAGTTTGCGAAGTATAAATGTACATGTAAACTCAGTTATATATACAGATGTAAATGTATACCCAGATGGAGGTGTAAATGTAGATTTAGATCTAGAAGGACATACAGATGTAGATGCAGATGTAGTTTTATATGCAGGGTGGTCCATTGATCGTGACCAGGCCAAATATCTCACGAAATAAGCGTCAAACAAAGAATGAAACTTGTCTAGCTTGAAGGGGGAAATCACATGGCGCTATGGATGGCCAGCTAGATGGCGCTGCCATAGGTCAAACGGGTATCAGCTGCGTTTTTTCTAAAATAGGAACCCCCATTTTTTATTACATATTTGTGTAGGAAATATCAGTGTTTTCGTTGGGCCACTATTTACGCATTGTGATAGATGGCGCTGCAATAGTCACAAACATGTGGCTCACAATTTTAGACGAACAGTTGGTAACAGGTAGGTTTTTTAAATTAAAATACAGAACGTAGGTACGTTTGAACATTTTATTTCGATTACTCCCATGTGATACATGTACCTTTGTGAACTTGTCATTTCTCAGAAGGCAGGCTGTTACAGCATGATTACCTGTAAATACTACATTAATTCAGTAAATGATCAAAATGATGTCCGCCAACCTCAAATGCGTTTGGCAATACATGTAACGACATTCCTCTCAACAGCGAGTAGTTCGCCTTCCGTAATGTTTGCACATGCATTGACAATGCGCTGACGCATGTTGTCAGGCGTTGTCGGTGGATCACGTTAGCAAATACCCTACAACTTTCCCCACAGAAAGAAATCCATGGACGTCAGATCCGGTGAACGTGCGGGCCACGGTTTGGTGCTTCGACAGACCAATCCACCTGTCATGAAATATGCTATTCAATACTGCTTCAACCTCACGCGAGCTATGTGCCGGACATCAATCATGTTGGAAGTACATCGCCATTCTGTCATGCAGTGAAACATCTTGTAGTAACATCGTTTGAACATTATGCAGGAAATCAGCATACACTGCACCATTTAGATTGCCATCGATAAAATGGGGGCCAATTATCGTTCCTCCCATAATGCCGCACCATACATTAACCCGCCAAGGTCGCTGATGCCATCGTGGATTTTCCGTTGCCCAATAGTGCATATTATGCTCGTTTACTTTACCGCTGTTTGTGAATGACGCTTCGTCGCTAAATAGAACGCGTGTAAAAAATCTGTCATCGTCCCGTAATTTCTCTTGTGCCTAGAGGCAGAAATGTACACGACGTTCAAAGTCGTCGCCATGCAATTCTTGGTGCATAGGGAATATGGTACGGGTGCAATCGATGTTGATGTAACATTCTTAACGCCGACGTTTTCGAGATTCCAGATTCTCGCGCAATCTGTCTGCTATTGATGTGCGGATTAGCCGCGACAGCAGCTGAAACAGCTACTTGGGCATCATCATTTGTTGCAGGTCGTAGTTGACGTTTCACATCTGGCTGAACACTTTCTGTTTCTTTAAATAACGTAACTATCCGGCGAACGGTCTGGGCACTTGTATGATGTCGTCCAGGATACCGAGCAGAATACAAAGCACACGCCCGTTGGGCATTTTGACTGGAATAGCCATACATCAACACGACATCGAACTTTTCCGCAATTGGTAAACGTTCCACTTTAACACTGGTAATGCATCACGAAGCAAATATCGTACGCACTGGCGGAATGTTACGTGATACCACGTACTTATACATTTGTGACTATTACAGAGCCATCTATCACAAAGCGAAAAAAGAGGTCCAACTAACATTCATATTTCTTTACGTACTAGACGAACATGTGATAAAAGATGGGGGTTCCTATTAAAAAAAGAAAAAAACGCAGTTGATATCCGTTTGAACTATGGCATCCCCATCTAGCGGGCCAACCATAGCACCATCTTGTTTCCCCCTTCAAGCTAGACGAATTTCGTTCTTTTGTAGATATTTGGCCCGATCAGTATCAATAGACTGCCCTGTATATGTAGATGGAGGTGTAGGTGTAGATGTACGTATAGATGTTGATTTACTGTAGATGTAGGTGTGGTTGTGGGTGTAGCTGTACTTGTAGAGGGAGAGGCAGATGTAGATGTAGATGCAGATACAAATACAGATATATATGTACATGTAGTTGTATAAGGAGCAAGCAAAAAGTTTCCTTTCACCGATCATACAGTACATAATTAGTAAAACAATCACGCAAAAACACCGCGAGCGCTGAGGTAATGATCCCACTGATGTAGTAGGTAGCAGATACGTGTTATGTAGAACGCCATAGTTTGAAGTCCGTAAATGGCTGCTGCGCACTCTAGTCTGACAAGAATCGTCGAGGCTGAGAGGCCTCTTTCGAGGGACCGAAGGCGTCATAACCATACAGGGTGACATCAGGACTATGGGTTGGGTGCTCGAGTGCCACCCACTTGAGTCGGCGTAATTTCTGTCTGTCGACGTTTATGGCATGGGAGTCCGCCTGCTTGGCTGGGTAGTGACGTGCTCGCCTCCCGTGCAAGCGGACCCGGGTTCAATTCCCAGACAGGCTGGAGATTTTCTGCACTCGAGGACTCGATGCTGTGTCGTCCTCATCACCACTACAGCCTCCTCGCCAGCGCCACCCAAGTGCGGGGCCTGCCGGCCGGCAACAGCGTATACTCACTTCATTTCATTGTGACGTGGGAACATGCATTACCATGAAGCAGCACCGTCATCATTTCACAACAGCGTATTCTGACGCACATGCTGCCCTATAGACATCCTTCATTCAGTGACACGTGTCTACTGCACTTTATCCTACAGCAGCCAAGAAAAGAATAACTGTATATTGGTCCCGCCTGCATACATTTCGTAATAATGTCGCCAGAGTTCACGTTTCTGCATTTACTGCATTGCACGTCAGAAGGACAGGGATGTCGCACTAATACCTTGTCTACCCGTTACGGTCGTTATTCTCCCACATCAGAGTTGCTGCAGCAATGCCTTCAAATGGATACTTTTTCATCACCCCTTATACACACATCAAAAAGTTTTGCGTCACCTCCATTCCGAGAGTTTTGCAACCCGTACAGAAGACTGGAACAGACATAACAATCATTTCCACCCGTTTTTATTGCTCATGTAAACCACACACTGCATGTTGTTGCACCATACAGCGAGACCTTCAGAGATAGTGGTCCAGATTGCTGTACTCACCGGTACCTCTAATACCCGGTAGCACGTCGTCTTCCATTGATGCTTGCCTGTATTTGTTGTCGCATACTATACACAGATTCAGCACGCCACTGCTGGTCCAGATTGTCTCACACCTCAACGGCCATTCGGCTAGGTGCTTCAAGTGACTGGTGGGTCACGTCGCCCATAAACAGCCCTTTTCAATCCAACCCAGGCATGTTTGATAGGGTTCATGTCTGGACAACATGCTGGCCCTTCTACTCGAGCAATGTCGTTATGCTCAAGGAAGTCATTCACAAGATGTGCACGACAGAAGCGCGAATTGCCGTCCCTGAAGACGAATGCCTCGCCAATATGCTGCCGATATCAGTCAGAAGATGGGGTTCACGTATCGTACAGCCATTACGGCGCCTTCCGTGACCACCAGCTTCGTACGTCGGCACCACATTATGCCACACCAAACCAATAGGGAACCTCCATCTTGCTAGACTCGCTGGACGGTGTGTCTATGGCATTCAGCCCGACCGGGTTGCCTCTAAACACCTCTCACACGATTGTCCAGTTGAAGGCATATGCAGCACTCATCGGTGAAGAGAACGTGATGCCAATCCTGAGCGGTCGATTCGTCATGTTGTTGGGCCCATCTGCACTCCACTGCACGGTGTCGTGGTTGCAAAGATCGACCTCGCAATGGACGTCGGGAGTGACATTGCGCATCATGCAGCCTACTGCGCTCAGTTTGAGCCGTAACATGTCCTGTGGCTGCACGAAAAGCATTATTCAATACGGTAGCGTTGCAGTCAGGTTTCCTCCAGGCCATAACCAAAACTGGCTCTGAGCACTACGCGACTTCACTTTTGAGGTCATCAGACGCCTAGAACTAATTAAACCTAACCTAAGGACATCACACACATCCATGCCCGAGGCAGGATTCGAACCTGTGACTGTAGCGGTCACGCGGTTCCAGACTGAAGCGTCTACAACCGTACGGCCACACCGCGAGCCATAATCCGTAGGTAGCACACGTCCACTACAGTACTAGCGCTTGGGTGGCCTGAGCGAGGCATGTCATCGACAGCTCGTGTCTCTCTGTACCTCTTCAATGGCCGAAGAGGTTCACTCCGAGACGCCTGGACACTTCCCTTGTTAAGAGCCCTTCCCGGCACAAAGAAACAATGCGGACGCAATCGAACCGCAGGAATGAACTACATGCTGTGTACCTCCTTCTTAATGGAATGACTGGAAATGATCTGATATTGGACCCCCCTCTGTCTAATAGGCGCTACTCATGCATGCTTGTTTACATCTTTGGGCAGGTTTAGTGACATCTCTGAACAGTCAATAGGACTGTGTCTGTGATACAGAATCTACAGTCATCGTGTATCTTCAAGATCTCTGGGAGCTGGGGTGATGCAGAACTTCTTTGATGTGTGTATATGTAGACTGTTCTAAGCAAAGAAAATAGCAGAAAGGTGGGAGGAGTATATAGAGGGTCTATACAAGGGCGATGGACTTGAGGACAATATTATGGAAATGGAAGAGGATGTAGATGAAGATGAAATGGGAGATACGATACTGCGTGAAGAGTTTGGCAGAGCACTGAAAGACCTGAGTCGAAACAAGCCTCCGGGAGTAGACAACGTTCCATTGGAACTACTGACGGACTTGGGAGAGCCAGTCCTGACAAAACTCTACCATCTGGTGAGCAAGATGTACGAGACAGGCGAAATACCCTCAGACTTCAAGAAGAATATCCCAAAGAAAGCAGCTGTTGACAGATGTGAAAATTACCGAACTATCAGTTTAATAAGTCACAGCTGCAAAATACTAACGCGAATTCTTTACAAGCGAATGGAAAAACTGGTAGAAGCCGACCTCGGCGAACATCAATTTGGATTCCGCAGAAATGTTGGAACACGTGAGGCAATACTGACCCTATGACTTATCTTAGAAAATAGATCAAGGAAAGGCAAACCTACAATTCTAGGATTTGTAGACTTAGAGAAAGCTTTTAACAATGTTGACTGGAATACTCTCTTTCAACTTCTAAAGGAGGCAGGGGTAAAATACAGGGAGCGAAAGGCTATTTACATTTTGTACAGAAGTCAGATGGCAGTTATAAGAGTCAAGGAGCACGAAAGGGAAGCAGCGGTTGGGAAGGGAGTGAGACAGGGTTGTAGCCTCTCCCCTATGTTATTCAATCTGTATATTGAGCAACCAGTAAAGGAAACAAAAGAAAAGTTCAGAGTAGGTAGTAAAGTGCATGGAGAAGAAATGAAAACTTTGAGGTTCGCCGATGACATTGTAATTCTGTCAGAGACGGCAAAGGAGTTGGAAGAGCAGTTGAACGGAATGGACAGTGTCTCGAAAGGAGGATATAAGATGAACATCAACAAAGGCAAAACGGGGATAATGTAATGTAGTTTAATAAAGTCGGGTGATGCTGAGGGAATTAGATTAGGAAATGAGACACTTATAGTAGTAAAGGAGTTATGCTATTTGGGGAGCAAAATAGCTCGTGATAGTCAAAGTAGAGAGTATATGAAATGTAGACAGACAATTGCAAGGAAAGCGTTTCTGAAGAAGAGAAATTTGTTAACATCGAGTACAGATTTAAGTGTCAGGAAGTCGTTTCTGAAAGGATTTGTATGGAGTGTAGCCAAGTATGGAAGTGAAACATGGACGATAAATAGTTTGGACGAGAAGAGAATAGAAGCTTTCGAAAGGTGATGCTACAGAAGAATGTTGAAGATTAGATGGATAGATCAGATAACTAATGAGGAGGTATTGAATAGAATTGGGGAGAACAGGAGTTTGTGGCACAACTTGACCAGAAGAAGGGATCGGTTGGTAGGACATGTTCTGAGGCATCAAGGGATCACAAATTTAGCATTGGAGTGCAGCGTGGAGGGTAAAAATCGTAGAGGGAGACCAAGAGATGAATACACTAAGCAGATTCAGGAGGATGTAGGTTGCAGTAAGTACTGGGAGATGAAGAAGCTTGCACAAGATAGATTAGCATGGAGAGCTGCACCAAACCAGTCTGAGGACAACAACAACATATGCAGATACATATAGAGATGTACAAGACGTACAACCGTAAATGCAGATGTAGATGTAGGAAGTAGAGCAACTGAGTTACAAGTAAGCCAGACAGACCAGACGTGGAGAGGACAGGCGAGCACGCTGCGGTACCTGGATTCCTGGTGCAGGTCCGCGAGCAGGCGGTGGATCTCTATCACCTCGCAGGGGCTGTTGAGCACGGCATCCGCCCAGCCCTGCGAGGCCATCACCCGGTGGCTGTGTTCGCGGATGAAGGCGACCGCCGACTCTACGAGGCCGGGACAGGAGTGCCTCACAGCCAGCACGGCTGCGGCCGCGGCGTTGTGCACGTCGAGCTGCGCGACCAGCTGCTGCTCGCACCGGCCCTTCAGGGCGGTCAGGCCGTACTTGTCGGCGGCGGTGAGGAGCTGGGGCGCGACGCCAGCCAGCTGCGGAGCCTCGCCCGTGTAGCAGTAGACGAGCAGCTGCCGCAGCACCGGCCCCTCCACGTCCCGGATGACCACCTTGCCCCTCCGGGCCTCCGCCGTGTCGTGGCGGAACGTGGCGGCGAACACGGGGCTCCTGGCCCCCAGCACGGCCCTGTGCGCCGCCAGCCGGGTCTCGCCCGCCACGAGCGTCACCACAGCGCCCTCTCCGGCGTCCAGCAGGGCGCCCAGATCCGCGACCGTCGCCTCCAGACCCTCGTTTACTGCCGACATGACTGACGGACCTGGAACACGGGCACCACTCGGTCCCGACACGGCGGGGCAAATGTGTTGCGTGTTGGGCTGCACGGGAATGTGAGGTCAGGTATGCTTATTGCCACTGCACGCGAACGTCCATGTCGACCATTTGGGAAGGTCACCGTGTGGTGCAGCGAGTGCCTCGGGACCCCTTCACATCTGCACGTGCCGTCCTAGAGCGAGTAATGGATTCGCTGCAATATCTACATCTACATCTACATGACTACTCTGCAATTCATATTTCAGTGCTTGGCAGACGGTTCATCGAACCACAATTGTACTATCTCTCTATCATTCCATTCCCGAACAGCGCGCGGGAAAAACGAACACCTAAACCTTTCTGGCCGAACTCTGATTTCTCTTATTTTATTTTGATGATCATTCCTACCTATGTAGGTTGGGCTCAACAAAATACATCCGCATTCGGAAGAGAAAGTTGGTGACTGAAATTTCGAAAATAGGTCTCGCCGCGACGAAAAACGTCTTTGCTTTAATGACTTCCGTCCCAACTCGCGTATCATATCTGCCACACTCTCTTCCCTATTACGTGATAGTACAAAACGAGCTGCCCTTTTTTGCACCCTTTCGATGTTCTCCGTCAATCCCACCTGGTAAGGGTCCCACACCGCGCAGCAATTTCCTAACACAGGACGAAAGAGTGTAGCGTAAGCTGTCTCTTTAGTGGACTTGTTGCATCTTCTAAGTGTCCTGCCAATGAAACTCAACCTTTGGCTCGCCTTCCCCACAATATTATCTATGTGTTCTTTCCAACTGAAGTTGTTCGTAATTTTAACACCCAGGTACTTAGTTGAACTGACAGCCTTGAGAATTGTACTATTTATCGAGTAATCGAATTCCAACGGATTTCTTTTGGAATTCATGTGGATCACCTCACACTTTTCGTTATTTAGCGTCAACTGCCACCTGCCACACCGTACAGCAGTCTTTTCTAAATCGCTTTGCAACTGATACTGGTCTTCAGATGACCTTACTAGATGGTAAATTACAGCATCATCTGCGAACAACCTAAGAGAACTACTCAAATTGTCACCCAGGTCATTTATATAGATCAGGAACAGCAGAGGTCCCAGGACGCTTCCCTGGGGAACACCTGATATCACTTCAGTTTTGCTCGACGATTTGCCGTCTATTACTACGAACTGCGACCTTCCTGACAAGAAATCACGAATCCAGTCGCACAACTGAGACGATACCCCATAGGCCCGCAGCTTGATTAGAAGTCGCTTGTGAGGAACGGTGTCAAAAGCTTTCCGGAAATCTAGAAATACGGAATCAACTTGAAACTCCCTGTCGATAGCGGCCATTACTTCGTGCGAATAAACAGCTAGCTGCGTTGCACAAGAACGATGTTTTCTGAAACCGTGCTGGTTACGTGTCAATAGATCGTTCCCTTCGAGGTGATTCATAATGTTTGAATACAGTATACGCTCCAAAATCCTACTGCAAACCGACGTCAATGATATATTCTATGTCACATATATTCTATGTCACCGTGCACCGTTGACCAAAGGCTAGCATGCCGCCGCATTGTGTTCAGAGAATAACTGCGATTTTTGACTACTCTGTACGACCGTTGTCAGTGAGCGTGGCAGTGACTTCTTGAGAGGTCCGGAGCTTCCACTGGTTTGAAGAGACACAGAGGTGTTACTCTTGGCTTCATGGTGTGGGGAGTGGCGAGTTATGTCTCCAGGCTGTGTTCTGTAGTGAGAAAGGGATCTCTGGCAGCAGAGCGATACGTCACAGACATCCTGTGTTCACATCCATTAGCTACCATGTGACAGCATTGTGGTGCCATTTTCAACAGAACAGTGATTGTCCACATGCGACGCTTGTCTCAATATCCCATCTCCGTGATGCTGAGGAACACCTGTGGCCAGCAAGTTACCCAAATGTGTCTCCAGTGGAACGTAAGGGGGGTCCGGCCAGGTCTGCTCTGTCCAAGTGACAGTCACTGTGGTCTTGAGGAACAGTTACAGCGGTTGGGGGCCGAGTTGCTTCAGGAGGTGGCACAACAGGTTCATTACACTCTGCCCAGCCGAGTCGGCGCATGCATTCTGGACACAGGGGGTGCAACTTCACACTGTTAAGGGCGGTAGGATGTCAAATGGGCCGTCTGGGAGCAGGAGAGACACCACAGGACATTTTAATTTCCACTGTCTATACTTTTACGAATAAATTCATAAAACTTTGTCAGCATGACCAGGAAGGATTAAGAATTCACGATCGTAGCAGTGGAAGTTCAAAAAATAACAAAATAATTTATTTTAATGTTCATAATTTTTTCACTTCTATTGGCTGCGTTTGTTGCTACAGGTACACGTTTCTTCATAAGTAAGAGAGATTCTTCGATGAATTTTGTACAGCACACAAAACATATTTACAGGTGTATGAAACTCTAGAAATTATTTAATTTATGAAAAAATGAATGTGGTGTTACATTTTAAACTTCATGTTTGGAAAAAAACTCAAATTTTTTAGTTAATTATCTCAATTTTTACCACATTTTTTAATAGATTTGGAAAATTCTAGAGTTTCATACGCCTGTACGTATTGTTTGTATTCTGTGCAAAATTCATCGAAGAATCTCCCTTACTTATGACGAAAAGTGTACATATAGCAACAAATGCAGCCAATGGTAGTGAAAAAAAGGTGAAATACAAATGTCAAAAAATAAATTATTTGAAACTTCCTGGCAGATTAAAACTGTGTGCCCGACCGAGACTCGAACTCGGGACCTTTGCCTTTCGCGGGCAAGTGCTCTACCAACTGAGCTACCGAAGCACGACTCACGTCCGGTACTGACAGCTTTACTTCTGCCAGTACCTCGTCTCCTACCTTCCAAACTTTACAGAAGCTCTTCTGCGAAACTTGCAGAACTAGCACTCCTGAAAGAAAGGATATTGCGGAGACATGGCTTAGTCACAGCCTGGGGGATGTTTCCAGAATGAGATTTTCACTCTGCAGCGGAGAGTGCGCTGATATGAAACTTCCTGGCAGATTAAAACTGTGTGCCCGACCGAGACTCGAACTCGGGACCTTTGCCTTTTGCGGGCAAGTGCTCTACCAACTGAGCTACCGAAGCACGACTCACGTCCGGTACTCACAGTTTCATATCAGCGCACACTCCGCTGCAGAGTGAAAATCTCATTCTGGAAACATCCCCCAGGCTGTGACTAAGCCATGTCTCCGCAATATCCTTTCTTTCAGGAGTGCTAGTTCTGCAAGTTTCGCAGAAGAGCTTCTGTAAAGTTTGGAAGGTAGGAGACGAGGTACTGGCAGAAGTAAAGCTGTCAGTACCGGACGTGAGTCGTGCTTCGGTAGCTCAGTTGGTAGAGAACTTGCCCGCGAAAGGCAAAGGTTCCGAGTTCGAGTCTCGGTCGGGCACACAGTTTTAATCTGCCAGGAAGTTTCATATCAGCGCACACTCCGCTGCAGATTGAAAATCTCATTCTGGAATAAATTATTTTCTTATATTTTTGAACTTCCTCCACTATAAGTGTAAATCCCGAATCCTTTCTGGTCATCCTGACAAAGTTTTATGAAGTTATTTGTAAAAGTACAGACAGTAGAAATTAAGGTGTCCTGTGGTGCCTCTCCTGCTCCAAGCCGGCCCGTTTGACGTCCTACCCCCCTTGATGGACTCACAGAGTCACGTTCTTAGTAAATTTGACTGGATATTGTAATCACTGAGTAACATCATGTACCCTCTCGACCCTTGAAGTTTCATATCGTTTTCTCCTCCGGTTCGTGGGTGCCTCAATTTTTTTCAGGCACTGTATGTAGCTTACAAACTGACTCTTTGCACACAATTTCAATAGAAATTGTATTAAGTATTCCCACAATATGGAATAAGTGAACAAATTAAGATGTCTGCGAATGGAGTTACTAACAGTTCAACCATGTATCTGAAAAATGACTCATCTTAAAAGTTTCCAGAATAATTGACTAAAAAAAGGGTAAACTGTTTGAAAGATAAGAATCAACTCCTGAAAGCGTGGCCCACTTTGGTATTGCGAGTGGTTTGCAAATCGGCTTTTGTAGTTATCGATGATACAGGCGCAGGCAGCATTTATCTGAAGGCAGCATGTTATCCCGGACTGAGAATCACTGACATAAGTGGAAGTAACGTCAGGTGTGCCCCAGGGATCTATTTTGGACCCTTATTGTTGATGTTGAATGTTAATGACGTGCTAGAAAGTAGTAGGAGCGACATCAGACTTCATGCTGGTGATTCAGTTATGTATAACGAAGTACTGTCTGAAAGAAAAGCTGCACAAGTATTCCGTTAGATCTTGATACGACTTCAAAGAAAATTAAAACTGTACATTTCACAGAAAGCAGAAAAAACGTATCCTATGCCTACAACATCAATGAATCACAACTGGAAACGGTCAACAAATACCTGGGTATAATAACTTTTAGGGCAGGCTCCGCTGGCGGTAAGGCAAGTTCATTGGCATGAATCTGGGAAAACTCCTTCATTCCACAAAGGAGGCTCCTTGCCAATCGCTTGCGCGAGGTGGTTGTACGAGTGTTATACTAACACCAAATAAGAGTAACTTTGGTATTGAATTGGCAGACGTTTGAAGATAGTGTGCTTAGAACGTTTCTAAAACTGGTAGTCAGTGGAGAATCTAGAAAGATTCTTCAGCGCCTTACATATTTCTCATCCATGGAATATGAAGACAGATCTAATGTAATTGTAGAGAGACACTTAAACAGCGATGACGCTCATCACCAAGTCAATATCAACACCACGATCATATGTCAGCACCCTTCATCTGGTCTCCATCTGAGATTAATTAATTGGCCTATGGTTTCTTTTATTATTTATTAATTTATATTTCATGGCCTACCTTGGACGGCTCTAGTCAATTATAGAAACGTTTGTTATTCAGTAATGCAATATAGTTCAATAATAATTAAATAAGACAATTCAATAGTGCAGTAGTTACACAGGCATTGTATATGAAGGGGCTTTGTTCTTCTGTCTACCCAATACTTCTTCATTCTTTCACATATCTTCTTTCTTTCTTCGTCTGAGATCACTCTTTCTGTATCCCTTTTATTCATCTTAGTTCGTATCCTGATTTGTGTGTCTTGCAGTATTTTGGTTTTCTCTCTTTTCTTTTCTAGGCCGTCTACTGTAATTTTGAGTCTCTCGTGTCTTTATCTTTTTCTGTGGTCCATTTAATGTTGCTCTTACTATTCTACAGTTCTCCTATTATTCCCTTTCTAATTCCGTTTTCTGGTGTTCTCATCAAATGCCCAAAGAATGAGATACATGTCTTTCTGATCGTGCCCATTGCTGGTTCTATTTTCTTGTACACTGTTTCGTTTGAAGCTGTTCTCCAATGCCCATTTACTTGCTATTGTGCTAATTTTTCTCCTTTCTATCTTTAGTATTTTGTCAATTTCTGCTATATTAGATGTTTTGAAGATGGTTTCATATGCGTAAGTTATTTCTGCTTGAGTAACTGTTTTATAATGTTTTAATTTTCCATCTATGGATAGACTTTTTTTGCTGTATGTTTTTGGTAACGTAATTTGCTTTATTCAATTTTTTGTTCTATTTCGCCATGGTGGTTTCTCACTTAGATTGTAAGTTACGATTTCGCCTAAATATTTGAATTTATGAACAACTTTGATTTCTTGTTCTCCTATTGTAATTTTCTCTGCAAGTGGTGGGTTAGATAGCATAATGACAGTTCTGAGGCCAATGTTCTGTGCTATTTCTTGTAGTAATTTCACTTGTTGCTGGTTTCTTGAACATTGTTGGCTACGAGGGCAAGATCATCAGAAAGCTGCAAGCAGAGCAAACTTTTTTCTTTTTTCGCACTTCCAACTCCTATGTTCTTTGAGTTGTCCTTGTACCATTCTCTCGTTATGTATTTCACGGCACAGTTGAACAGCAATGGTGATAGACAGTTACGTTGCCTCAAGCTTGTTTTTACAAGGAATAGTTCAGAAATTTCTCCTCTAAATTTTACTTTGATTTAGTGTTGGTTAGAGTCAGTCCTATTAATATAATTACTTTTGGACGGCGTCCCAAATTCCTTAAAATTTTTAGTACTGAATTCTATGAAGGCAGTCATATGTCTTCACAAGATCCACAAATGGTATTGCGAAGGATTTTTTCCGTTTCATGTAGTATGCCATAATCAATTTTAAACTAAACATTGCTCCTTTATTACTTTAGCTAACTGTAACTGTGTGACTAGCTGAGATAAATGAATAAAATACAGTCGCCAGATTAATGGTACTCCACGATTCCTCCATTGGAGTAACAGTTCACATTAAACGAAAAAATATTCCCAGAAATTATCTGAGACAAAAGGCATCATTTCAGTCTCACAGGGTTCAGAGTTGGACAGGTAGTAACACATAATCTGTCATTTAGGCTGGCCATGTTTGAAAAATTTGTGAATGCAGGACTCCTGGTAAAACTGACTTTCTTAGTGAGTTTCAATGAGCAACTTATAATGTCAAAAGCGCACAGAATTCTATTGAGCGTGGGACATATCAGAGGAGCAATTGCGCCAATCCTGCTGCCTCCACTGGTTGTGCTATAACGAATCAAAATATTCATATCAGTACAATTCCTTTACTGTATCTAATACCAAATAGCAGCAAATGAAGCAGACAAAAGAGCATACAAACGTCCAAAAAATGATATCGACTCGAAGCGGAAAATGACTAAGCAGGGTTGGCTAAAGGAGAGATGTAGGGATTTAGAAGCATTTTCACTAGGGGACAGATAGATATGACCTACAGGAAAATTAAAGAGGCTTTTGGAGCAATGAGAAGCAGATGTACGAATATCAAGAGCTCAAATGGAAAATCAGTCATAAGCAAATAAGGGAAAGTTGAAAGGTGGAAGGAGTATGTCGAGGGTCTATACAACTCTGAGCCAATATTATAGAAATGCAAGAAGACGTATAGGAAGATCACATGGAAGATATGATACTGTGGCAAGAATTAGACAGACCACTGAAAGACCGAAATCGAAACAAGTCCCCAGGAGTAGACAATATTCTGCTACAGCTATTATGAGAACCAGCCGTGATAAAGCTGCTCCATCTGGTGAGCAAGATGTACGAGCAAGGCGAAATACCCTAAAGAAGAATGTAATAATCCCAATTCCAAAGAAAGCAGTTGATAACAGGTGCAAAAATTGCCGAACTATCAGCTTAATAAGTCACACTTGCAAAGTACCAACACGAATTATCTACAAAAGAATTGAAAAACTGGAGAAGATAGGTTTGGATACCGAGAAAACGCAGGAACACGCGAGGCTGGACGACCATATGACTTATTTTAGAAGATAGGTTAAGACAAGACAAATCTATGTTAATAGAATTTGTAGACTTGGAGAAAGCTTTCGATAATGTTGACTGGAATACTCCGTTTGAAATTCTGAAGGAAACAGGAGTAAAATACAGGGAGCGAAAGGATAGGTACAACTTGTACAGAAGCAGATGGCAGTCAGTCGAGGGATACGAAAGGGAGATAGTGGCTGAGAAGAGTGTGACACAAATCTGTACATTGACCACGCAGTAAATGAAGCCAAAGGAAAATTTAGAGTAGGAATTAAAGTTCAGGGAGCAGAAATAAAAACCTTGAGGTTTGCTGATGACACCGTAATTCTGTCAGACACAGCAAAGGACTTGCAACATCAACGAAAGCTAAACGGGGATAACTGAATGTTGTAGAATTAAATCAGGTGATGCTGAAGCGAGTCACTTAAAGTTGTAGATGTGTTTTGCTATTTGGGCATCAAAATAACTGATGATGGTCGAATTAGGGAGGATATGAAATGCAGACTCACAAGGGGAAAAACGTTTCCGAAGAAAAGAAGTTTGTTAACATCGAATATAAAATTAGTTGTTAGGAAGCCTTTGCTGGAAGTATTTGTATGGAGTGAGTCCATGTATGGAAACGAAATATGGGTGATAGACTGTTTAAAGAAGGAGACAATAGAAACTTTTGAAGTATGGAGCTACAGAATAATTCGGTGGATTGGATGGGTTGGTCGTGTAACTAATGAGGAGGTACTGAACAGAAAAAGAAATTTGAGCCAACTTGACTAAAAGAAGGGATCGGTTGACGTGACACATCCTGAGACATCAAGGGATTACCAGTTTAGTACAAGGAAGAATTTTTTTGGGGGCGCGGGAGGGGAATTAAAAGTCGTAGAGGACGACCAAGAGATGAACACACTAAGAGATTCAGAGGGACGTAGGTTGCAGTCGTTATTCGGAGACGCAGAGGCTTGCACACGATAGAGTAGCATGGAGAGCTGCATCAAACCAGTCTCTGGACTGAAGACCACACCACCACTACCAACAGCAGTCGTTATTCGGAGACGCAGAGGCTTGCACACGATAGAGTAGCATGGAGAGCTGCATCAAACCAGTCTCTGGACTGAAGACCACACCACCACTACCAACAGCAACACCAACATCTAATAAGCGAATAGGTTCTGTGCTCAGGGACTAAATTTTGGTCCAATGTCGACATCGACGGTGTACGATTTATTTTAAATTTATTGTGCCACCCTGATGCTGATTCGCATGCATATCTTTACTGGCAAACATAACATTAAGATATACACAGTTATGTAGCTGAGCAACATGCTCCACAGTTTTGACAGTGTTTATTGCAAATTTTATTTGGCACCATATTAATATGTCTAAAATCTCATCTGTAACATAAACACAATGACTGACAAAGAATGTGAAGCACTCAGAAGACAAATAAGGAGCGAAATGAAACTTAATGGGTTGAGAGGGTATCCAATGCTATTTCAGTGAATACCAAACCGAGTCAAATATACAAAGAATTTTGCAGAACGAACTTACATATAACGTTGCAGCCTCTCTGGCCTGGGTGCATTCACTACTTCGGTTGTGAATGGTGTCATAAAGCTGTTGAATGAAAAATAAAATCGATGATCTGTAGCATGAAAAACAGTTTGGCTTTAGGAAAGGTCAAGGCATCAGAGAGGCAGATCTGACGTCGCAGTTGATACTGGAAGTAAGACTGAAGAAAATTAACAGATGTGTGCCGCCATCTAGCGGGCCAACCATAGCGCCACGTGGTCTCCCCCTTCGAGTTAGACGAGTTTCGTCCTTTGTAGTTTTTTCGTTTGACGCTTATTTCTTGAGATATTGGGCCGGTGACGATCAGCACCCTTTGTAGTAGCGCATGAGGAAAAATGGAGCAATAGTGCATAAAAAGATGCAGCATATCAACAGGCTGTTGTCAGACCGAATGGACAAACAAATTATCAATTCTAAACCTGTAGGAAAGACAGATATAGGTAGACGAAAAAAAGGCGGCTTCTGTTAAGAATTCATTGTTAGCGTAATTCAAGAAGCGAAGGGAAAGAAGCCAGTCTTTTATAAGATTCACTAGCCTGCAGGCGGTGGCGAGGAACCATAGTGCTGTAACGCAGGGAGCAGTTTCTGATGTCTCAAAGTGCAAATCATTGTACTGGAAGTTACAAAGCCTTTCCAGTTGTCTAGAATAGGACCTCACTGTTTGATCCAAGACTGGAAACATTTCCTTATGACTCTGTCACGTACATGTTTCACTCAAATAAGTGTACCCCGTGTAGGTGAATAGCGGCTTTTACAGTGGGTTACAGCTTTTGAGGCAACCTCATTCTATTACCTTAATTATGCCATTGTCACAGAACTGAGAAGTTCTCACTCATTAGGTGGTTCTATGATATACGTTCCAGTCTACGAATATGGTAACCCCCAGATGTGTGTCTACGTATGTTAAGCTGTTTGTTTCGTCTGTACGTGAAGAGACGTACTGACCTCTCTAGTCGCTGGCTCGTTCCTTCCCACACTTCAGTAGAGTAATTTCTTCTGCAAGCGAGTTCAGTTTTCAACAGTAGTGATATTGAATACCACCCATAGTTTTTGGGTTCAGTGTAAGAAAGGCCTAAATTTCTTCTGGCAAACTAATCCGCACTTACATTTCAGCACAATAAGATACCGTTGAAAGAAATTCCTATTTAAACCAAGGGAAATCTTCTCATTGTTGTTTGTTAGTTTCGCCGATGTAATGGGCCCTTTAGTTGATACCCTTACTGTTCGTGTTGTATGGTAATTACCTGGTTAACAACGTTAAACTCATAGTTTTTGGAGGCGATGCAATTACTGTAATCGTTCCGTGCATGATAGTGTACGGTACCATTAAGTTCTAAAAAAATTGTGCGCGAAAATACTATTTTTCAATGGATCTCATCTTGGCTTCTATTGATCACAGCGATAGGAGGTTAAGCGTTTTGAATAGCCCTTGGCCTAGCGGCCATTTATATACCGGGTGATCAAAAAGTCAGTATAAATTTGAAAACTTAATAAACCACGGAATAATGTAGATGGAGGTAAAAATTGACACACATGCTTGGAATGACATGGGTTTTATTAGAACAAAAAAAAAACAAAGTTGACAAAATGTCCGACATATGGCGTCGTTTGGTGATGATCGTGTGCTCAGCCGCCACTTTCGTCATGCTCGGCCTCCCCAGACCGCGGTCCGTGCCATTATTGGCTTTGGGGTTACCTGAAGTCGCAAGTGTATCGTGATCGGCCGACATCTCTAGGGATGCTGAAAGACGACATCCGACGCCAATGCCTCACCATAACTCCGGACATGCTTTACAGTGCTGTTCACAACATTATTCCTCGACTACAGCTATTGTTGAGGAATGATGGTGGACATATTGAGCATTTCCTGTAAAGAACATCATCTTTGCTTTGTCTTACTTTGTTATCCTAATTATTGCTATTCTGATCAGATGAAGCGCCATCTGTTGGACATTTTTTGATCTTTTGTATGTTTTGGTTCTAATAAAACCCCATGTCATTCGAAGCATGCGTGTCAATTTGTACCTCTCTATCTACATTATTCCGTGATTTATTCAGTTTTCAAATTTACTCTGGCTTTTTGATCACCTGGTACCTATCGGAAGTACGGGAATCCTGCAGCTATCCTACAGTGTAGTGTGAAAATTAAAAAAATTACACGCTTCCCCTGGCCGAGGCAAGTTGAGCGAATAGATCGGTCAGTTTTCATTAGCTGTGGTGAGCCTTCGGCGGCTTGTAGAAGCAGTGCTTGTTCAGGGACGGTTCCTCGCAAATCCCCAAAAAATCGTGATTTTTGGGCATGGAATATATAAATTGTGGAGATGAGCACATTTAAAAATTCTGTTCATGGTAAATCATCGAAATTTTTACCATAAGATTGTAAGAGGTATATGACTAAGGAATTTATTGCTAGTGCACTCGAGCAGATGTAATTTCGATGGATTGCTCACGCGGTGCCTGCTATATGTAAGTTATAAGAGAATCTCAGACCAGAGAGCAGTGCTGTATGCATTAGGAACTGTGTGGCAGTAGGAGTAATTAGTAGCTAACAGTCTGGTGTCTCGTGTATGTGGAGTTAGCTGGGTCGGTCGTGGGGAACGATGGCGGAGCCTGAGTTTTGTAGTATAAGGTAAAAGCAGCCTCGCGCATATGCACTATTGGTATATCAAGTCCCATGTAAATGTTTTAAAAAAATTTCTTAATAATAATCTTTCTTACAAAAAGTAACTTTGGCAATCATTCATCTCAATGTAAAGAATTTACTAATTTCTCCAATCCATGGTCATCCCGATTATTGAAAAGAAAAATCAGTTGTTTCTTTTTATAAATGACAAATGTATCGGCCAGCAGTGCAGTGGGCTGTGCCAGAAAAATTTCTTATAGGAGCAGACATATATGCGTCATCCGGCGACTTTATTGAGGTAAGATGTTTCAATTTATTCAGAATGAATTTTCAGGGCCTTGACGTAGCACTGCTGACGTCCAGATTTACCAGTTTAGATTCACAGTCAATTCTTTATTGAAAGGTTATAAGTGAGCCACAATTTTATTGAGAGATTAGTCACATTGTACCATTGGTAGGTTGCGGAATTTATGTGTTGTGAGGTTATACTAAATGTCAATGCTATATATATATATATATATATATATATATATATATATATATATATATATATATTTATCTGTTGGACTTCTTAAGACGATACTCTCAGTGAACTTCGAAACTTTTCTCGATAACATTGTGCTTTATCGCGAACCACAAAGCTGGTTTTCAGGCGTTCTTGCAGCGTGGAACGCAACTTTCTAAACAACAAATCACAGAAAATGGCTCAAATTTTAAATGTACATTCATCACATATTCATCTAGATGTTACCATTTTGCCTTTTCCGAAAATATCTATCAGTTATCAAGATAGGTCGAAAAAACCACGATTTTTGGGTAGCAGAGGTACCAACTGTTGCGCCAGCCATTTCTATAGAACTCAGTACATTGTCCTCGATGGTGAGTATTCATCGCAGGTGAGGGTATCATCTGGAGTACCCCAGGAAAGTGTGGCAGGTCCGCTGTTGTTTTCTGTCTTCATAAATGATCTTTTGGATAGGGTGGATAGCAATGTGCGGCTGTTTGCTGATGATGCTGTGATGTACGGGAAGGTGTCGTAGTTGAGTGATTGTAGGAGGATACAAGATGACTTGGACAGGATTTGTGGTTGGTGTAAAGAATGGCAGCTAACTCTAAATATAGATAAATGTAAATTAAAGCAGATGAATAGGAAAAAGAATCCCGTAATATTTGAATACTGCATTAGTAGTGTAGCGCTTGACACAGTCACGTCGATTAAATATTTGGGGGTAACATTGCAGAGCGATATGAAGTGGGACAAGCATGTAATGGCAGTTGTGGGGCAGGCGGATAGTTGTCTTTGGTTCATTGGTAGGATTTTGGGAATATGTGGTTCATCTGTAAAGGAGACCACTTATAAAGCACTAATTCGACCCATTCTTGACTACTGCTCGAGCGTTTGGGATCCCTATCAGGTCGGATTGAGGGAGGACATAGAAGCAGTTCAGAGGCGGGCTGCTAGATTTGTTACTGGTAGGTTTGATCATCATGTGAGTGTTACGGAAATGCTTCAGGAACTCGGGTGGGAGTCTCTAGAGGAAAGGAGGCATTTTTTTCGTGAATCGCTACTGAGGAAATTTAGAGAACCACCATTTGAGGCTGACTGCAGTACATTTTTACTGCCGCCAACTTATATTTCGCGGAAAGACCACAAAGATGAGATAAGAGAGATTAGGGCTCGTACAGAGACATATAGGCAGTCATTTTTCCCTCGTTCTGTTTGAGAGTGGAACAGGGAGAGAAGATACTAGTTGTGGTACGAGGTACCCTCCACCACGCACCGTATGGTGAATTGTGGAGTGTGTATGTAGATGTAGATGTAGATATAACTTCTGTTCACGGCACATTGGTGAAATATTTATCATGTGCTCATACGATGATGTTATCGGGGAACCTTGAAATTTTTTCGTTATCACTATCCGTTACCGATATCAAGAGATTCAAGTGTTTGCATGCAGAATATGCAGGTAATGTCTGCCCTGAGGTGTAAATGTAGTTTTAACTGATGTAGCGAACACACGGTAAGGGTTCTAGGGTCATCGAAAGTGTTCTGAGGTCACAAAACCACGTTTTTCGTCGACATTTTTTCGCCAATAAAGCTGCGTGACGCGCAGCCTGTATAATGGACAATCCATACCTTTACAAATTTGCCCAAAGTGATACCACAGTGCCCAAAAATGAGCTAAAAAGGTCTTAACATGTCTGGAAAGAACTGCAAATCACTGACAAAAATTATCTGAAACTGGAGAGACTGCAAATTCAGTGAAATATTCCTATTAATATTTTTATCCTTTTAAGATATAAATCACAAGCAAGTAAATTGCGATGGGTAAGCAAAGTGTCTAGAAAATAACCTAAGGCAAACTGTTTTGTATTAACCTTATGTTACGCTTACGTATTTGTTGTTTATATGCATCAAAGTATATAAATATGTCTAAGTATATAAAGAAATTGTCAAAATTTTACTGAGCTGTAAAATTCGTTTTAAAGCAACACATCCTGCTGTTGCGCGGAAAAGAAGGGGAAAAGCGGAAAACTGCTCCTATGGAAGCCTAAAAAAAGGCAAATATATTCCTATTCCAAACACTCTGACAGAAGAGGGGGCAACCTGCTGGCTGAATCCTCATTCTGCCTTGCCCACCAAAACTTTTGACATGTGAACATACTCGTTTTTGTGCTGAAAGAGAGTAACACAAAGACAACGGTTGTGGGAGAGAGGGAAGACAGTGACAATGAGCGAGAAAGAGAGAGGAGACAGTGATGGTCAGCGAGAGAGAGAAACTGGCATTGAAACAAAAGCAGAGGTGGAAAACAGTGCGATCCAAAGAGAGATAGTGATGGTTAGTGAGAGTGAGAGACAGCGGCAGTAAAAAAGAAAGAGGGATGGATGGAAAGAGAAGCAGTGGGAGCAGGAGAGAGGAGACACTGGGGATTAACAACACAGATAAGTGGAGACCATCCACAGGTCTGGAGATCTGTACTCTCCCAGACTGGCGAATTTTAACGCATAGGTATAGGGGAGATCGCATTTTGCACCGAAATTTTACACCTGTGGGCATAGGGGAAAAAATAAGTTGGATCCACAGAATATTTTAAGCGGTGAAGTATCGATGAGATGGTGGCAGTGGGAAAAAGGAAGTATTCCTTTCCTGGTTCTTGTCAATCGTTTCCTAACGCTCCATCTGATACCCTCTACAATCTCCGGTTCTTTCAGTTTATACAGGTGCCAACTCCTTCAATTCCCACCCTTCGCAGTTTCTTCAGTTCATAACCAATAAATTGTGGTCAGAGGCCACATCTGCCCCTGAAAATGTCTTACACCTTAAAATCTGCGACCTAAATCTCTCTCTAATAATTATATAATCAATCTCAAATCTTCCAGGATCTCCAGTTTTCTTCGACGTATGCAACCTTCTCTCGTGATTCTTAAGCCAAGTGTTAGCTATGATTAAATTATGTTCCATTCAAAATTCTGCGAGACAACTTCCTCTTTCACTCCTTTTCCCCCAGGCCGTACTCACCTACTACTTTCCTTCGCTTCGTTTTCCTACTACGGAGTTCCACTCCCCCATGACTATTAAATTTTCGGCTTCCTTAACTATCTGAATAATTTCTTTATCTCAACACACATTTGCTCAATCTCCTCCTCATCTACGGAGCTAGTTGGCATATAAACCTGTACTACTGTGGTGGGTATGGGCTTCGTGTCTATCTTGGCTACAATAATGTGTTTGTTATGCTACTCATAATATCTTACCAGTGCTCCTATTTTTTACTCATTATTAAACCTACTCCTGCATTACCCCTATTTGATTTTGTATTTATAACCCTGCATTCACCTGATCAGGAATCCTGTTCCTGCTGCCACTGAACTTCACAAATTCTCACTATATCTAACTTTAACCTATTCATTTAAGTTTTAAAATTTTCGAACCTATCTGGCCTATTAGGGGATATGACATTCCACACTCTGATTCGTAGAACGCCAGTTTTGTTTCTCCTGATAACAACGTCCTCATAAGTAGTCCCCGCCCAGAGATCCAATTAAGGGAACTATTGTATCTCCAGAACATTTTACTCAAGAGGCTGCCATCATCATTTAACGATACAATAAAGCTGCTTGTCCTGCTGTAGTTTTCATTCCTTTCAGCCTTTCGCAGTACCAGCACAGCAAGGCCGTTTTGGTTAGTGTTACAAGGGGCAGATCAGACAATCATCCAGACTGTTGCCCCTGAAACTACTGAAAAGGCTGCTGCCCCTCTTCAGGAACCACACGTTTGTCTGGCCTCTCAACAGACACCCCTCCATTGTAGTTGCACCTATGGTACAGTTACCATCTGTATTACTGAGGCACGCAAGCCTCCCCAGCAAGAGCATGGTCCGTGGTTCATGGGGGAGAAAAAACTTAGACACTGCGAGGGTCTTGTCATTTCATATCCTGCCAAATTGTTGCATCTGAGTATTTGTATAATTTGAATGATTCCAGGTGCGACTCAATGACGTTGTAGTCTTAGGAGACAACTTTTCAGTTCTTTATGAAATGCACAACTTTACGTTTCTGTATGATCAAAGTTAGTTAGCAAAGTTTGCACCACTTTAAAATCTTATTCAGATATAACTGAATTTTCTACATCTTTCTTCAGATGGTATTTCACCAGCGGAGAAATGCTCCTGTCGGAGCACAAACAGGCAAATATGTACCTCTTTAAAAGAAGCTGACAGAAAAGCAAGAAACAAGCTCCCTCGATCCCCGCTGCTCCCTCACCAAACACATTCTCACTCATTTGAAACTGAACATTATAAATCGTTCTACCCAGTCTCTCATAGTTAAGCGTTCATACTCAGCATCTCCCCCTGATTGACATTGTCCAAATATGTCTCTCTTGCACTGTCTGCTTTTTCTCCCATTAATTCACAGTATACTCCATGGCCGCAATCTCCTCTCTCATTTACACTGTCTCCTTTCGTCCTATTTTCCCACTGCGGCCATCTCCTCGAAACTTCACCGCTTAAAATATTCTGTGGATCCAACTTATTTCTGCCCCTATGCCCTAAAAATGGGTAGATTTGAGAGATGAAATAGTGAAGAGAGCAGAGGATCAAGCAGGTAAAAAGACGCAAGCCAGTAGCAATCCTTGGGTAACAAGAGATATTGAATTTAATCGATGAAAGAACAAAATATAAAAATGCATTAAATGAATCATGCGAGAGGGAATACAAACGCCCAAAAAATGAGATCGGTAGGAAGTGAAAAATGGCTAAGCAGAAATGGCTAGAAGACAAATGTAAGAATCTAGAAGTATGTATCACCAGAGGTAAGATACGTGCTCCCTACAGAAAAAAGAGCCCATGTGTGAATATCAAGAGCTCAGATGGAAAACCAGTCCTATTCAAAGAAGGGAAACCAGATAGGTGGAAGGGGTATATAGAGGGTATATACGAGGGAGATGTACCTGAGATATTATGGAAATGAAAGAGGATGTAGAGGAAGATGAGAAGGTAGATACGATACTGCATTAAGAATTTGACAAAGAACTGAAAACTTAGGGCAAAACAAGGCCCTGGGAGAGGTCAATACCCTGTTAGAACTACTAATAGCCTTGGGAGAGCCAGCCATGACAAACCTCTTCCATTTGGTGAACAAGTTGTATGAGAAAGGCGAAATACCCCCAGACTTCAAGAAGAAGATAATAATTCCAATCCCAAAGGAAGCAGGTGTGAAAATTATCGCACTAACAAGAATTCTTTACAGACGACTGGAAAAACTGGTAGCAACCGACCTTGGGGAAGATCACTTTGGATTCCACAAAAATGTTGGAACACGTAAAGCAATATTGACCTTACGACTTATCTTAGAAGATAGATTAAGGAAAGGTAAACCTATATTTCTAGCATTTGTAGACTTAGAGAAAGCTTTTGAAAATATTGACTAGAATACTCATTTTCAAATTCTGAAGTTGGCAGGGGTAAAATAGAGGGAGTGAAAGGTTATTTACAATTTGTACAGAAAACAGATGGCAGTTACAAGATTCGAGGGGCATGAAGAGGAAACAGTTATTGAGACGGGAGTGCGACGAGGTTGTAGCCTATTTCCGACATTGTTCAGTCTGTATATTAAACAAGTCGTAAAGGAAACCAAAGAAAATTTTGCAGTAGGAATTAAGATTCATTGAGAAGAAATAAAAACTTTGAGGTTTCCCAATGACACTATAATTTTGTCAAACACCGCAAAGGACCTGGATGAGCAATTAAAGGGAATGGACAGTATTTTGAATAGAGGCTATAATATGAACATCCCCAAAGCAAAACGAGGATAATTGAATGTAGTTGAATTAAATCAAGTGATGCTGAGGGAATCAGATTAGGAAATGAAACATTTAAAGTAGTAAAGGAGTATTGGTATTTGGGATGCAAAATAACTGAAGACAGTCGAAGTAGTGAGGATATAAATGTACTGGCAATGTCAAGAACAGAATTTCTAAAGAAGAGAAATTTGTTAATATCGAGTAAAGATTTAAGTGTCAGGAAGTCCTTCCGGAAAGTATTTGTATGGGGTGTAGCCATGTATGGAAGTAAAAAATGGACGATAAACATTTTAGACAAGAAGACAATAGAAACTTTTGAAGTTTGGTGCTATAGAAGAATGCTGAACTATGGTTAGATCACATAACTAATGAGAAGGTACTGAATGGAATAGGGCAGAAGAAGAATTTGTGGCACAACTTGATTAGAAGAAGGGCTTGATTGGTAAGACACATTCTGCGGCATGAATGGATCACCAGTTTAGTACTGGAGGGAAGCTGGGGGTAAAAATATAAGAGGGAGACCAAGAGGTGAATACAGTTAGCAGATTCAGATGAATGTAGATTGCGGCAGTTACTCAGAGATGAAGAGGCTTGCACAGGATAGAGCAGCAAGAAAAGCTGCATCCAGCCAGTCTTTGGACTGAAGACCACAACAACAAGAGCATGAGATGAAATTATCACACAAGCTCAGACACAGGTAATACAGGTGCTGGAGTTCGGTTCATAGGTAGGATACTGGCAAAGGAGAGTACTTTCAAATCATCTTAGAATACTGCCCAACTGCATGAGTCTTATAGCAAATATATGATTCAGTCACATAAGTGTGATTATCGTCTATGTTCGACGTCAGAGTGCAATAACAGAAACAAAAGGCAGGTAAAAGCATTAGTCGGGGGTTACATAATGCGTGTTGGGGGATGTGGAAAACAGACCAGTTTTTGTCATAATGCGAAGATGGAACGGCTTATTTGGCGCCCAAAAATATCTGGTCACTGGCTTTCAGGCCAAGGATAAAACAATTTTGGAAACAGCTAAGTTTGTAAAGTGTTTGTTTGCTGCCATGGTTAAAGTATATTGGATATGGCAAAATGGCACTATCCAAAATCGTCCACAAGGCACATGTAGTGTGCTATGGGTGAAGGATGGCTGCAGAGATGTCAAAGGGCGAACAGACGTGCAACCATTGAACAGATGACTGCCCAGATGAACCAAGGAGCTACCAATAATTTTTCCTCAACGACTGTATAGAAAACGTTGCTGTGTATGAGCCTCTGCAGCAAGAGACTGGTTCGAGCTGCAGAAGGCAGTGTTGTGGAATGTGGTATCTTTTCGTTGCGTTCCCCGGGTAATCTCGTCATTCTGTAAGGCACACTTGATCAAGACAAGTGTGTAATTGTCCTTGACGACCATGTCCACCCCAAAATGCAGTTTGTTTTTCCTTGGCACTACGGCACGTACCCGCAGTGCAATGCGACATGTCACACAGCAGGTGGTGTATGTGTGTGGTTCGAAAAGCGCTAGGACGAGTTTGCCATAGTCCTGCGGCCCCCAGCCTCCCCAGATGTAGACCGAATCGAGAGCCTGTCGAACCAGCTCGATTGAGCTGCTCACACCATGGATGCTCGATCCAGCAGCTCTGCTGGAATCGGTCTGCGTCTGGTACCTTCTGGATGTGCACTGACACTCTTCCTGCGTGTCTTGCTGTGGTCCACGCTCCAAAAGGTGGTTTTCCGTTTTCTGACAAGTGGTGGACTGCACTTCTTTCTGCAGATGTAAGGTTAGTTTGCTTGTTGAGGTATTTGGGGAAAGATGGTAAGGCAAGGTTGAAGGTTAAGAAAGTCTGGGAAGTTATCTGGGTCTGATTTGGGGATAGTGGGGGTCGATCACAGTTGGATGGAGGAGTGAACTGAGTCAGGCAGGGTTCAATGGTCTTTGACTGAGCCTGATTGGTATGGTTGGTGGCGAGAAAGTGTTACAAATATACGGACCGGAAGAAGGAGACGAGGCCTCTAGTAAGTCTTGAAAGACTGAACTTGAGTGGGGCAAAAGGTGAGGCTTAGAAAGGACATTCTCCTGCAGGGCTTTTGGAGGAAAGGTTCAGGACTCTTTTTTGGGTCTGTTTACGTTCTGGATTCTGTATCGTGGTGGGAGTAAGTTTTGAGGTTGGTCTGCAAGCCAGGGTTTGTTGGATATGAGGGGCTGTGGGGGAAATTTGGAGGTATGTGTTGAATTGGTGGTTAGTGGTAGTCCAAGGCATTTGACATGACCAGGATGTACAGTTTTTTGGCGTAGCGTCGCGCATGTTTCTCTAGTTCCTGGAGTGCAACAGATTCAATGAGTATTATGGGTCCCAGGAATTTGGGATTTTACAGCAGGAGAATTTTACCGATGGACAGAAGGTACGGCAAGGAGGTTTGCGCTTGGTTGATATGGTTTTGCAGGACTATGTTGGTGGAATCTGAACAGATGAAGGTGATTGTGGAAGGAAGGGTAGAGCCCAGAGATGGTTAATTTGATGGTAATTTTTGGGTATTTCATGTGTCAAGCAACAACTCAGGAGAAGTATGTGGGACTGGGTTCTGGCTAGAATATATATATATATATATAAAAGAAATAGTTGGTTCTGTGGCTGCATTTCTACAAATAAATTACTGTGTTTTACGTTTTGGCTGTTTGTTAAGGGTAAAGATAGAAGCACGATCAGATCTAACACTGAGTCATCTAACAGAGAAAGTTAGGAGGCACGTGAAATTCACTGCACATAAGAATGCTCAGTTACAAGTCCTCAGAAAAACATCAATCAGGCAAGAGCTTAGCTCATATTTCAGACATGGTAATTTTACAAAGACACATTGACAACTTAAGGAAAATTGGTTATGTTATTTCCAAAATAACTTGACTGGGGTCAGTTTGAGCTTACGTGAACGTTATGAAACAACAAAATTTAACAATCCTAGAGTATTCAGAGAGTTAATAAATTTCTCTTGAGCTTGAGATGCAGTTGTAAAAAAAAGCAAATGAACAATACTATCGTTTTTAACAGTGCATCCAAAGATATACACAATGATTTACTAAATTGAGGTTCGCATAAAGCGGCACTCGAAATTACGCTAAACACATTCTCTCAAAATTATTTCGAGCATTTAGCTCATGAGCGGCCTCGAACAGTAAACGGTTGTGAACACGTGGCCTCTTAGCAGCTGGTAACGAGCATCAAAACGGACACAGGAATTAGAGAACACAGGGTTGTCGTAGCGAGACTGAATAGCGTAACTCCCAAATCCGCCAAAAATAAACGAAAAATATATCTATTCAAAAAAGCAGAGAAAAATTCGCTTGACCCCTTCCTGAGAGACAATTTCCACTCCTTCAAAATTAACAATGTAAAGTGTACCAGATGTGACTTGAATTCAAAGAAACAATATCGGCAGCAATCCAGAGGTTTATACCAAATAAATCAACAAACGACGAAGCTGATCCCCCGTGGTGCACAAAACGGGTCAGAACACCATTGCAAAAACAACGAAAAAAGCATGCGAAATTCAAAGGAATCCAAAATTCCCATGTTTGGCGATCTTTTGCAGAAGTTCGAAATTTTTAGCACGGACTTCAATGGGAGATGCTTGTAACTGACGAAGAGTCATCGGGTGAAACAAAAGGGTTCCCCGAGGCTCACTGTTCTTCCTTCCCTATGTAAATGATTTAGTAGACAATCTGAGCAGCCGTCTTAGGTTGTTTCCAGGTGACGGCGTCGTTTGTCGGCTAGTGAACTCATCAGAGTATAAAACCTAATTGCAAATCGATTTAGAAAAGATATCTGAATGGTGCGAAAACTGGCAAATGACCCTAAATAATGAAAAGTGTGAGGTCATCTATAGGAGTACTAAAAAGAATCCGATTAACTTCGGTTAAAGGATAAATCAATCGAATCTAAAGGCTGTTAATTCAGCTAAATACGTAGGAATTACAATTAGGAACAAAACAAAAAGGAAAGGACACATAGAAAATTTTGTGGAGAAGGCGAATCAAACACTGCGTTTTATTGGAGGAACACTTTGATGATGAAACAGATCTGCTAAAGAGGATGCCTACACTAAGGTTATCCGTCCTCTTTTGCAGCACTGCTACGTTTTGAAAGGTCCTTACTAGACAGGATTAGTGGAGTACATAGAGTAAGTTCAAAGAAGAGCAGCATCTTTTGTATGATCGAGAAATAGGGCAGAGAGTGTCACGGACATGATGCAGGATTTTTCTTGGACATCATTAAAACAAAGGCGTTTCTCGCTGTGGCGGGATCTTCTCAAGAAGTTTCGATCACCAACTTTCTCTTTCGAATGAGAAAATATATTGTTGATGCTATCGTACACAGGGACAAATGATCATCATAATAAAATAAGGTAAATCAGAGGTCGCACGGAAAGATGTAGGAGTTCATTTCCTCCAAGACCTGTTCGAGGTAGGAATAACAGAGAATTATTGTGAAGGTATTTCGATGAACCCTCTGCCAGGCACTTAAGATGCAAGTGCTTGCCGACCATCACAAACACCCGTGTAACAAAATTAGTTACAGTTTTCCCAGTGAGCCGGCCGCGTTGACCGTGCGGTTCTACGCGCTACAGTCCGGAACCGCGGGACTGCTACTGTCGTAGATTCGAATTCTGCCTCGGGCATGGATGTGTGTGATGTCCTTAGGTTAGTTAGGTTTAAGTAGTTCTTAGGGGACTTATAACCTCAGCTGTTAAGTCCCATAGTGCTCAGAGCCATTTGAACCATTTTTTAACCATTTGAACCAGCTTTTTTTTCAGTGACGAAGCATTGAGGAAACCTTTGACACTCTCTTCCAGAAGGGAGAATTTCAAGCCTAATGACTGCACAAACTCGACGCCAACCGTGTTTCAAAATCCTTGCATTGTGTGACAGCTGGGTCTCCAGATCTACGAACGGCGACGATTTTTGACAAGACATACACTCCTGGAAATGGAAAAAAGAACACATTGACACCGGTGTATCAGACCCACCATACTTGCTCCGGACACTGCGAGAGGGCTGTACAAGCAATGATCACACGCACGGCACAGCGGACACACCAGGAACCGCGGTGTTGGCCGTCGAATGGCGCTAGCTGCGCAGCATTTGTGCACCGCCGCCGTCAGTGTCAGCCAGTTTGCCGTGGCATACGGAGCTCCATCGCAGTCTTTAACACTGGTAGCATGCCGCGACAGCGTGGACGTGAACCGTATGTGCAGTTGATGGACTTTGAGCGAGGGCGTATAGTGGGCATGCGGGAGGCCGGGTGGACGTACCGCCGAATTGCTCAACACGTAGCGCGTGAGGTCTCCACAGTACATCGATGTTGTCGCCAGTGGTCGGCGGAAGGTGCACGTGCCCGTCGACCTGGGACCGAACCGCAGCGACGCACGGATGCACGCCAAGACCGTAGGATCCTACGAAGTGCCGTAGGGGACCGCACCGCCACTTCCCAGCAAATTAGGGACACTGTTGCTCCTGGGGTATCGGCGAGGACTATTCGCAACCGTCTCCATGAAGCTGGGCTACGGTCCCGCACACCGTTAGGCCGTCTTCTGCTCACGCCCCAACATCGTGCAGCCCACCTCCAGTGGTGTCGCGACAGGCGTGAATGGAGGGACGAATGGAGACGTGTCGTCTTCAGCGATGAGAGTCGCTTCTGCCTTGGTGCCAATGATGGTCGTATGCGTGTTTGGCGCCGTGCAGGTGAGCGCCACAATCAGGACTGCATACGACCGAGGCACACAGGGCCAACACCCGGCATCATGGTGTGGGGAGCGATCTCCTACAGTGGCCGTACACCTCTGGTGATCGTCGAGGGGACACTGAATAGTGCACGGTACATCCAAACCGTCATCGAACCCATCGTTCTACCATTCCTAGACCGGCAAGGGAACTTGCTGTTCCAACAGGACAATGCACGTCCGCATGTATCCCGTGCCACCCAACGTGCTCTAGAAGGTGTAAGTCAACTACCCTGGCCAGCAAGATCTCCGGATCTGTCCCCCATTGGGCATGTTTGGGACTGGATGAAGCGTCGTCTCACGCGGTCTGCACGTCCAGCACGAACGCTGGTCCAACTGAAGCGCCAGGTGGAAATGGCATGTCTAGTCGTTGCACAGGACTACATCCAGCATCTCTACGATCGTCTCCATGGGAGAATAGCTGCGTGCATTGCTGCGAAAGGTGGATATACACTGTACTAGTGCCGACATTGTGCATGCTCTGTTGCCTGTGTCTATGTGCCTGTGGTTCTGTCAGTGTGATCATGTGATGTATCTGACCCCAGGAATGTGTGAATAAAGTTTCCCCTTCCTGGGACAATGAATTCACGGTGTTCTTATTTCAATTTCCAGGAGTGTAGTTTAATTTTTACATCGCTATACGAGTGTCCCCTACAAGTTACGTTTATTGATATGTTACACTTCTTATCTCGATACTGTGGCGCTATCTGTACTGGAATAAGCAGAAATAATAGCATCTTATTCTGTGTGAACACCGAAAATTTTTGATGTAGCATAATAAAACGTTCCACACGTATTGCTGAGTAAATCACCAGAAAAGTATATGCTTGCTGCTAAACCGATATTTCGTCTTCTCCTCTTGTGGAAACGTTCAGCTAAGTGAGTCATAGTCCACCATGAACAGGAGTTCATCGAATCACTAAACGTTTTCTGTCGTTCCACCTAGCCAACGAAAGAAGGATAGCCATCGCATAAACAATGCGAGTTTTGGGGAACTTACGTTAACTCAGTTATTACACGGGTAACATTAGAACAACAAGGAGAGCAGTTGTTGAAATCAATACATGATACCAGCTATAGATGAGATACAACTGTGTCGAAAAGAATTTGTTTCAGATGTCAACACGGCAGGGAGAGTGAAATGCACCGCGTACGGTCCAAGGTATGAAACGTAGTGTGTGTCCAGAGTTTCACACAGGCCAATGAGGAGCATATAACGCATTCAATGCAGTATAAAATAAAACTTTGGTAGCCTTTGTTCTCGTGCCCGGCGCTGCCCAGGAACTTGAGGAAAGAATGTGGATGACACAAGTTTGTTTATCTGATTTTCTACCACCTTTTCAGTCAAATAATGTTTGATTCGAATGTCATCTATCTCCTCACATCTGCAGTGTGTGAACTTCCTCGACAGATAATTTCTTTTTATCTGTTGCCAGATAAGAAATGAATCTGTCGGAACAGGGAAACAGCAGCTGGACACATTGTCACGAAATGAAACAGTGTCCCACGCTGGGATTAAATTGCGCGTCGATACACAGCGGATGACGCCATCAATGTCTTGATTGCAGCGTCACACTCGATGGCTAGTGACAAAATGTGTGTTATTCGTACAAATGTAATTAAGACTTCGCCTTGACTCGACAGGAATCATTCTAAGTATTTCTGTTATGAGTCTTCGTAACCTGGGAATGTGAAAGCGTTACACCTCTTACCGCACAACTCGTGTGATCCAGGTGAGTATAACAATAATAACACACACTTTAATCTTCGCGGATATAAATGTTTTGATGGTATCCATTGACGATTTGTACACATGCGATTCGAAATGTTTCCCCACACAGTCTCCTCCTCCTCAGGAGTTCAGGTAAACATCAGCTGGAGGCATCTGTAACAGAGGGCCGAGGCCATCCATGAATGTGTGGAGTGCGAAACGGAAGAGCACTCTCCGCACGCATTAAAATGGTGCAACTGGCCATGAACTAGAAATGTGATCCACACGTAGGAAGGGGCACGCATCTTGTTAATGCCCGCATACGCGACGTTTTGCTGTGGGCAGATTAAAAAAAAGACTGTTCCCACCTTCATTTACAGCCGTCCCTCGCGAGAGAGTTAAACTGCTAACATTGCGGAGCGCTTGCAGCAGCAATTACTCGGTAAGGCAGTGACAAAAGTGTGTAGGGCACCATACGTACCCTACAAACTCGGTATTAAAGAAAAGGAGTAGCATGCATCTTAAGTCAACTGCCAAAGTACTGAAAATGAAAGGTGTTTAGGGATGGCCAGAAAACTTCTGAGCGTATAAAGACTCATTCATACCGCTGTGGACAGTTAGGGGATGCTTTGCGTGTGACAAGTTACCATTCACAGCACTCAAGCGGAAGAGAGCTGCAAATGTTTGGACTTGAAGAGTAAAGACGTAGAATGCTAATAACGTTTGTTTAATTTAGAACTTTCCAGCAACTCCCACTCAAGGAATCTTGAGTCATAGTGGGAAACACGGAGATGTGGAACCTCTTGGTGTCTTGTTATATACCTACGGCACAAGACCCTTAAAATATGGGAACAGATATCCATCATGTATTTCTCCTGGCCAGAGTCTAAGTTTACAACATATATTTACAATTTTAGCTACACTGCCTCACATCCTCCACGTAGGTCGACAACTAGAATTTGATAGGCTACCAGCTGCAAGTTTCCATGTTCATACTGAAGCACCGGTATGGACAATACGACAAACCCGGCGATTACATGAGGCACAAAAGTGGCAACATGAAAATTTTGAAAAACCTTTTTTCGCTGTACTGGTTACATGTCAGACCGGTATCGATTTTGTCATAAGGTTGTTTAGAGCGCCAGTTAGTGTTACACGCTTAAAAAACAGTTGCTCCTGTCCAAACGAACTTAGCAGTACTTCCGTAATATTTCTTTTTAGAGCGGCGAATTTCCTGTTGGACGATGGTGGAGCAGACTCCACAAGAAGAGATGTCTAAAACTGACAAATACATCAGTCGACGCATTCGAAGCCGATTCATTAACGCCCCATCACTAAAGCACCCTGATTCGTGCGGTTCTGAAAAAAATAAATTGTTTTTTACTTGTTTATTTATTTATTTTTACATTTCGTTAACTCTCATCTTTGTTCTGATATATTCCAAACACACTTTGAAAATGTGAACGGCCAACTGTGTATTGTGATTCAGCGAAAGCATCACGCGACCTCTGTAGACGACCTCTTGTCAAGTATACCTTTCCATCCTGGCCTGCGTGATCTTTCGGATTCGATTTTAAATATTTAGTGGGTCAACTACATCAACTTTCTTCATCAATCTATGCTGCAACGATTGGATTCCATGCAGCAGCAGTTTTGTTTCATATTGTTGCCACCGGGCTGAAATAGATCGTTTCAAACTTCCAACGACGAGACAACTCCTTGCGTCACTGAGAGAATTCGAAAGTAAAATTCTATGTACCGACTTGACAGAAAATCCTATCAAGTTCTGGTCTTACGTTAAATCAGTAAGTGGCTCGAAACAGCATATCCAGACACTCCGGAATGATGATGGCTTTGAAACAGAGGATGACACGCGTAAAGCTGAAATACTAAACACCTTTTTCCAAATCTGTTTCACAGAGGAAGACCGCACTGCAGTTCCTTCTCTAAATCCTGGCACGAACGAAAAAATGGCTGACATCGTAATAAGTGTCCAAGGAATAGAAAAGCAACTGGAATCACTCAACAGAGGAAAGTCCACTGGACCTGATGGGATACCAATTCGATTCTACACCTTCTAACAGCCGTGTACTGCAAGTCTCTAGAGGAACGGAAGGTTCCAAATGATTGGAAAAGAGCACAGGGAGTCCCAGTCTTCAACAAGGGTCGTCGAGCAGATGCGCAAAACTATAGACCTACATCTCTGACGTCGATCTGTTGTAGAATTTTAGAACATGTTTTTTGCTCGCGTATCGTGTCATTTTTGGAAACCCAGAATCTACTCTGTAGAAATCAACATGGATTCCGGAAACAGCGATCGTGTGACACCCACCTCGCTTTATTTGTTCGTGAGACCCAGAAAATATTAGATACAGACTCCCAGGTAGATGCCATTTTCCTTGAATTCCGGAAGGCGTTCGATACATTTCCGCACTGTCGCCTGATAAACAAAGTAAGAGCCTACGGAATATCAGACCAGCTGTGTGGCTGGATTGAAGAGTTTTTAGCAAACAGAACACAGCATGTTGTTATCAATGGAGAGACGTCTATAGACGTCAAAGTAACCTCTGGCGAGCCACAGGGGAATGTTATGGGACCAATGCTTTTCACAATATATGTAAATGACCTAGTAGATAGTGTCGGAAGTTCTGTGTGGCCTTTCGCGGATGATGCTGTAGTATACAGAGAAGTTGCAGCATTAGAAAATTGTAGGAGGATCTGCAGCGGATAGGCACTTGGTGCTGTGAGTGGCAACTGACCCTTAAGATAGACAAATGTAATGTATTGCGAATACATAGAAAGAAAGATCCTTTATTGTATGATTATATGATAGCGGAACAAACATTGGTAGCAGTTACTTCTGTAAAATATCTGGGAGTATGCGTGCGGAACGATTTGAAGTGGAATGATCATATAAAATTAATTGTTGGTAAGGTGGGTACCAGGTTGAGATTCATTGGGAGAGTACTTAGAAAATGTAGTCAATCAACAAAGGAGTTAGCTTACAAAACACTCGTTCGACTTATACTTGAGTATTGCTCATCAGTGTGGGATCCGTACCAGGTCGGGTTGACGGAGAAGATAGAGAATATCCAAATAAGAGCGGCGTGTATCGTCACAGGGTTATGTGGTATCCGTGATAGCGTTACGGAGATGTTTAGCAAACTCAAGTGGCAGACTCTGCAAGAGAGACGTTCTGCATCGCGGTGTAGCTTGCTCGCCAGGTTTCGAGAGGGTGCGTTTGTGGATGAGGTATCGAGTATATTGCTTCCCCCTACTTATACCTCCCGAGATCACGAATGTAAAATCAGAGAGATTCGAGCGCGCACGGAGGCTTTCAGACAGTCGTTCTTCCCTCGAACCGTACGCGACTGGAACAGAAAAGGGAGGTAACGACAGTGGCACGTAAAGTGCCCTCCGCCACACACCGTTGGGTTGCTTGCGGAGTATAAATGTAGATGTAGAAATATATGTTTTCCTACATTTGGTTAGTTCATGGCCGTCCTTGTATTTTAGACTGAGAATGTTTCGTATGATGTACATACGGTGTTGAAACACTTGCACGAGGTGCCAGTTGGATTTTATACGTGTTTGTATAATGAGCAACACAATAATGCTTGTGGCTTCTTAAGTGTGCGGGGGGGGGGGGGGGGGGGGGGGGGGGTAGGACGTGAAACGGGCCGACTTCGAGAAGGAGAGGCACGACAGGGCATTTTGATTTGCACCGTCTGTACTTTTACAAAGAACTTCATAAAACTTTGTCAGCGTGACCAGGAGGGATTCAGGAGTCACACTCATAGGAGTGGAAGTTCAAAGACACGAAAAAATAATACTTTTTGAATCTGAAATTTCATGCTTTTTTTCACATACTATTGGCTGCAGTTGTTGCTATAGGAACACTTTTCTTCATAAGCAAGAGAGATTTTTCGATGAATTTTGCACAGCTTACAAACCATACTTACAGGTGTATGAAACTCTAGAATTTATTTGATCTATGGAAAAATGAATGGGCTGTTACGTTTTAAACTTCATGTTTAGAGAAAACTCGAATTTTATAGTTAATTATCTCAATTTTTACCACAGTTTTTAATAGATTTGGGAAGTTCTAGAGTTTCATACACCTGTAAGTATGGTTTGCATGCTGTGCAAAATTCATTGAAGAATATCTCTTACTTATGAAGGAAAGTGTACCTACAGCAACAAATGCAGCCAATACCAAGTGAAAAAATGATGAAATTGCACGTATAAAAAATTTGTTTTGTTATGTTTTTGAACTTCCTCTGCTGTGAGTGTGAATCCTGAATTCTTCCTGGTCATGCTAACAAAGTTTTATGAAGTTATTTGTAAAAGTACAGACAGTATAAATTAAGGTGTCCTGTGGTGCCTCTCCTGCTCCAAGCAGGCCCGTTTCACTTCCTACCCCCCTTCAACAAACTATCATCCTGCGAATATTTTCAGCATTTTTATCAGAACATAATGTATTGAAATTGGTACTACTTAGATAAAAGTTTAGAAATTTACAAAAAAATGGCTCCGAGCACTATGCGACTTAACTTCTAAGGTCATCAGTCGCCTAGATCTTAGAAATAGTTAAAGCTAACTAACCTAAGGACATCACACACGTCCATGCCCGAGGCAGGATTCGAACCTGCGACAGTAGCGGTCGCGCGGCTCCATAATGTAGTGCCTAGATCCGCACGGCCACTACGGCCGGTAGAAATTTACACTCAAAGTTGAATGGGAAGTGTGATCTCATGTGTCTCATGAGGAAAGTAATGCAGAAATAACTAAGCCAGATTTTGTGTCTCTGATAGCAGGTGAAAGTTCTTTCTATTTATTTTTATCTATTTATTTATTATTGCGTGGGATCAAATTAAGGAGAAGTCTCCAAGGTCATGGAATGAGTCAATACATGAAATTATAACACGATATTAGAAACAGATAAAATGAAATAAAAAAAACGTATTCAGGGGACAAGTCGTAAGTTTAAAGAAAGAAAATCAACAATGTGACACTGACATTTGCTTATTTTTTTAGCTCTTCCAGGAGCTCCTCGACAGAATAGGAGTGAGCCATGAGGAAACTCTTCAGTTTATACTTAAAAGAGTTTGGGCTACTGCTAAGACTTTTGAGTTCTTGTGGTAGCTTATTGAAAATGGATGCAGCATAATAGTGCACTCCTTTCTGCATCAGAGTCAAGGAAGTGCATTCCACATGCAGATTGGATTTCTGCCTAGTATTAACTGAGTGAAAGCTGCTAACTCTTGGGAGTAGGCTAGTATTGCTAACAACAAACGACATTAAAGAAAATATATACTGTGAGGGCAATGTCAGAATTCCCGAACTATTGAACAGAGGTCGACAAGAGGTTCTCGAACTTACACAACATATAGCTCGAACAGCCTGTTTTTGAGCCAAAAATACCCTTTTTGAATCAGAAGAATTACCCTAATACATAATACCATATGACATAAGCGTATGAAAATATGGGAAGTAGACTACTTTTCATGTTGAACTGTCACTTATTTCAGATACTGTTCCAATGGTAAACAAAGGGGCATTTAGTTTCTGGACAAGATCCTGGACATGGGCTTTCCACAACAGCTTACTATCTATCCAAACGCCTAGGAACTTGAACTGTTCCGACTCGCTTATAATATGCCCATTCTGTCTGATCAAAATATCGGTTCTTGTTGAATTGTGAGTTAGAAACTGTAAAAACTGAGTCTTACTGTGATTTAGGATCAAATTATTTTCCACAAGCCACGAACTTATTTCATGAACTACATTATTTCATACTGTTTCAGTATTACACACAAGATCATTCACTATCAAGCTGGTGTCATCAGCAAACAGAAATATTTTTGAATCACCTGTAATACTAGAAGGCATATCATTTACATAAATAAGAAACAGCAGTGGCCCCAGCACCTTAGGGAACACCCCATTTAACAGTGCCCCATTGGGACTAAACATCACAACCACTCTCAATATTGCGGAGAATTACCTTCTGCTTTCTGTTCTTAAAGTAAGAGGCGAACCAATTGTAAGCTACTCCCCTTATTCGATAATGGTCCAACTTCTGCAGTAATATTTTGTGGTCAACACAGTCACAAGCCTTCGTTAAATCAAAGAAAACATCTAACGTTCGCAACCTTTTATTTAATCCGTCCAAAACCTCACAGAGAAAAGAGAATATTACATTTTCAGTTGTTAAGCCATTTCTAAAACCAAACTGTACATTCGACAGCAAATTATATGAATTTAAATGCTCCAGTAACCTTGTGTATACAACCTTCTCGATAACTTTAGCAAACACCGATGGCATAGAAATAGGTCTAAAATTGTCAACATTATCAGTGTCTCCCTTTTTATAAAGTGGCTTCACTACCGAGTACTTTAATCGGTCAGGAAACCGACCACTCCTAAAGGAAAAGTTACAGATATGGCTAAGTACTGGGCTAACATACATGGAACAATACTTCAGTATTCTGCCAGATACTGCGTCATATCCACGACAGTTCTTGGTCTTTAGTGATTTAATTATTAACTCAATCTCCCTCTTGTCAGTATCATGGAGGAGCATTTCAGGTAACAGTCTCGGAACACTTCTTTCTGCGAGCGCTGTATGATTCCCTGTTGGGACTAGGTTTTTATTTAGTTCACCTGCTATATTCAGAAAGTGATTATTAAATACTATACATATATGCGACTTATCAGTAACACGGACATTCCCACTACGCACTGATTCTATATCCTCCACCTGTCTCTGCAGACCAGCCACTTCCTTTACGACTGACCATATGGTTTTAATTTTATCCTGAGACTTAGCTATTCTATCTGCATACCACATACTTTTTGCCTTCCTAATAACTTTTTTAAGCACCTTACAATACTGTTTGTAATGGGCTCCTGCATTTACATTGCGACTGTTTCTAACGTTTTGATATAATTGCCACTTTGTTCTACAAGATATTCTTATCCCTCTAGTCAGCCACCCAGGTTGCCTGTTTGTGCTACTACCCTGTTTTGAACGTTCTAACGGAAAGCAACTTTTAAAGAGCACGAGAAAAGTCTTGAGAAAAGCATTGTATTTATCATCTACTGTATCAGCGCTATAAACATCTTGACACTCTTATTCCTTGATGAGGTTTACAAAGGTCTCTACAGCAGCTGGATCAGCTTTCCTAAACTGCTGATGACTATATTTAACACGTGTTGCAGCACAAACATCTTCTAGAGTTAAAATTTGTGCATCATGATCTGAAAGGCCATTCACCTTTTTGCTAACAGAATGCCCTTCTAGTAATGAGGAATGAACAAAAATGTTGTCTATGGTTGTTCTACTGTTCTCTTGCACTCTCGTTGGAAAGAATGCGGTTTGCATAAGATTATATGAATTAAGGAGGTATACCAGCATCCTTTTTCTTGCACAATCACTTATACAATTAATATTGAAGTCACCACATATAACTAACTTTTTGTATTTCCTATAAAGTGAACCAAGAACCTCCTCTAGCTTTAGCAAAAATGTTGTGAAATCAGAGTCTGGGGATCTATAAATAACAACAGGTAGTAGTTTAGCTCCGTCAAATTTAACCGCACCTGCGCAACATTCAAAAACCTTTTCAGTGCAGTACTTTGAAACTTCAATTAGCTCAAATGGGATGCTGTTTTTCACATACATGGCTGCTCCCCCACACCGCAAAGAGCTCCTCGAAAAGCTGCCAGCCAACTTGTATCCTGGTAAAGGAAGCCTCTGAATTAACTCCTTATTTAAGAAATGTTCAGATATACCAAGTCAACATCTACACGTAGTTCATTAACTTTATCTCTAATACCTTGTATATTTTGATGAAATATACTAATTACCTCATTACTCGGATACCTAAGCTTTGTCAGAAGTGGTTCCTTTGTTAGAGAGACTTCCCGTAAGCAGGAATACCTATCAGCTGACTTCAATCTAAAAAAGGTGCAGCACTAACACCCACTACTGCAGGAAGTTTCCCATGAGTGATCCCACCAGCCCCACCTATGCTGTCACCTATAAGCTTTGCCAACCTTCCCTTCCCATACCTGTTGAGGTGCAGGCCATGTCTAGTCTGACGTATGTTCTATATTTCAGTTACTTGAAGTATTTCGTTATCTATTGTCCATCACAGAGCCTGTTCAGGGATTTTAGACATTATTAAATTCATCTCGTAAAGATGTTTCCTCCTTACAGCTTTCTTTAAAATCATTCTCGCCGATGTTGTCCAAAAACGGAACGAAATAGTAACATCTCAGATTTATAATTGTGCTTGTGTATGAGTGGCCAATATACAGAGGTGCAAACAATTGTAATAGGAACGTATCATTTCGCGCATATGTGCATTGCTCTGCACACCAAACTCAATGCTTTCTGAAGCTACATGTCAAAATAAACAAGTGAAACTGGTTTCCAGTTCTGATGCAGAGCTACCAATATTCTTCTCTCATTCACCTCAAAGAGTGGTTGTTCTAGATGTAAGTGTGAAACGAAGAGTCCCTCGTGGATCAGTCACAGCGTGGAACTTTAAACTGAGAAAAGCCTATTCCAGAATGGCTTCAGCACATTGAGGATAGTAGCAACCAGACTGCAACAGTGAATGAAGTATATGGTCAAAGGCTGAACCAGGAATTGTTAAAATTTTCCTTTTGGTTAAGAGGTATTGTATAAAATAATGTCTCATGTGGATATCTTGTACAACCATTGCAAAAGTTCACTGCTGCCACTACCTCAATAACGCAAGCAATAGTGTCATTCGAAAATGACATTTTGGAAAAACATTTATAATGTCATAATCAAGGAATAATCTATTGTAGCAAAAAGAAGATGCATGGATATACATATGAATTTAGCAGCAAAAAAGAAGGGTTTGACATAATAATTCAGCAGAGCAAACAGAGATTTTAATTCTTCAGCAACTTACTTGCCTCTAATTTATTTACCCAGCAATTTTTCCTTTCTCTCAAAAATGAATTTCCTGAAAACTTGTTTCTGGTGTTATGCACTCCTATTCTTTTTTAAATAAAGCTAAGTTAAAAAAAGAACTACTAATCATTTATTCTCGAAGTGATTTTCACGAAATGAAAAGTGCAATAGCCCTTCTGAAGTTTTTAATAGAAAATAACCTGCAAGAACTTTACGTTGACGTTGTGAAATGGATGAAATTAATAGTTGCTATGCCAAAGACAACCTGTGTAGCAGAGAGATTTTTATTTTATCATAAATCAAAACGTTTCTGGGATGTGCCATGGATGAAGATAGGCTGTCTGCTATTTCCATGTTGTGTACTGAAAAGGAAATGATCCGCAGGTTTCCAGCTTTCAGCGAGAGAGTCATTGACAGATTTTCCGCGAAAAAGGAAAGGAGGATGGACCTTCTCTACCAGTACACCTCTGCAGAAGATTCAATTGTGTGAATGTCGTCACATTCTTGTTAAGGTTGTTTCAGAGCTGCAAAAGTATTATAGGATTTGGGCTGGATTGTTTGAGGGAAGAGACCAAACAGCGAAGTCATCGGTCTCATCGGATTAGGGGAGGATGGGGAAGGAAGTCGGCCGCGCCCTTTCAAAAAACCGTCCCAGCATTTGCCTTGAGCGATTTAGGGAAATCACGGAAAACCTAAATCAGGATGGCCGGACGCGGTATTGAACCGTCGTCCTCCAGAATGCGGGTCCAGTGTGCTACCACTGCGCCATCTCGCTCGGTATATTTTAAGTAAAATAATTGAAAAGCCATGATCGCTTCAATATCGTTTACTAGATGACCGGTTTTAGCACTCTGAAGGTGCCACCATCGGATCTGTGAAGGTATAACATAACAGGTTTGAGGCAGGGCTTACATGAGTTTACTATATACATTACAATTACTACAGAGCCACGTACCTGAAACGTGGATTAACATTTACAAAACCATGTGGACATCAGGGCACAGCAAAGCAGTTCCTGTACCCTTCGGTTTGCTTCTGACCTGACATTCCTTAATTGCATGTGCCTATGCAGGTTTTCGTAGTTGATTCATACCTTGCTCATAATCAATGTATAGATGGTGGGAGACTTTGTAGCAAGTTAATAAGATCTTTTTTAGCGCTTACAATACCTAAGACCATAGTGCGTAGACTGGTTTTAATCGCTCGTCACATTGTACCTAAGTCGTGTTATGAATAGCTTTGTTGTTGTTGTTGTGGTCTTCAGTCCTGAGACTGGTTTGATGCAGCTCTCCATTGTACTCTATTCTGTCCAAGCTTCTTCATCTCCCAGTACCTACTGCAACCTACATCCTTCTGAATCTGCTTAGTGTAGTCATGTCTTGGTCTCCCTCTACGATTTTTACCCTCCACGCTGCCCTCCAGTACTAAATTGGTGATTCCTTGGTGCCTCAGAACATGTCCTACCAACCCATCCCTTCTTCTACTCAAGTTGTACCACAAACTTCTCTTCTCCCCAATTCTATTCAATACTTCCTCATTAGTTATGTGATCTACCCATCTAATCTTCAGCATTCTTCTGTAGCACCACATTTCGAAAGCTTCTATTCTTTTCTTGTCCAAACTATTTATCGTCCATGTTTCACATCCAAACATGGCTACACTCCATACAAATAATTTCGTAAACGACTTTCTGACACTTAAATCTATACTCGATGTTAACAAATTTCTCCTTTTCAGAAACGCTTTCCTTGCCATTGCCAGTCTACATCTTATATCCTCTCTACTTCGACCATCATGAGTTATTTTGCTCCCCAAATAGCAAAACTCCTTTACTACTTTAAGTGTCTCATTTCCTAATCTAAATCCCTTAGCATCACCCAATTTAATTCGACTACATTCCATTATCCTCGTTTCGCTTTTGTTGTTGTTCATCTTATATCCTCCTTTCAAGACACTATCCATTCCGTTCAACTGTTCTTTCAAGTCCTTTGCTGTCTCTGACAGAATTACAATGTCATCGGCGAACCTCAAAGTTTTTGTTTCTTCTCCACGGATTTTAATACCTACTCCAAATTTTCCTTTTGTTTCCTTCACTGCTTGCTCAATATAGAGATTGAATAACATCGGGGAGAGACTACAACCCTGTCTCACTCCCTTCCCTACCACTGTTTCCGTTTCATGTACCTCGACTCTTATAACAGCCATCTGGTTTCTGTATAAATTGTAAATACCTTTTCGCTCCCTGTATTTTACACCTACCACCTTCAGAATTTGAAAGAGAGTATTCCAGTCAAATGAACAGCTTTATGTGTGCATATTTCTGAAATTATACTATGTAGTTTTGTAAGGCTCTAATGGATAATGTCTATGCCTCAGACGATTTTATTTTGTAATTGAAGTTCTTTATAGTGATTATAGTATGTACAGGAAATGTATGCAGAAATGTAGGCTTTGCATGGGTATGTGACAAGCAGTTATAGTAGAGTGGTGTTTTAGTAGCAATGAGTGGTTATACCGTGGGACTGTGTGTGCAGTACTTGAACAGTGCTATCTGGTGGCCGGTTGTGATCCACTAGAATCACAGCAGGTAAGCCTTCGCGGAATAAGGCAGTGATAATACCGACCGGTGTCAGGTGAGCAGTGGTAGCTTCATCTGGTGACTTCAGTTTTATATTTTATGGAAAGAACGACCATGAAAGCAGATTTTTTATTATTTTTTATTGGTTATGACAATGATTTTTAATCAGATGGTCTGCCTCATGGGCCATGATGTCCAATTGGTTTTATAAATGTTAACCCACGTTTGAGGTATGTGGTTCTGTAATAATTGTAATGTACACAGGGTGTTACAAAAAGGTACGGCCAAACTTTCAGGAAACATTACTAACACACAAAGAAAGAAAATATGTTATGTGGAAATTTGTCCGGAAACGCTTACTTTCCATGTTACAGCTCATTTTATTACTTCTTTTCAAATCACATTAATCATGGAATGGAAACACACAGCAACAGAACGTACCAGCGTGACTTCAAACACTTTGTTACAGGAAATGTTCAAAATGTCCTCCGTTAGCGAGGATACGTGCATCCACCCTTCGTTGCATGGAATCCCTGATGCGCTGTTGCAGCCCTGGAGAATGGCGTATTGTATCACAGCCGTCCACAATACGAGCACGAAGAGTCTCTACATTTGCCCCCATAAATGAAAGTCGAGAGGGTTGAGGTCAGGAGAGCGTGGAGGCCACGGAATTGGTCCGCCTCTACCAATCCACCGATTACCGAATCTGTTGTTGAGAAGCGTACAAACACTTCGACTGAAATGTGCAGGAGCTCCATCGTGTATGAACCACATGTTGTGTCGTACTTGTAAAGGCACACGTTCTAGCAGTACAGGTAGAGTATCCCGTATGAAATCATGATAACTTGCTCCATTGAACGTAGGTGGAAGAACATGGGGCCCAATCGAGACATCACCAACAATGCCTGCCCAAACGCTCACAGAAAATCTGTGTTGATGACGTGATTGCACAATTTCGTGCGGATTCTCGTCAGCCCACACTTGTTGATTGTGAAAATTTACAATTTGATCACGTTGGAATGAAGCCTCATCCGTAAAGAGAACATTTGTACTGAACTGAGGATTGACACAATGAGTCGCATGTCAACACAAGCACCGAAGTCAACATTACCTTCCTTCAATTGGGCCAACTGGCGGTGAATCGAGGAAGTACAGTACATACTGACAAAACTAAAATGAGCTCTAACATGGAAATTAAGCGTTTCCGGACACATGTTCACATAACATCTTTTCTTTCTTTGTGTGTGAGGAATGTTTCCTGAAAGTTTGGCCGGACCTTTTTGTAACACACTGTATAGTTAACTCATGTAAGCCCTCCCTCAAACCTGTTACGTTATACCTTCACAGATCCGATGACGGCACCTTCAGAGTGCTGCAACCTGTCATCTAATAAACGATATTGAAGCGATCGTGGTTTTTCAATTATTTTAAAAACAGAGTGATCGCCCCACGACACACCATGTGTTCACTGCAAAATATTTTAAGTAATTTAGAAAATTAAATTATTCATAAAGACAGATTGCGTAATACAGTGAAAGTAATGAACCCCCAGTCATTTTAGGCACCATCCATCACTGTTGACAAGGAAACGTCGTGTGTTCGCAGGTGCACTACCCCCTAGTACAACACTGTCCCCAATACCACAAAACCGAGGGAGAAAACAGGAAAATCAAAACAACTGTAGCGGCAACACGCACCTTTCAGTGATAGCTGTGTCCTCGGGTTGGTGAAACGTGCAGACACGCCAGTACGCGCTGTAGGCTGTTAACTCTCCAACTCGCAAGCGTTTGGCGGAACCAACCTGTCTGTTCGCTGCTGATATACCGAGAGGCAGCCATATTGCGCGTGACGTCACTGCGCGCGTCAACTGTCTTCAGATAGGCCGGCTGCCACCTCTTGTGTGAGCCTCGCACTGGGACGCCATTGTGTGCAGCTCCGACGGCCACAATCACGAGCTGCCACTTCAGAGGGT